>NC_086322.1:103512653-103826653 GCF_036172605.1 Pelobates fuscus
GAGAGCCGTGCACTGTGAGCACAGGCTACTTCCTGTTCCCCTCAGAGTGCTTCCGGTGTTCACAGGCAGGGGGCAGCTGGGATATTAAGTCATGTCCCGCTTCCCCTGCCTGCAGGAAGCACAGAGCTCTGCAGGGGTGCTGGGGTTACAGCATACCCCTCTCCCGAGCAGGCAAGCAGTTGAATGGCTGCGCTGGGGGGGTGGCTAAGAAGCCGCTCGCCCAGCACAGCATCCCCAGACAGCAGCAGCAGGGCAGCCCACCAGAAAACCTCCCGGTGGGCGCCCCCCAGAGGCCGGCGCCCCAGGCGAATGCCTTATTCGCCTTAATGGTAGCGCCGGCCCTGGTGTGGTATAATTCTATGTGCTGGATCAACTAGTAATTCTGACACAGCTGTACAGACACACAGATACACACTGCCACACATGCAGATGCACAGATGCAAACACTGACACATATACAGTTGCACAGACACACTGACACACATACAGATGTACAGACACACAGATACAAGCAATGACACACATACAGATGTATAGACACACAGATGCAAACACTGACATAAATACAGATGTACAGATACAAACATTGACACACATGCAGATGTACTGGCACACATACAGATGTAGAGATACAAACAGTGAAACACCTGCAGATGCACATACACACTGATACACGTGCAGATATACAGATCCAAACACTCACATACTTACAGTTGCACAGACACACTGATACACACACCGACAAACATACAGATGTACAGACACACAAATCCAAACAATGATACAGTCACACAGATACAGATCCACACACATGCAGATACATAGACACACAGATACAAACAGTGACACAGATACAGACACAGTTACAAACACTGGCACACATGCAGATACACACAATGACACATGCATATACACAGACACAGAGATGCAATCTCTGACACACATACAGTTGCCCAGACACGCAGATACACAGATATAAACACTGAAACAAACACACAGATACAAATAGTGACACTGACACACACACAGTTGCACAGACACACTGATACACACACTGACACACGTACAGATGTACAGACACACAGATCCAAACAATGACACACTCACACAGATACACACACTGACACACACACAGATACAAACACTGACACATACAGACTGTAACGGACCGTTTTGCATACAAGAGGTTAAAAACCGTTTAGGCGATATTCCCCTTTCCAGATGCACCGACAGCTACTGGAAGCACCAATCTCCCGAACTGCAAACTACATGAATTCACCAACTCCCGAACAGGAAACACACGAATACTGGAAACAGCCGAACAGGAAAAGCATACAATCAGCTTACACTCCTGGCAATCCGCATACAATCCAATTCCCCCAATAACGAGACGACACTTCGTTTTGAGGGTCATGCAGGAACAGACAGAGCTGTGGGTTTATTGTTCTTATATACACATTAGTACCACCCACAGGGTTTTGGAAAACAACCAATAAACACGTACAATACACTCAGACACTCCCACACAAAATCCTCCCCTCTGCCTGTGATACAATTACCTTACACAATGGGTAATGCAATTATCACAGACAGAGAAATACAGTTTTTCCACATTATTCATAACTTTAAAAGTATGCATCACATTCACATAAAACTTAAATTTTCAGAATCAGCATATTCCAAAATCATACAAATTGGTCCAGTGGTTCAAAAGCTAGATCGTAGTCCTTTGTGACCAAATGAAGCATGGCTTTTCTGTCCAAAACCAGTTCCACAGAGTCTTCTATCCTGGAGATAATTGGAAAGTAATCCAATTATCTCCAAGGACAGAGGCAAAACTCCATTTAACACATGGCAGCAAAAGACAATAAAATACATAAAAATATATAACTGTGCAGCCATTGCATAAAACAGGTACATTCAACATATCCCCAGATAGCTCAGATCTGAGCGCACAGTATTACTGAATGGTGCTCAGATCACACACATACAGTTCAATTGCCATGGAGCCAAAGTCTTTCACATAGTCTTTCGTTATACAAATGGGCTCCATAGCATAGCTATCTGGGGTATCACCGCTCAAACAGGGCAAGCACCGAATGACCCGGCTTTCGTGTCTTTGCAGGGGAAAATCAAGCGTTTCAACATGGGGCCATAGTCTAAAGACAGCAGGCGGGCAACCAGGCTCCTCCAATGCACAGTGGCGAGATTGGTTTCGCCACACAGACACCGTTATGAACACTGATACGTTCGGATATACATACTGAAACACATGCAGATACACAGACACACACTGACCCGAAGATACACAGAAGCAAAATGTGACACATGCAGGTGCACACACACATACAGTTGCAATGTCACACTAATACACATACTGATACACATGCAGATACACAGATCCAAACACTGAAAAACACACTGACACATGCAGATACAGACTCACAGATACACATGCAGACATATACAGATGTTTAAACACACACACTTCCATACATGCAAACATTGACACACATACAGTTGCAAAGAAATTCTGATACACACACTGACATACATACAGATACACACACACACACACACACAGTGACTGAATATCTCCCTCATTGGCCCAGTAATCGCTGTAGGAAGACCGCCACACAGCTGAGTGAATTTGTCGCCTAAGTTCCAGCCAATCAGAGCTGTGCTGTGGGTTTCTACAATATGGCTCTTAAACGTTATATGCTTTACTCTATGTGAATTATTACATTGCATGCAGTAAGAGCACTCTGATTCATTCTCTTGTAAGCCAACCAATTAAAGCGTACTTCTCTTGGCTGTCAGAGCGCTGTTACATATATTACATTGTATGGGACAATTTTCCACACAATTTAATAGCGGACATAGCCTGGGATGGGGCCTTTCTAGCAACTGGGCAGCAATGGATGTCCAGTCTCTAGTTTTAAATCTTAAGAGCCTGCCATAGGGAGATTTTCTATATTTAATTTATGTATGTTTTCTTTTTTTAATGTGCTTCCGATTGTTATTTAACTGTTTGCCTGCTGGCTGATAGTGCAGTCAGCACTAAATAGTTAGAATACAAAAAAAAATGTAATCTGAGCACGGATTTGAAGCATCTAGACCCAGATTTGAAATGTACAGTCTATATTTCATCCGGGCCTGAATTGCAAACTCTGGACATTCTTGAATAGGGAAAAATGTCAGGATTTTGCAGTCCGAATCACCCTGTATGCATCCGGGGTTTTTGCCCCATTTAGTACAGGGTCATTTGGACTTTAGCCATTATACCTGCATCTCTTTGTCACTCAGTACCCACGGCATGCCTGCACCCAAATCCTTATGTTGTCATAAGGCACACTGATGAAGCCCCAGGAGGCGAGCCATATAATTAAATGTTTGTCCTCAATCAATCTTGTACTTCACCCAGTTTTATTTATGTACAATTCTAGCTATGCCATATACACTGTGTGTGGGTGCAACATATTTGTCATTATTATAACTTGCATTTATCGCTACAATATATTCCACAGAACTTTACAATTATTGTGTGGGTATTACTTGCAAAGTATTACTGGCAAAGTGATTGACAGACAAACTCATTTTGATGAGGGCCCTGCTTAAACAATCCTACAGTCTAGAACTGTGAACTCTTTGTATGTTTTATTACTCTCATGCCTCTGATCTAAATGTATTGGAATTACAGGAATGGTGAAACTGATATGGCAGCTGTGTACTATGAAAGAATTGATGTAGAAGGTCATCATTATGGACCCTGGTCTGAAGAGAGAAGAAATGCTACAAGAGTAGTGGATCATGTGCTATTGACCTTGAATCAAGAAGTCAAAGTAAGTGTACTTTTGGCCACCTGCAATTTTCTTATACCAGATTTTGGCACCCCGGGGAAACTCAGCTGTTGTGTAAATCGTCTGTATTAGCTAAAGAATATTTCCATTAAAAAAAATTGTTGTGGCAGTATATTTCTTTGGAAGCCATAGTTATTGATAGAAAGTCTTGTGATACTTCTCTCTTACAAACATTGGATGACACTATATGGTGCAAAAGAGTGGTTCCAAATGACATATGGCATCCTTTAAAAGCATTCCTGAAGACAGAGTATATTAATGGCCTGATATGTACCACGACCTTAAAGCGGCTCTGTCACCATCAAGGGCCTTTGCACAATTTGCAAAGACCTCCAACGGTGACTGCTCTGCTAGCAGTGCGATGGCCAAGGGATGCAGGGAAAGATTGTGGCGGAACCAACCTCGCCACTGTGAACTGGAGAAGCCTGGTTGCCCGCCTCTTACCTGCTGACTATGGCCCCTGGTAAATGTGTACTGTGGAATGCAATATTTGGGCATGTGATATTTTATATTGCTGCTACTGGGCCTTTAAGGGCCATACGTGGACATATTGGGACTTTTTGGGATAATGTCCCTTTAAGACTGTGTAGCATATTGCAGTAGTACTGTATTTTAAATTGTATATGTGTATGCAGCATTCACTGATTGTTCGGTAGAATCACTCCATTCATTATATTGAGTGAAACTACCGAACAGCCAGACCACCCAGGAATAAGTGTGCCTCCAATTACCATTTGCAACAATGTTGCAAATGGGTAATTGGCAATCAGTGCAGTGTGGTCTTTGTCCTCTGGGTGGCCGCCATTCGGGAAACAAACACGTGGCGGCGGCCATCTTAAACTCCTGAACAGCGGTGTTTTGCCGTTGAAAGTCTGGAACTAAAATCAGACACTCGACTAGGCAAACACCGCTGAGACCTCCAGACTTCCATGAATTCGTGTAGAAACTACCGAATGGCCCGCCGTTCGATAGAAAGCACCCCACGAACAAGGGAATTCATTCAAACCCTCCCCAGGCTCTCCAACTCAGGCAATTCGTGTGTTTTCATTCCCTTTTCTGTGACCGACTGCAGGGCCAAAATACATGGAACTATTTTCGGATACTTTTGCCATGCGATCGGTCAAAACTTTAACCCTCCATAATTTCCGAACCCCTGGTCCGATCTGGGTGATTTTTGGATATGTGTCTCACCCAGATCTGGGCTACCAGGGACATTTAAAAGGGGAACCCTATGTTTAGGGGTACATCCAGAAATCCAGGGAATTTGTGTCTGGAATAATGGGATTATGTGTTACACTAAGAGGAGGAGATGTGTGGGAGGTAACTGGTACATTATTGGCTGTGGTACTAATTGTTGTGGATCCCTCCCTTGCATGGGAGAATGTCTTAAAAGGAGGTTGTGTGAATAAATCTTGAGTTCCTGTTTTAACCCTCAAAGTGAAGTGTCGTCTCATTCTTGGGGGAGGATTTATTGTATGCTGTTCCAGTTTGACTGCTAGGAGTGTAAACCTATTCGTATGGTTCCTATTCAACTGTCTACAGCATTCAGCGGCTTGAGAGGATTTATATGCTTCTCAGATTCGGTGATTGTGGTGTCTGCCAGAGTGCTTGGAGTCCTCAGGAAACGCTAGGAGCATCCTTTAACGGAGGTACCCAGTCGGGGTGCCAGGCAATCCGTTACAAAGATGTTATACTTAAGTGAATCCGTCTGCTATCTTATTTCTGCCATTTCTCTTCAGCTCCTGGTGTTTCAGCTTCCAGGAGTTGACAACACTGTTGTACTCTCGCACATGGGAGCCCATGCGGGCCCCTTTCTGAGCCTGGAGATCAAAAGATCTTCCTTCTGGCTCTTCAGAAAGGCCTCCCTTGTGGTCTGTGGTCGAACTCCAGTCCTTTGAGGTTACGGCACTATGTGAGGGAGTCAGAGCACAGGTGTCTGGTTCCTCAGCTTGTGCTCTGACATCCTCACAGAGCGCTGGACCGTAATGCCTGTTGCTGCACTAGCAGGCCACTGGATCACCAGGGAACCCACTGGACAATGAGGGAGCTTACTGGATCACTAGGGATGTATTATTGCTCCCCTTCCTGCAAAGGAGGGAAATGTAATAAAACAAAATTTAAAAAATATACATTACTATGTGGGTAGTGTGTTTAAGACAGCCTCCCTACAAACTGCCATTTCGCCCTATCACTCACTCTTCCACAAACACTCACTCCCAAATCTTGTCACACTTACCAATCCTCATCCTGTTACAATTGCACTCTTACCTTGCTGCACTCACCCACCCGCACAGAGGCATAACTAGAAACCACTGGGCCTCAATGCGAAAATTGCCCTGGGCCTCCCCCCCCCCCGATACGTCTGACCTCCACTCCTCTCCCACCAGCCCCTCCATGTGTCACGTTCATACCCCTCAGCCCCTCCATGTGTCTCATTCACGGTCCACAGGGTTAGTGTGTGATGGTTGGGGGTTGAGTGTGACAGTGCTAGATAGGGTGAATTTGGCAGAGTGATGGGAGGTGAGTATGACATGGGTGAGTGACAGGATTGGGGGAGTTATTGTGAGTCTGGCAAGGTGAAGGGGCGTGACAGTGTGTGTGGTGGGAAAAAGAGTAAAATACAAACCACACTCCATTCACGTGAAGATCTGGGTGCTAAACTGGACCAAGGGCCAGCACCAGCCCCAGGGAGTAGATATCAGTGGTAGAAAGAGGATCCAAGCACTGCAACGTTTCGACCCCCGAAAGGGTCTTTGTCAAGCTTGAGAAAGACCCTTTCATGGGTTGAAACGCTGTGGTGTCTCACTTATCCAAATTATTAAAATTGAAGATACTTGGAGAGCCTGGATCCTCATTCTATCACAGTGTGTGTGGTGGGGTGACAGGTAAACAGACACACAGGTGCATACACTGACACACATGCAGATACACACCATATAACACATACCCACGCAAATGCAGACACACAAACTAACACACAGAATGACACACTTTGAGATACGCAGAATTACACTCCTATAGATACAAACACTGACACAAATACAGATACACAGACACATATATACACACATGCAGATACACAGACACACAGAATGACACACTTTGAGATACACAGAATTACACTCCTATAGATACAAACACTGACACAAATACAGATACACAGACACATATATACACACATGCAGATACACAGACACACAGAATGACACACTTTGAGATACACAGAATTACACTCCTATAGATACAAACACTGACACAAATACAGATACACAGACACACATGCAGAGAGATACATAAACACTTAAGGACAAAAATTCAAATACACAGAATGACACTCATACAGATACAAACAGGGTACACACTGACATACAGATACGCAGACATACAAATACACATACAGACACAGACAGACACATGCATACATTAAGACACACACACACACACATGCAAAATGTTTTAAAAAAACTGTTTCCTACCTTTTAGGGTGACTTCCCTGGGGTCCAGTGGCTGGCTCAGGCTGATGGGAGTCAGAGTTTCCACTCTGACTCCCTCCTCTCCTACTCCTCCTTCTTTTCCTTTCACGTAGCGCTCTGGGTAAACTGGGAGGAGTGACTAGGGCAGTTAATTTCTCCCAGGCTGAGCAGGCTCTGACCCCATCACAGGGGGCCCAGTCGAGCTGTTAAAGAGCAGCAGCATTGACCAGGTCCCCTGGTAATACTTTGCCATCGGGTGGCCCTAACAACATGGGCAATCTGATGGGCCCCTGAACGCACAGCCCCGGTGGTTATAACGCGCGGGCCAGCCCGCAACATTTGGCCTGGCAGGTACCCTGGTCGCAAGGTTATACAGGGCGGCCGAGGTAGTTCCGCCACTGCTGCCACACCAATCTTGGAACACGTACCCCTCTACCCTGACAGTCAACACCCCTCATTCTGCCACATACTGTGTCAAACTAATTATGCCTCAGCATGCCACACTCGCACCCCTCACCTTGTAACACTTACCCCCACATATGAATGTTACTTTGACTTTTACCACCTACCTCGAGATCTCTAATGTTCCCTGATAGCAGTGTCCTCTTTAAACAGGGTAATGCACGCTGCAACACTGCAAACATGTCCAGTAATAGTTTGAGAAATATGACAAAGAGTTTAAGGTGCTGGAACAACAAATTGGAGGCCCACCTTTCAACTTGCAGGACTTAAAGGATCTGCTGCGAATGTATTCGTGCCAGATACCACAGGGCATGTTCAGAGGACTTGTGCAGTCCATGCCTTGATGCTATATAGCTGTTTTGACAGCATTAGGGGACATACACGATATTAGACAGGTTGTTTAATTGTTGTGGCTGATCAGTGTATGGCCTTAGAAGATATGGAACAGTGTTAGTATAGGATGACTCAATTATAATATCTTTACTTAAAGGGACACTCCAGGCACCCAGACCATTTCTGCCCATTGGAGTGGTCTGGGTGCCAACTCCCACTACTCCTAACCCTGCAAGTGTAATTATTGCAGTTTTCTATAAACTGCAATAATTACATTGCAGGGTTAACTCCAGCTCTAGTGGCTGTCTACTAGACAGCCACTAGAGGGAACTTCCTGGATTATAGCACAGATTATCTGCGCTAGAGTGTCGCTGGACGTCCTCACGCTGTGTGAGGACCTCCAGCGTCGCTCATTTCCCCATAGGAAAGCATTGAAAATCTTTTTCAATGCTTTCCTATGGGGAGCGCTAATGCGCATGCGCATTAGGTTTACCCAGCTGGTGGGCGGGATCAGTCTCGCCCACCGGCCGACGGAGACAGTAGGAGGAGCGGTGCGGAGGCGGAGACAGCGGCGAGGGACATCATCGCTGCCTCAGGTAAGTGACTGAAGGGGTTTTCACCCCTTCAGTAACCGGGGATTGGGGGGTGGGAGGGAGAGGGACCCTGCAGTGCCAGGAAGACGGATTGTTTTCCTGTCACTGGAGATTCCCTTTAAAGGACCACTCCTTTGCTGAAGTGTTTTATTGCTGAGGAGTATCCTATTAAAAAGGTTCTTTATAAAAGTGCTGATTTATATGAGAAACCTGCACTTTTATTATTAAATCATGGAACACTTCTCCATGTGTTATAATATGTTTGCAGGTGATATGTATGATACATTGAACTGCATGTTGAAGTGGGAGGGTGAGCTGGGTGGGATATCCACTGTAAAGGAGTGGAATGATTTCTTATTATCATTAAAAGGTATCAATTAATGCACAAATCATTTGGCATCCCACTGCAAATTAATTTATAGATGGTACCTAACCCCTTCCAAACTTTTTAACTTTAATCTTAGAGAGAAACTGCGGTCATACTGGTACATTGTTCCACATCTTCTATTCGTGTCCCAAAATCAAATCTTATTGGGTAAAAATGTTCACATTAATTAATCAAATATTAGAATTCAATGTAGTTTTATCCCTGTGTCTTTCTCTCTTTAACCCCTTAAGGACACATGACGTGTGTGACACGTCATGATTCCCTTTTATTCCAGAAGTTTGGTCCTTAAGGGGTTAAGCAAATTCCTTCTAACCTGCCTAGATATAAACAAATGATACTATGCCATCTTTTAATCTCAGCAAATTCCATCATCCCCCTACTCTGGATATCACCCATTATACCAACTGTGAGTGAAGTCATAGCTGTAGTATTTGAAAATAAAAGATGTGAATTAGCTTTCTGATAAGCATCTACCTTCACCTTTATACTGCAGCATGAATGGTCCATGTGGTAAGATGGTTTGAAAAAGGAATACGGACGTTAACCATGTTCCCACCTGACTGAATGTTTGTTCTTCTTACTGACTTTTTGTTTGGTACCATGTTATAATTAATAATTTATTTTCACTTCCATACATACTTTTTTATTTTTATTTCTCCTTTACATAGGAAACTATAATTTGTATGTGTTTTCACTTATTTATCTGTTTTATTTGACAACAGTTCATTCATTATTGTATTGTATTATCTGTTATACTATTAAAAAAAACAAAAACATTAATAAATATATTCGACAAAAAAATTATAATAAAAAAATAATGGAACACGCCACTGTCTGTCAATCAAACAGCCAGGGAAGTTTCCTTCCTTCCTTCTTCAATTAGTTACTTGCGCACGGCTGCCTCCCCCCACATACCAGTTCTCAGACCTCCGATCAGACCAGTCTTGTTTCCAAACGTTGTGTGTCCATGTGCATAAGCCGTAATGCGCACACATTAGTTATTTCCCTGTGAAGAGACTGAAACGGGAGGGCTTGCAAGGGCTGCAGTTCATAGGAACTGCAACTTTTGAGCTATAACCCCAATTACAAAATGCATGCATATACCGGTATTCATTGGCAGTATGTTTACTAAACATTTAATATTTTTATTTTGTTTCTCCATGTTTTTGACCGTGGAGGTCAAAGGAACTGTTTAAGGAACAGTAATCTCATTGAAGGGAGCAGTTCCTTGAACTTTACAATTTCAGCCAATCCTATGGATAGATTAAGGAATAAAGCTTTGAAATAAACATAGAGCAACCACAATGTACATATTAAGGGTTTCTTTTCTGTTTATTTCATCCATATTATATTGTGGAATACTCGACTATACATATCGCTTTCCAGGTAGTCTGAACTAAAGTTCTGTTCTTGGTGGTTAGTTTGCCTGTGTATTTGCACCCTCAACTGACCAGTGACCACACTCCGCAGTGAGCTAAGTACAGCACACTGTAGTGGTTATGGTGCATTATTCCAACAAAAGCTTTAATTCCGCTTTCACATGAAGTGTCTGAATACACTGCAGGCAAAGGATTCCAATTAAGATTCTGTGTTTCCATCAAGTTGAAGCAGAAGTCGATGCTCGTATGTGACTGAGATAAGACACACAGGAATGTGCTAAACAGACAGATGTTTTACATTTTCTCTTACACTTTCTTGCAGAAAACAGACCTGCAGAGTGATCTGAACGTGATCCTTTTTTCTGACCATGGAATGACAGATATTTACTGGATGGACAAAGTCATAGAACTTGTTACATACATTGATCTGAATGACATTACACAGCTGAAGGACAGGGGTGCCGTGGTCAGTGTGTGGCCTGCGGAGGGTAAGGAAGACAAGGTAAACTGTTACTCTGTCTATAGTGTTCAGACTTGTCCTCAAGATCGTTTCGTTGAAGGAAGGACAGAAGATAGGATACGTTTCAGTGACATGAGTGGATATGATACAACAGAAACAAAACTAAATTGAGATACAGCCAGTTGGCTTAAGATTAAGCTAGCATGCATAGAGTGCTGTCACCAGATATCCAATGAGGAATAGCCCCCACCTCTGTGCGCTCATGTCCTTCTCACTATCCATCCCCCTCTGGTGAGGACACCATCATTAAAAGATTAACTCCTACACTATATTAACCTAAAAATATCAAGAAATAAATCTATCTGTAAAACTATCAATAAGCCCATCAACCTTGGATCTTGTGGTATCTTATGATTATGAACTCCACAATGGCATTTTTTCTGTTTCTCACTATGGTATAATACCGGGTAGGCCAAAATTAAGAGTACACCCTGTTCCAAATTATTATGCAAATTATATTTAAGTGTCACAAAGATTAAATAGTTTGTTTTTCAGTTTAACTCATGGATGGCATTGTGTCTCAGGGCTCTTTTGATCACTGAAAATAATATCGGACACCTGTGATAATTAGATTGCCAGGTGAGCCCAATTTAAGGAAAAACTACTAAACGAGGGTGTTCCACAATATTAAGCAGAGCACCATTTTCATGCAATATGGGGAAGAAAAGGGATCTCTCTGCTGCCGAAAAGAGTGAAATAGTTCAATGCCTTGGACGAGGTATGAAAACATTAGATATTTCACGAAAACTTAAGCGTGATCATCGCACTATTAAGAGATTTGTGGCTCGTTCAGAGCACAGACGGGTTTGTGCAGATAAAGGCACATTGAGGAAGATTTCTGCCAGATCCATGCATCGGATCAAGAGAGCAGCTGCTAAAATACCATTACATAGCAGCAAACAGATATTTGAAGCTGCTGGTGTCTCTGGAATCCCACGGACATCAAGGTGTAGAGTCCTCCAGAGTCTTGCTACTGTGCATAAACCTTCTATTCGGCCACCACTAACCAATGCTCACAAGCAGAAACGGCTGCATTGGGCAGAAAAATACATGAAGACTAATTTTAAAACAGTCCTGTTCACTGATGAGTGCCGTGCAACCCTGGATGGTCCAGATGGATGGAGTAGTGGATGGTTGGTGGACAGCCACCCTGTTCCAACAAGACTGCGACATCAGCAAGGCGGTGGTGGAGTCATGTTTTGGGCCGGAATCATGGGAAGAGAGCTGGTTGGCCCCTTTAGGGTCCCCGAAGGTGTAAAGATGACCTCATCAAAGTATGTGGAGTTTCTGACTGACCACTTTCTTCCCTGGTACAGAAGGAAGAACTATGCTTTCCGTAATAAAATAATCTTCATGCATGACAATGCACCATCTCATGCTGCAAAGAATACCTCTGCATCAATGGCTGCTATGGGGATAAAAGGAGAGCAAGTCATGGTGTGGCCTCCATCCTCCCCTGACCTCTATTCTATTGAGAACCTTTTGGAGCATCCTCAAGCAAAAGATCTATGAGGGTGGGAGTCAGTTTACATCCAAACAGCAGCTCTGGGAGGCTATTCCGACATCTTGCAAACAAATTCAACAGAAACTGTCCAAAAACTCACAAGTTCAATGGATGCAAGACTTATGAAGCTGCTATCAAATAAGGGGTCCTATGTTAAAATGTAACGTGACCTGTTAAAATGTTTAAAAAGTAAAAATGTTGTTATATGTTTGATTGAAATTGCTTGTGATTTCTGTAAATATGCTGCAAACACAACAAATGACATTTTCAGTTCTTAACAACCTATAAAGTGTTTTGCAACTTCCTGTGCATAATAATTTGGAACAGTGCCTTGTAAGTTTTTTTTTATGTTTAAAAAAAATACTGTTATCATTAGGAGGTTTGTTCAATAAAATTTGAATTGTACTCTTAATAGTTGATAGCATGAGAATTATGCTGACTGTTATTTACATCAATTATTTAGGCAAATGAGAAAAATATAATTTGGAACAGGGTGTAGGGTTTAAGGAGTCAGAAACATTTTTTTAATGATAACAATTTTAATGATATTAGTTACAATGAATGTTTAACGTATGGAGATTGACTTGATATGAAAGATGACACCTTTTAAATGAACTAAATTTGCCTCCTCTCAAAGGCGGACTCTTTCGATTGCATTGTTCATAACATCAGTTAATGTTTAAGGCTCTAGCCACTCAAGCTTATGCGGTTTGTTCATGTTCACCTACTCCTTCAGATAGCCCCACAGTAAGTAATCGGGAGATGAATGGTCAGGCGAACGTGTCGGCCAATTAATCCAGAATTTCTTGAAACTATCCGCTCACCGAACAGTTGTCTCAGCAGGTCCATTGTCACCCTGGCCATATGGGCAGTAGCGACATCCTGATGTCTCATACCAATAAAACTTATCATTGGTAATTTGCTTCGTGAAATTACCAATGAGGAATCTCCCAAGACTCAGTTATAATATAATTACTTACTAACAAATAAGTTATTTACCTGAATTGTGGCACACCATGTACATAGATATAGATATATAGAGATAGTTTTAGTCAAACACAGAGAAAAATGTAAATTCCCTATTAAAGAGCAATTTATTTTCTGTAATTTTCTAGTTTTTTTTTTTTTGGTGATTTTGATATCATGTATCCTAAAATCTCATTATAATTGTACTCATGTTTGCATTTTCTCTAGATATACAATCAGCTGCAATCTATAGAGCATGCTAATGTTTACAAGAAGGAAGATATTCCGGACAGATTCCACTACAAAAAAGGAAAATTTGTGTCGCCCCTAACTATCGTTGCTGAAGAGGGATGGTTTATAACTGTGGTAACATTTCTCCTGCCACAATGGTTTTATTAGATTTTTGTTTGTTTTTGTCTGCAAGTCTTACGTGGTTTTCATAGTTGCCAATTATTCCACATTTTCATTATTTTCATTTGATCAACTGTGAGTGTTAATTTTAAGCATTTCAGTGCTTAGTATAAAAATAACATGTGGCGTTAATATGACCAGACTTGGAATAAGATATCAAGCAATCTCAAAAGAAAAAAAAAAAACAAAGCAAACAAAATCCTGGCATCAGAATGAAACCCCAGACTTGGTTAATCCTTGGTCTAAGATTCACATATACCTATACACATTTATATTAAGAGTCTGCCGTCCAAACTGAAATATTTCACCTGCTTACATCGTATAAGTATCCCTGAATGTTCCTCAAACCACCAGTGGCAAACAGTGAGAACCTGTAGTGACTATTGGCTCTGCTTGGATGGAAGATGATCAACCTAGAGAGAAAGTCTATAGGTCTAGAAGCAGTGTGTGACATAATGGTGGAAACCAAGGCTTGCACTTTCTCCTCTCTCCCAAGCAGAGGATTGTTACTTGGACAAACACTTCATACTGTCTTGAAACTGGAAGTAGCAACTAGACTAGTAGAAGCTAGATAATATAACTTACTTAGTTTTCCTTAGGAGATATTCAGAACTACGGTTTTGTGCCTGGCTTTATCATAGTTCTATGTACTCGATAAGTAGGTTCATAGAACATCTGTATGTTTGCCCTGAGATTTGAGACCAATGACACACATAACCACTATAACCACTCACCAATATCTGAGTGAAGCAGGACTAGTGAGGAATAGATTTGTTTAAGAGACACTTACCTTCTATTGTGGATATAACTACATAGTGTCTGCAATTGGTCTACCAACCTCCGGGCTGCGATTAGTCTACCAACATAGGAAGAAAACAAAATATTCTTTGGATATTAATATAATTTAGGATAGTGGATTTTAATTAGTGTTTGCTACTATAACACCGTTTCTATAGTAGATTAATCATTTTATTAAAGAGACACTCTGAACCCCTAAATCACTTCAGCTTTTCGAAAAGCTTTATGTGTAAAAAGCATGTCCTATTTTATTAATTTTACAAAAAGTGCAGGTTTAAATAAAAAAGTTACTCCCTTTTGGCTTTTTTTTTTTTTTTTTTATATTCTTTATTTTTGAGTGCAAAAGAGATAACACGCATAGGGTACCCCGAAGGCAATCCACATGCTTTTACGTAACATTTTTCAGCATTCAGGAGTATGTTAGTACTTGCACATTTTTATGGTTTTTATGGTTAGTCCGCATTTATACTAGTTTAGTCACAAGATTTTGTGAGTGCAGAGTTTAACAGACAAGCTTACAGTGACTTTACACATGGGAGTATACAAGAGTAGGCATAATAAGGTTGAGAAATACTGCACTGTTTATAATAAAATGATAGGATAAGATAAAGTGTAGATTTGTCATGGAAGAGAGAGTAACATAAATCAATCAGCAGGCTGCTCTAGCTGACAATATGAGTATGTTAACACCACCGGGTAGATAACAGTGTGAGAGAGATCGTGAGGCAAATAACATTAAAGCATAAGGCACACATTTTAGAAAGAGCTCTTAATCAATAGAAGTTAACACAGAACATGTGTGAGGTGTCCCTGTGGTAGAGCAAATTTTGTCAGAGTCTCGTCAGGACTGCCATATGACCCCTCCACCAGACTGCTGTACCGAATCTGTTTACCAACATACTGCATTTGGTGGGGTATGTCTTCTTTCTGAGTTACTTCGCAACTCCAGCTCCGGGCCTTAATGAGGGCTTGTGCTTTGTGTCCATTGACCTGCCTTTTCCAAGAGGCTAAATCTTGGGCCCACTGGATCTCTGTGGCTCGGTTTCTCCCAGGGGTGTATGGTCGGCTGCCTGAATGTCCCTCCTTGCGGGCCCTCAGCTCAGAAATCAAGTGAGGAGCTGGGTTCGCTGGTGTGATCGTTAGTGGGCAAGAGATGTGAGTGCCTGTCAGGCTTCAGCCCCCAACAGAGGTTGATGGTCTGCTACGGTTTAGAGCTGTAGTGGGTCCGTTGGCTTAGCAGGGTTGTGAAAAGTGCACTCATGACTTCGCTTCAAGTTGCTACCTCCAGGCTAGACTGCCTAGCCGATGCTCCGCTTTTACCGCCTCTGTTCTTCAGCTTATAGTAGGCACGGCGGCCATCTTGTGTTTTGCCATGCGGTCTCAGGATTATCTTTCCGCTGCACATATGCCTTAAATGCTCGCTGCGTCTCCGGTGGGGTCCGGGATAACCCCCCCGGCCCACAGGGGGGGGAGTACAGGGCCCTCGTTAGGCGCGTGGGGGGTCCCGCCGGACTAAGCCCAGGGGATCGGCCGTTTCCCCCGCCAGAGCCTCACAGCAGGCCGCAATCCCACTCGCCGATCGGTTGGCATCGCCAGCAGGACGGGAGCTGGCTGTTTCACTAAGGTAGTCGTTCGGATCTCCTCTACTGTCCTGCCTTAGCTGGATGTTTGTCAGGTAAGAAAATTAGGTTTTAATGCTGCTTATGCAGGATTCGTCAGGGAGCCGAGGTGCTCCACGTCCGTCCAGCTTTAGCAGCTAAAACTGTCTGTTACTTCCTGGTTTGGTTAGCTCAGTGGAGCTAAACTCGAGCAATTGCTCAGAGCACCTGCCTTGCAAAGAGTTCTCATTGAGCTGCATTGGGAAGTCTGTAATTGGACAGCCACAGAAAGTCTGGGAAGGCTTAGAAGGGGAAGGTTTGTAAAGGCAGCAGAGAACTGTATCTTCTTCAAGCTGTTTTCAGGTATACTCCAATGAAAAAAATATAATTAAATGCATGCATGTTTTACTTGGGGGTATATTTACTAAACAGTGATTTATTTATTTTGTATTTGGGCAGTGGGGTGTGCTTTTAAAGATGCCCCCTGCAAACTCACCAGTTCCCCAAGTTCCCCAAAATGCTGCTCACATAACTAATTTGACTGAATCATTCTCTGCCAACCAAAAATCATAAAGGCTGGCAGCGGTTTGCTAAATCTCTGAACGTTACCAGTATGAAGTGATGACTTCAACAACTTCTGAGCAAACCCACTATTTTTTCAAAACATCCCAGGCATTGTAGCCTTCACATGGCCTCATGTGTATAAATAGATGATATTATGAGGTACATAGAACACAGAATATATTGTCCACAGTAGGCATGGTTTAAACAGTTTGAGTAAGCTGTGGAAGGAATACATGCACAATATTTGAAATGATCTGTTTGCCAATTCTATGTGATGTCTATTCTGACCTAGAGTAAAGACAGACTACCCTTTTGGAAGAATGGTACCAGTCAGGCCTGGCAGCATGGGTGGCACGGATATGACAATGAGTTTATTGACATGAGAGGATTTTTCATGGCCTATGGTCCAGGTAAATACAAATAAAAGTCGCAATTGTTTAATATGAAACCTGTGCTTTGAAGTAACTAAGAGGCCACAGACTCAGCAGAGGTTGATGATAACCTTTAATTACCATATAATAATAATAATATATTTCACCTATAATCAGGGGCATAACTTGGAATCACAGGACCCCCGTGTAAAACTCAAAGAAGGGCCTGCTTTATCACCCCTCCTTGCTCCCCCCTAAGCAATACACATGAGTAGGATGTGTGTGGTGGCTGCAGGTTTTGGCTGTGTGTGATTCTATGTGGCTGGTTGAGTGATAGTATATGGGGTTTGACTGTGTGTATGGAGTGATTGGCCTTGCTTGGGGTCACTTCACTGAAGTACAATTCAGTTAGGAATTCTTCTATAAAGAATATGAATAGAGATGGTATTAATCAGGCCAGTAAATGGGATATTTTAATATTATGCATTAGGTTGCATTTTTTAGAATTTTCTGTAATAAAACAAGGAATAAACTCCACATAAATTAATTGAACACAAGTCATTATTTTATTGGCGCAATCATCCGCTGGGTTCACCCGATTAACGTCCAAAAATGCTTCGAGAAGCTCCACCAACGAATGTGCGTTCCCCTTTCAACAAAGTTTTAGATAGAAAATCGTCTAAAAGGTGTAAAGTAGCTGTGCTCTGCTGTTTAATTTAAAGGGATTGTGTAACAATTTCATTGTAAAAACCAATACAAGGTAATGGGATATGAGGAAAAACTTAACAAAAAAAGGTTAGTACATGAATTCATATAAAAAACATAATCATTATATATAAGATTTGCTTACTGTAATGAACATAGTTAGGCCTCAGTTACCAAGCACCATAGGCCATTGTTCTGCAGGTAACTTTGTTTGTGCTCCGTAATTAATTAGTCTACTTAGAAAGCTTGCATTGAATGCTGTTTAACATTTTTGTTTGTTTTTTTCTTCTTTGTAAGATTTCAAAGTGAACTACAAGTCGGGTCCAATCCGAGCTGTGGATGTGTATAACATTATGTGCACAGTTCTAGGAATCGAGCCACTGTCTAACAATGGATCCTGGTCGAGGATAAAGGACATATTAATAAACCAGGCTACCATGGTACGACCTGTACAGGTGGAGCACGGCCTCCTGCTTATGTTTCTGTTATTACTTTTATCGCTATGGGCCTAGGGGAAAACTATTTCTCCATCTATTTTGTAAGACAATAGATGATTTAATAAAATTCGCTTTCATTTTTTTTATTTTTTGTGATTGATGGTTGTGGTGTTTCTCCCTACATTACACAATGTATCTTATTTTTAAACTTGATATCTATTCTTCAGCTGATGACCATGCAACATCTTTCGCCAAAATACTAAAACAAAATAAAAAATAAATAAGTGCGCTTTTTCGGCTTTCACTATTCCCAAGTCATGGATGCACTAGTGAAGCACTCACGTATGGTTTTTCCTGTTCAGATTTGTGTTCCAGTAGAATAGAACCTCATGGTGGATTGAAGCACTCAGCTGAATAGTGTGCCAGCCACGTTTTATAGATAGCATACCTACCATTCCAGGAGGGGATGAACTGTGAAAGGAATTAAAGAGGCCATGGCTAAATATGCCCCACATTTAGCGAGCCTCCTCTGGCTGTTGTATGTTAGAAGTGTGACATGTTTTGGGTTTCAGCTGTCACTTACGAGTTAGAGAGTAATCGGAGGCTAGGCGTTAGCAAGCTTTGTTATTGGCTTGATGGAACTTTCCATGTTACTGAAGCAGCAGCTCTAATAGAACTTACACATTCCATTGAAAATAGTTTGTGATTGCCAGACAAGCCAATTTATACATAAACAATTAGGTTACACTTTCTTCAGTGGAAGTTAAAGGGGCAGTAGAGGAGTGGAATAATTTCCTATTATCATTAAAAGGCATCACTCGATGCACAAATCATTTGGAACCCCACTACAAATTAATTTATAGAAGGTACCCCTTTCAAACTTAAAAAAAAAAAATATATTCTTTATTTCTTTTGTGCTTTTAGAATACAAGAAAAACATAAGAATCCTACACTAAATTTGAAACCTTCTGTGTCAACTACACCATCAAAACTAAACACATCTCCAAGTTTAACCAGCTTCTACTACTACAGCTCCCACTTTAGCTACTTCGCTCTGTAACTACCTTCTACTATCTCCCTGTTTCTGCAGTTCGTATCAAATTACGTTTAGCTTTCATATATTATTACAATGTTAGCTCTACCACTCTCCGTCTAAATCCAGCTTTGGTATCATACTAGGTTGGTTTATTAATACATTGGGTATCCATTATCATACTTTGATATGGAGTGAGTCTAACCACTGCCACTAAGCACTGTTTAAAAGACAATTCTCCTCACCCTATATTTTCCTATGTCTTATCTTGTTTTTATTTTATTGTATATTGTGCACATAGTTTTGGGTGTTAGGTTTTAGTTACTGTATTAAAAGTTAAGTTTTATAAACTCCACCCGAAGGTGGATTCTTTCTTTGTGAGGTACCATGATCTATTTAAAGTCCACCTAGGGCTCCCACTTCATAGGATACTACATACTACTTCCTACTCCCCCTGACATTCCTGTATGTTTTTTGTTCATTGTTAGTGATTTTATTCACTAGGGCTTACCCTCCATTCAGGAGATACATTAACTTATATCTATTATTTTCCAGTTGTTACTTTATTTATCTATGTTATATAGGAAACTATAATTTTTATGTGTATTATCAGTTTTATTTGACAACAGTTCATACATTTATTGTATTTGTCATTATTATATTATCTGTTATACTATTTATTTATTATAGGGGCATTCTAAGTACCCATACAACTACAGTTTATTGGGAGGAGAGGGGGGGATTTATTAAAGCGACCCCAACACCCTCACTCATTCAGCCTGAGTTGCAATGAAAGATTAAGACTGCTCAGGTGGATCAAAACAATTGTTGGTGTATCTCTAAGGAATGTGAATGGACATAACTTAAGTTTAGGGATGTATAAAATATTTTGCTCACTGAAGAACTAATCCGATGATACGAATTTCAAATATGCATATATTTGCTAGGCTATTATTATGTAAAAAAATGTTTCTATTTTAAAATATATTGTAGTGATGTTCCTTAGTTTCAAACATTTCATTAACAGTTTTCTTAGTTATTTTATTTATTTTTTTGACAATTTTTATTAACCTCTTTTATGGGATCAATACTTACATAGATAAAGCAAGACACGAGGCAACAGCTGGGGTAAGAACCATATGCCAACACTTTAATCCCTTTCGCATAAGGGTACATTTGGGACCTGATAATGACAGTATTTCAGTGTTAGAATGTCCCTTTGATCCATCGATCTCGACAGGACCATTCCTTAAGTGCGATCAATGTGATGGCTTTGTCATAGCTTGGAAAAGGTTTGAGCACTTGGTAAAGTAGGTACCCATCCAACAGGTAAGAGAAGAGAAAATAAGATTAGAAAAGAGTAGATGGTGTTTTTTTTTTTGTGCTGAGAAAAGAAGTAAAGATGGGGAGAAAAAAAAGAGGAGGGGGGGAGCCAGAGATGGAGGGGGGTGGGTATAGGTACCCCACATCTATACTAATTGAAGTATCCATTCAAATTCCCTTTGCAGATGAGTCCACAACTTGCAGTTAGGCGTACATAATATACACCCATCATATTCCTCTTTACCTGCCCTGTCTAAGTAGTTCACTGTCCACTGTAGCTAAGGTAAAATTGCCATGGCCTCTATACCTTCTCATGTACCTCAGTACACCCCTTCACCATGGCCATACTCTCCTCCCTTGGGCATATTTCCTCCACTCTCTCTCGAGCCGGGCCCAAAACATCGGGGAAGTCTTGTCACAGCCAGAGAGCAGGGATTAAAGAGTGCAAAGTTTCCTTATATATGGAGCCATTTAAAAGCATATCCGTTGAGTGAAAATTCACTCCTTCATTTGCCACAGAAGACTTGACCAGACAAGCCTACTGCTCCCAGGCATTTCCAGTATACATCATTTCCCTCATTGCAAATCTCTTTTTAGGTGAAATGAGCTCTCCCAGACGTTGGGAGCAACTTACACCTTTTTCAGTAATAAATAATTATAATGATGTCAGCCAAGTAGGCAGATCAGAGGCAAAGCCAGTACCAGCAGACTGGAATAAAGGTAAGATTTTACTACATTTAGGGGAAACGGGGCAGGTAGATGGTGTTTTTAAAACTATATTGTCAGGAATACATGTTTGTTTTCCTGACCCTATAGTGTTTCTTCTACTTTACAAAGTTTTAAAGTATAACTTTGCTCCTGCATAGGGTGCCCACGTGTCCCGGATCGCCCAGGACAGTCCTGCATTTTGAGAGGCTGTCTCAGGTCCCGGGCACCCTCATTCCAGGACAATGTAGTGTCCCGGAATGAGCCGAGCTGCACCGCTGCTGTTTCATTGTGGCTGTGTGTCGTCCTCCCCTGCCCTGCTGCACCAAGTAGCATGACCACGTGAGCACTAGACGTCACGCGTCTGGGGTCACGTGACATCAAGCGGCAGCCTAGGAGGAAAAGACCGGTGCTGCACTGCTGAGCTAAGAGACTGTGTGAGAGTGAGTCTCTCAAGTTCACAGCTAAGGCATGAAGACTAGTACTATCTTTTTTTATATAACAGATTAAGATGCTCCTTAGCAAGGCCAGTCCAAGACATTTCACAGGGAGTGCACTCACCGTCATGCACATTTACAATACAAATATTGAAGTACATTTATTGAAATGGAATGGCACAAGACAAAGAGACCCTGTGAGTCAGTGTTCCAGCAGGCCTGGACTGGCCATCGGGCAATCTGGGCAAAGGATCTCCCTGGCTGGTCCATGCAGAGCCGGCACTATCCGAACGCCGGCTCTGCTGTGTGCCTTCATGGGCCGGTGGGGAGATCAAAGATCTCCTCACCGGCCCACTAGCACTAACAAGCAGCCACCGGCTGGGGAGGGAGAGGAGGTTGCCATGACATTGTTTCGATCTCATGACAGTCAATTCATCACTGCGACTGCCAGTGATTCACCTTCACTACGACCAACAGGGATTCACCTCTATGTCCCCCCTCCCAGGCAAAGGATATAAAGTATAGATTTTTTTTTCTTAAATAAAAAACAGACATATTTATGTATTACTTTCATCTCCTCCCCCCCCACTGCACACCAAACACACACACACACACTAACTACACCCTTCACACACTTAACTCCTGGCACACGGAACCCTTCACACAGACACACACATTCACACAGCACCCTTCACATAGACACACATACACACAGCACCTTTCATAGACACAGAACCTTTCATACACAATGCACCTTTCACAAACACTGCACCCCTCTCACACACACACATACACCTCTCGCACACAGCCTCACACTGCACCCCTCAGACACACACACTGCACTCATTCCCCTCCCGTACACCAAACACACACACACTCCACTCATACACTGAACTCTTCACACAGACACATACACACACTGCACCACACACACACATACTGCACCCCTTAACACACACACTGCACTCCTCTTCCCTCACTGCGCACCAAACACACACACACTAACTACACAGTTCACACACTGCACTCCTCATACACTGCACCTTTCATCCACACACACACACTGCACTCACACACTACACCCTTCATACAGGCACAAACACACTGCACCTTTCATACACACACTGCACCGTTCATACACACTGCACCTTTCACACACACATTGCACACATCAAGAGCATTGAACCAACATGCTCACTTTGAGAGAGGGCATGCTTGTCATTGGTGATGACAAAACACCCCCTTCTCAGTTGGCTGCTGTGACTCAAAAATTGTAATAAGTGTTTGGCGCTTCTCTCCACAAGTCCACTACTAATGTTGCATATCCCCCCCAACATCACTGGACGCTGGTGGGAGGGAAGTAAATGGGGTGGGCCAGTGATGTGATTGCACCATACATTCCAGGCTGCCTGCCAATCAAGCAGGCCAGCCCACCAAAGGCAGACCATGCAGGGAGCACTGTTCCAATTCTCTCTGCATGGTCCTAATGCCCTTAGTGTAGCACAAACACTTCTAAAGATTTCATGGCTCACGCTACAGTTTTTGGGGACAGTTCCTTGGTCCCAAAAGCAGGACATCAGGGAACAAATTCAGGATGGCAGGACAGGACCCTTAAATCTGGACTGTTGAGAGACATGATGTTAGAGAGCCAGAAGTTCCTAAGGTATCCCTTCTGTTGTGTTTGTCTTCTGATCAGAACCAACTGCTATGTGAATCACTGATGCTAAAATATTCCAATATAGTTAGCAGCAGTGGTGAGCCTTCAACTTCTTCAGAAGAAGAGAAATAAAAAAAAGATAAAGCGAATGTTCCGATTCTGAGACTCATGGAAAACAACTTGCATAACAACAGTGACTGGTAACGGTCGTAGGGCATATTGTACTCTCCACAGGTGAGAGTTTGGAATCAGTCATGGTGGTAAAGGTGACATCCACCAGAAGCTTCATGCTATAAATGATCTGATATTGCCAGCTGACTGTCCAGCTCATATCCTTCATAATACAGCTAAAAATGCTTCATATGTCTTAAACTGTGACGTGGAAAGTCTAATTTTGAAGTTATATAATTACTTCTCAATATCAGCCAAGAGAGTTGCCACACTGAAAGAAATGTTTGACTTTGTTGACCTTGAATGGTCAGAACTTCTTTGACATGTACCAACGAGATAGTTGTCTCTTTATCCAGCAATTGAGAGAGTTTTAGAAAATTGGTCAGCTGTAAAAGCTTACTTTCAAAGCAGTGGTGAGGACGAAACACCTAAAGTGATATGGCAATTTATTGTGGATGTGAGACTGAAGGAGAACCTTACGTTTGATAACCTGGTGGCAGCAATTGAAAGTCTGAATTTAGAAGACGCTTTTTTAATGGATGGCCTTTATGAAGAATATACTTGTATTTGTCCACACCTTCAAACAAATTCCACCAGTACTGAAGTGGATGATGACCTCAACACTGATGTTATATGGTCAACAATATTCATGAAAGCTGGACCTGAAAAACTGCCAAACCTCTTGCAAGTGGTTGCTTTTGTCATCAGCATTCCATGCTCAAATGCAGCAGTTGGAAGAGTGTTCAGCATGATGGGAATGTGCTGGTCTCACACAAGAAGTAGATGTAGCATAGAGCTAAAATCCTAACTTCAGGTGAAAATCAATTTTGACATGGACTCATTCTTTTTACAGCTTTGTAAAACAAAATAAAAAAAACTCTTGCATTGTGCAAGAAATGACAAGAAATATATATTTAGACATTTAGTGTTAAAACAAAAGATACTGAGCTGGTGCCATGTAGTCTAGTATGGAAGAGTTTGATGAGCTGAACTAGAATCAGCATTAACATAAGATAATTTTCCAATTTACTGTATTATGTTTATTTTCAATAATATATTGTAGAGTTATATATTGGTTATGTATACATTAAGATATATGTGGGGGGGCGGAGCCAAGCAGCAGAACGAGACGGTCGCACGTACGATGGGCTCTGCGCCCAATTTGATTAAACTTACCGTTCCCAACAGAAAACACGGGAGTGACAGTCCCCAACCGGACCACAAAAGGCATGGGGAGAAAAACCAAAAAAAACTGACAAACCCAAGCCGGGAGTCAACATTGGCGATTTGTTCCGCCAAGCGCACATGGAGCCAAGATGGCCGCCGAATTAGAGGAATATATAGACTCCTCAGAAGATCTCAGCCTAGACGACTATGCAGGCAGCATGTTCGCTCCGTTGGCGCAACAGGCTCCCACAATAGGGAACTCCAGGCCTGTCACGGCAGAGGTGCTCAAAGACATGCTGGGGGACCTACAGAAAATAATCCAGGCCGATGTGGCCCAGCTACGTACAGACCTCACGGGCCTAGTGGGTCGTATAGGGAAAGTGGAGGCCTCCACTGAAACCCAGGCCCAAAACATAGCAGAGCTTCAACAAGAGGTGAAGACGCTTAAAGCACAACAATCCAAGACGGAACAGCGATTTCCGGCGCTGGAAGATCAAAGGCGCCGCAACAACGTGAAGGTTAGTGGAGTCCTCAAGGACATCCCGGTGGAAGAACTCCCGCACCTGACATGGAGACTCCTTGGCAACTGCTGGTACCCAGGCAAGCCAAAAATACCCAGGTAGAGGCAGTTTTCCGGGTCCCTAAACCCCGCAGAGCCCCAGCGACAGCGCCAAGAGACCTTGTGATCAAGTTCCGCACATATACAGAAAAAACAGCAATGCTAGCTGCCCTTAAAGGGTCCACGCCTTTTCAGTTTCAAAACATGACACTACAGTTCTATGCGGAATTGTCCGGGGACACCTTATAATGGCGGGGATCGCTACAACCATTCACGGCCTTACTCAGAAAGAGCAAAATACCGTACCGCTGGCGCACACCGCGGACACTGCAAGTTACGCACAACAACACGACCCACTCCATCACAAACCTGGAGGAGGCTACCGCACTGCTCCGGTCACTGGGCCTTCCAGAGGACTCTCTAACTCACATCATGCCACCAGAGAACAACCCACCCGCGCACAGATGGAAGCCGGCATCAACCAAACCGTTTGTGCCCCAGAGTGAGAGACCAGAGTCACACGTTGCCACCGCCACCTGACTCACAGGACTCCTAGCCCCAATATGCCACCCACAAGCAAAAGTACACTTACCCATTGCAGCCCGCAGCTTCTTACATGCCAACAGGAATACCTCCCTCAGCCTTGTTCCGACCATAGGACACCGGGAACTACAAGAGGACACCCACGACCTCCCACAGGGCTCCCCCATCCTAAAGCAGCCCAAACAGGACCTCGAGACATCAACTCAAGGGGGCTCTAAATTGAGAACTTTTGGCATGCTAAACCGGACTGTGATAATGTGTTTTTTTGGGGGTTTTTTTCAAACTTGGGTGACATTAGACCCTTCGCGGGGAATACCAATCCACTGGTACGACTGGCAAAGCGGCCAAAATACTAAATGGACACTCTCTGGACTTTAATACCCAACCCCTCACTCCCCCCTCTCACCAACACCCACACTGCACCAAGGCACTAGACACCTTCCTTTCGGTCTTACAGACCTCTCGGCCCAACACCCTAAGGGTTTTTGTGATGAGTATACATTTGCAGAATTTCATAAAAATGGTCACTTCAGTTGTAGCATTATTGAATAATACTGGTTAACGTTGCTTACAAAAGTCCTATAACTATAGACTTACTTTGCTTCGATCTCCTCCTCTTCACTTCCTCATAAAGTTGAACCCACAGCACAGATCTAGCTTATCCCACGAATAGAGTGAAAAAAGTGTGAACTCTGTGGTCAAGGGCGCTTAAGAAAGATGTTATAATATACAATCAGATGGTAGCGACTAACACACCAAAAGTAGGAACTCTCCCACCTACTTGAAATAAATGATATACAAGAAACACTGCTGTGCAATTACATGCAAAGATGGTGCAAAAGGTGGAGCGCTTACAAATAAAATAGAACACTTACTCCTATGGACTTTAGGAGGTAATACCAATAATAAAAACAATTAAAATAAAAAAAAAAAACAATAAAATAAATATAATATACTCAAGTGCTGGGTCCAAGTGCTGGACCCAGCACTTGAGTATATTATATTTATTTTATTGTTTTTATGGATAAAGTTACAATAAATGTTAATTATTTTCATCAAGTGGACCAGTGATTTATCTATGCTGCTATAAAGAAGGGAACTGCCACCCTATAATTGACAGTATACCATCATACTTGGAGCCCAGTTATAGGCTCCTAATAAGGTGAGAAGAAAATTGTTGTTTATACTTTATTTCTCAACATATTAAGGATTCCTGCACCAGGGTTAGCACTGCTTCCCTGTTTTTTTTTATTTTCTGTCTCCATTTTGAGGTTTCCTCACAGCCTACAAGTATCCTATGTGTGTGTGACACATCTATACCACCACCAAGAAGGGAACTGCCACCCTATAATTGACAGTATACCATCATACTTGGAGCCCAGTTATAGGCTCCTAATAAGGTGAGAAGTAAATCGTGATTTTTATCTTATTTTCCAACATATTAAGGATTTTTACACTAGGGTTAGCATTGCTTCCCTGCCTCTTTTTTTATGTCTCCATATTGAGGTTTCTTCACATTCCATGAAGACCTAAGAGGACTCTAACAACATTGGTATTACCTCCTAAAGTCCATAGGAGTAAGTGTTCTATTTTATTTGTAAGCGCTCCACCTTTTGCACCATCTTTGCATGTAATTGCACAGCAGTGTTTCTTGTATATCATTTATCCCACGAATAGCCTCTCTCGGAGGACCCATGATATTTAGCCCGGGCCAGAACCACCTCATGTGAAGCGGGTCATACTGTCAGAAGACCTAGCCAATCTATGAACGCAGCCAAAATGCTGAGTTTCCATTTAATTTAAATCCCCACGGAACAAAGGGTGAACCTACAGCCCAGGGGCAACGTAATAAAAATCTAAAAGCCCAGTCTGACAACCACTCTCCGACCATATTAAGCTTACTTAACCGAGAGAGTACTCTACCAACACGGGAGACACATCCCCTGACAATCCTCCTATTCCCAGAGACCCTCTGCTGTAACTGCGATATAGCCTAGCTCTTGTTTTACATACCTAGTTTATATTTGTGTAGCTCACTAGCGTTAACCACTAGAATTTCCTTAAACAAAAATTGTGCTGTATCATATGCCATGCTCTTGCCTTACACTATTGTCATTAATGTACCTGCCCATGCTGTCGTGGCTGTGCAGGATCTTTTGTTACAACATGCACAACAAAAATAAGGAATAAAAAAAAAAAAGGATATATGTGGAATTGTTTTGCAGTCTGTTATTTATGGTTAGTAAAGTAAAGTTCCTGCTCATTAAGAAAAAAAAATACATTTAAAAAACTGTTCTTTAATTCGACTTGTTTTGTTTTCTTTTTCTATTTCTTAAGAGATGTCGAAGTAGCCAGTTAATGTTTGCAGAAATACTGAAAATGCAGACATGTTTTTGCCAGTCTCAAGGATAAATTTGATGAAATGTACTTGTGAAAGTAAGTGTCCCCGAATGGCAGTTAGGAAATGTGGTCACCCTACTCGGGCAGGGATTAGTAAATTTGAGATGAATTTCCTTCCTCACTCTATCTTGCATTCTGTCTCATGTACTACAGCATTTCTTGTGCTTTCCAATGCTTCCCTCTAGTGGATATTAACGGTAAAGCAAGGATTAAATACTATTAAACATAAATTTGTGTTTTTTGCTGGCATTTGTGAAATGTACACAAATTAATTGGCTATATATACATATATCTATGCATTATAATTCTTTATTTAAGAGAGACAGACATGTAGATATGTACAGTGTATAAATCAGACAGAATAAGCAAAAAAAAACAATCCTTATCCACTCCGACTTGTAAAGATTTCAGGAGAACTAATTAAACACCCACTTAAACAACATTTAGAACAAGAAGGGAAAGTAATACCACCTACAGACGGAATAACCTTTGGGGAAGGGCAGAGAGAACTAGGAATGGACCTGCTAATAAAGGAGAAAAAAGAACCTATGCTCAAGTAACATCTATTGAAAGCAATCAAGGTAACGAGAGAGGAAACATCAGAAAAACAAGGGGGCGAGGGGTTTAGACCCAAATCACAAAAGGTAAGAAAAAAATATAACGAATTACTTTTTAATCAAAGAGGGGACATGGGAACACCCCAATCATTTTTTTTTTTGCCCCTACAAACAAAATCCCTTCTGACGAAAATAAGGGTGGAAGAAGAAACATCAAGCCCACAGTGGAGGTCAAGGAGTTAATAAATCAAACCAATAAATGAATCTTTAATTTAACAGGTTCCACTTTAACAACATAAGAAAAACAGGTCCTTCAAAAAGGTTTAAAATTTGCCCCAAATCAAACTGTAGATAAGTTTGAGTTGGCAATAGACCTCAAAGAATATATCATAAATTTAACCAGAAGGAGATATTTAAAAATAAATCTCATTGAAAAATCAATTACAGAGAACGAACCAATTGAAGCGAATCAGCATAAAGTGTTTAAGCCGACATCTAATTTTTTCTCAGTATATAATACAGGTCCATACTTGGAAACCTTTGAAAATATGATGACTCATGAAATTGAGAAGTTCAATGCCAAGACCACTAAAAATATAACCCCACTAAAGAAACAACATCTATGTCTAAAAATCTTATGGATAGAGAAGATATTACCATCAAAGAAGCAGATAAAGATTCCAGACATATAGGAGTCCCACAGGCGACATCCTTACTCACCCTCCAACAGAGACTGCCATGGGGCGCAAAAATCGAAAATACCAGCCTCCAGCGATGCCGAGAATGCCGGACATAAGGCTCTCCTTTGAGAGACCTGCAGCCGCAACTGCGGCTCCCGCCAAAATGGCGCCCGCGGCCCGGGCTGAAGAGGAGGCCTCAGACGCATCCCAAGAGGAGGGAGACATATCCTCCTCACCCGAGCCGGGAGAAGACTACCCAGAAACGGACTCCGAGGAGGACTCCTCCCCAGTGACTAAGGGAGACATAAAAAACCTCCTGCAAGAAATAAGGCAAGTCTGGAAATCGGACCTGAAAGAGGCCCAAGCAGACATAGGAGACCTCCGCAAGAGGATCTCCGAAATTGAAAATAAAGAGCAAACACGAGAACACCAGGTGCAGAACACCCACAACCAAATAGAGGACCTGGCTACAAAGGTGCAGAAACTTACACGGTCGGTGACCGCACTGGAATCCCGCCACAGACGCAAAAATGTCCGCATGGGGGAATACCGGAAACGGTGTCTGACGAAGCCCTGCTACCCTTTACCCAGAGGCTGGTGGCCTCGATGGGCCTAAAGAGCAAAGACACCAAGGGGATGTTAGTCTCGGCGTTCCGAGTGCGGAAAGCGGCAGCAGCACCTCCAGGGGCTCCGAGAGACACAATAGTCATCTCCAGAGACATTGCAGTGAGGACCGCTATCCTCAACAGATCCAGAGAGATCAAGTCGTTCCGGCTCGAGGGCTGCTGCGTGACGATCTATGGGGACCTTCCCTTCGAGGTACTAGTGGCAAGGAGACAACTGGCTCCAGTAGCCAAGAAACTGAGAGAGGCAGATGTCCGGTACCGCTGGGGAGAAGATGGAACGCTGAACGTCCAAAGGGGAAATGAGACACTTACACTATCGGCCGGGGAAGACCCCACGGCGTTCTGGAAGTCCATAAACTCACCGGGCGAGGACCGACAAAACACTGGGGCCTGACCCTGAGAGTGCAAATAAGGGGCGAAAGAGAGCCTGCGAGATGAGCAGCCCTATAACAAGGACTGACCCACTACTTGACTTACCACATAACAGACAACACGCCTAATCGTCTACACAATGACTCACATAATCAGGGAGGGAGACAGCCTCACACTTGGACGACATGGAAAGTAACCTATGACACGTTGCCCCCCCAGACATGCTATAAGACATAATATAAGCCACACTACGAGAAGCAGTACCACACAGCCCAGACGCCCAACATCATAGCCACACGAGACTACACAACATAGACAACACAAAACAACTCATAAGAGACGAAGACACACACCAGACTATAACAAGCCCCAATTGAAGGCAACCTATGTGTCATGTATAAAAGAACAGCAGAACTTTTGAAATTTAAGACCTATAGAAGAGGCACAGAATATAGCGTGCCTCCATGACATACTCTGTATTAGTTGTATTTTTTTGATGCAAAATCTCAATAAATATAAATTAAAAAAAAAAAAAAAGAAGCAGATAAAGAGAAGGCATAGTTTTGATGACTAAAGATAATTATTTAAAAGACCAAAAGAATATTAAAAATCCAGTTAATGGAGCACATCAATAACATCAAAAAGGGGATAACAACCCACTCGCTACCAGTGCATTGCTGTCAATGTTCTCTCTTCAGTTAGAAAGAGGTCAAATGCATAGGTATAGAACAGGTGTGTCACGAATACCAGGAGAAGCTAAACAAGCAGACAGATCACAGACACAAAGATATTGCAATACCGGTCCTTAGAATGGCCGGGCTATGCAAAAGAGTCAGAGTACAAGCCGAGGTCAATGATCACAGAAAACAGAGTAAATAAGAAACAAGCCGAAGTAAGTAACCAGAGAATAAACCACAATACAATCACACTATTGGGCTATGAAAGACCACAACAGGGCACTGAGGCAAGGGGAAGGTGAACTTATATACACACAGGGTGTGTCTGATTGGCTAACTTCTAATTAGTGTTAATTACAACACGTGGGAGGTGTCTTTTCCCTCTCTTGTGATCAGTGAGGTCATCACTGTGTGCCAGGTCACATGATCGGGTCTGACACACATATAAGGAAGCTGCCTTGGAGCGTGCAGCATCAGAAACACTGTCAGGTTGGGAAGTGGCAGAAGGAACAGCTGCAAGCTGTGGACAGGAACCAGAAGACGCCGCACGCGGTGATGGGGTAAGCAAGGACACCATGAGCGGCGCAGGGGCAGGGGACCTCACAAGGTGCATGCCAATTGGAGAGGGGGAGATAGAATCCGACAGCTGTCTCAGAGAGAAACTTTTTGGATCCATAGACCTACTGGAGCCGAGAGTTTAAATATTGATGTAGATTTGGTTTGTTTTCTGTAAATAGTTTAGATGTGCTTTTTGACAGAATCGCTGTATATTATCTTCTTATAAATGTCAGCAATTGGATAAGTATGATTTGTTATTCTGAGAGATCCTTACAATTCACTTGTACAGGGAGTGCAGAATTATTAGGCAAGTTGTATTTTTGAGGATTAATTTTATTATTGAACAACAACCATGTTCTCAATGAACCCAAAAAACTCATTAATATCAAAGCTGAATATTTTTGGAAGTAGTTTTTAGTTTGTTTTTAGTTTTAGCTATTTTAGGGGGATATCTGTGTGTGCAGGTGACTATTACTGTGCATAATTATTAGGCAACTTAACAAAAAACAAATATATACCCATTTCAATTATTTATTTTTACCAGTGAAACCAATATAACATCTCAACATTCACAAATATACATTTCTGACCTTCAAAAACAAAACAAAAACAAATCAGTGACCAATATAGCCACCTTTCTTTGCAAGGACACTCAAAAGCCTGCCATCCATGGATTCTGTCAGTGTTTTGATCTGTTCACCATCAACATTGCGTGCAGAAGCAACCACAGCCTCCCAGACACTGTTCAGAGAGGTGTACTGTTTTCCCTCCTTGTAAATCTCACATTTGATGATGGACCACAGGTTCTCAATGGGGTTCAGATCAGGTGAACAAGGAGGCCATGTCATTAGATGTTCTTCTTTTATACCCTTTCTTGCCAGCCACGCTGTGGAGTACTTGGTCGCGTGTGATGGAGCATTGTCCTGCATGAAAATCATGTCTTTCTTGAAGGATGCAGACTTCTTCCTGTACCACTGCTTGAAGAAGGTGTCTTCCAGAAACTGGCAGTAGGACTGGGAGTTGAGCTTGACTCCATCCTCAACCCGAAAAGGCCCCACAAGCTCATCTTTGATGATACCAGCCCAAACCAGTACTCCACCTCCACCTTGCTGGCGTCTGAGTCGGACTGGAGCTCTCTGCCCTTTACCAATCCAGCCACGGGCCCATCCATCTGGCCCATCAAGACTCACTCTCATTTCATCAGTCCATAAAACCTTAGAAAAATCAGTCTTGAGATATTTCTTGGCCCAGTCTTGACGTTTCAGCTTGTGTGTCTTGTTCAGTGGTGGTCGTCTTTCAGCCTTTCTTACCTTGGCCATGTCTCTGAGTATTGCACACCTTGTGCTTTTGGGCACTCCAGTGATGTTGCAGCTCTGAAATATGGCCAAACTGGTGGTAAGTGGCATCTTGGCAGCTGCACGCTTGACTTTTCTCAGTTCATGGGCAGTTATTTTGCGCCTTGGTTTTTCCACATGCTTCTTGCGACCCTGTTGACTATTTTGAATGAAACGCTTGATTGTTCGATGATCACGCTTCAGAAGCTTTGCAATTTTAAGAGTGCTGCATCCCTCTGCAAGATATCTCACTATTTTTGACTTTTCTGAGCCTGTCAAGTCCTTCTTTTGACCCATTTTGCCAAAGGAACGGAAGTTGCCTAATAATTATGCACACCTGATATAGGGTGTTGATGTCATTAGACCACACCCCTTCTCATTAAAGAGATGCACATCACCTAATATGCTTAATTGGTAGTAGGCTTTCGAGCCTATACAGCTTGGAGTAAGACAACATGCATAAAGAGGATGATGTGGTCAAAATACTCATTTGCCTAATAATTCTGCACTCCCTGTATTATTATCACCATCATTTTTACTTAATCTTTACTTATTAGTCACATTTTTATTTTATTTTTCATTTTCATGTTTATTTTTATTTTCATTTCCATTTTATTTTTATGTTTATTTTTTATTTTTATTATTCTTTTATTTTTTCATTTTTGTTTCTTCTTGATTCATGACTTTATTCTCATATCTATATATAATTTTTTTCTACATATTTTTATTTATTTTTAACATATTTTTTAATGTGTGTTGTGTTATTTTCTTAGTTTTTATTTTATTTCATTATTATGTATCATTTTCATTTATTTTTTCTTTTTACTTTCTTTTTACTTTCAATTTCATCTTCATTTCTTTGTTTACATTTATGTAGAATTGATATCACCTCTTTTTTTCACCCATTTTAGTGCAACCGAGGACCCTTCTGATGTTTTTGATTATGTATGTCTATATAAAATGTCCACATAAAAGTTGTGATGTCCCTCTTTTCTTATATTCTACATTTAAAATTAACAGTTGGTTAAATTCTGTTTCTCTGTAGTAACAGAACTAGTTCCTGTATGCAGCGATCAATAGGCGTTCCAAAATGGCCCTGGAAAGCAAGAAGCCAAAACCATGCGATTATGGGATCGCAGAAGTGATTTGGCATCGGTGGAACGCATTCAAGATGGTGCTGAAACACATACTGGCATTCCAAGAAACAAACGTAATTACACAAGACTATCAGCTGGATTCAGAAGGGGGACCCCACGAAGACACATGGAGTGGAGGAGCTTCAACCAATAAAGGGAAGAATATGGAAAACACCCACTGGGCCACCAATGAACTCTAGAGGTTAGCCCTATATAAGAACAGGGGAGGGAAGAGTTTGTTATGCTGTTTTTTTCTTTGGAAATTGTTTTTGCACTATTGCACTTTGAGTCTATCTTATCTCATTGTGACCGTGAAGAAGTCCACTTAGGTGGAAGAAACGCATTGGACTTATTTTATTCATTTTATAATTCATGTTGGTTTTTTTTTATATATTTGTGTGCAATAAAAAAATATGCAAATTATTGCAAAAAGTGTATTTTCACCTTACTGCTGACCCCTGGACGTACTGCTAGTGAGGAGGAGGTGAAGAAGGTTTTAGCCCCCCAGCATGAATCAAAGGAGGCACCCCAAGGCCACAAACTCTACATCTTCTTGTGAGTGTACATCTAGAGTGCAAAGTTCATTTATATTCTGACATACTTCACTGTGTACTTTTTGTTTATCCCTATTTTAGATACATAGATGAATCCCAAATTTCTATTTGTACATTTTACTTTCCTTACTGTGTCTATTATTGAGAAAATACGTAACAGTTGTACGGTATCAAGATTTGTGTCCTGCTCTCATAATTTTTTTTTTCAATTTGACAAATATTATTGTTTTCAGGAACAAGTTCACATTGTCTGTATATCATTTAGTTCACACAGATTCAATTCGTACATTTGTTCTATGGTACTGTTTCCGTTTGCAGTAAGCAACACAGAGTCATGGAATACAAATCATGTAATACATGTAATACATTTGGCACATTTTGTACATTATCTAGCAAGGGCTTCATGGTTATCTCTTATACGTTTTACCACCCTGGCAGTGGCAGCCGCAGCCTACCCGAGTTCTGGGTTCCGGGTTACCATGGCAATGCTCCGCGCAGCGCGCACACCGCGCTCGCGGGAGTTACAGAGAGGGAAGTGCTTGTAAGTACACTTGCAGTCCGCTGGGCCCCCTCTGCAAGTACAGGGAGCCGGGGGGCCCCACCATGCCACCGGACCACCAGGGATCATGGAATCTCCCCCCCTCCCTGAACCAGGTAAGAACTAGGGAGGGGGGGAATAACCTTTTTCACTTTTAAAGTGGGGGCGGGGGAGGGGAGGAATGCTCCATTTACACTATATGCATACACTGCACTAACACACACACACACACTCTGCATACACTACACTAACACACACACTCTGCATACACTACACTAACACACACACACTCTGCATACACAACACTAACATAAACACACTCTGCATTCGATACACTAACACACACTTTGCATACACTACACAAACACACACACACACACACTCTGCATACACTACACTAACACACACACTCTGCATACACTACACCAACACACACACACTCTGCATTCATTACACTAACACACACTCTGCATACACTACACTAACACACACATACTCTGCATACACTACACTAACACACACTCTGCATACACTACACTCAGTGGCGTACATACCGCGGTCGCAGGGGTCGCAGCTGCGACCGGGCACGGCACTCCAGGGGGCCCGGCCGCATGTCAAGGTGTCCATCGGGTGGCCCATGCTGTCAGGGTCACCCGATGGATATAGATTGTCAGAGCGTTTTAACAGCGCGACCAGGCCCCCTGTGATTACATTATTGCTGGGAGGAAGTGACTCCCAGGTCACTCCTCCCAGCATACAGAGAGCCCGCGCGGGAGGAAGGAGGAGGAGGAGGGAGTCAGAGTGGGAACTCTGACTCCCATCAGGCTGAGTCCCCACTGGACCCCAGGGAAAGTCACAAGGTAGGAAACATTTTCTATATGTGTGCGTGTCTGTGTTTCTATGTGTGTCTGTGTTTCTATATGTGTGTGTCTGTGTTTCTATATGTGTGGGTCTGTGTCTTTGTATGTGTGTGTCTTTGTATGTGTGTGTCTGTGTCTCTTTATGTGTGTGTGTGTCTGTGTCTCTGTATGTGTGTGTCTCTGTATGTGTCAGTGTGTGTGTCTCTGTCTGTGTGTGTCTCTGTCTGTGTGTGTCTCTGTATGTGTGTGTGTCTGTATCTCTGTGTGTCTGTGTGTCTCTCTGTATGTGTGTCTGTGTGTCTCTCTGTATGTGTGTCTCTGTGTGTCTCTGTATGTGTATGTGTGTGTGTCTCTGTATGTGTGTGTGTGTGTCTGTATGTGTGTGTGTCTGTGTGTGTATGTGTCTCTATGTTTGTCTGTGTGTCTCTGTATGTGTGTCTCTGTATGTGTGTCTGTGTCTCTTTATGTGTATGTGTGTGTGTCTCTGTATGTGTGTGTGTCTGTGTCTCTGTATGTGTGTGTGTGTGTCTCTTTATGTGTATGTGTGTCTGTGTCTCTGTATGTGTGTGTGTCTGTGTCTCTGTATGTGTGGGTGTCTGTGTCTCTGTATGTGTGTGTGTGTGTCTCTTTAAGTGTATGCAATAAAAAAATATGCAAATTATTGCAAAAAGTGTATTTTCACCTTACTGCTGACCCCTGGACGTACTGCTAGTGAGGAGGAGGTGAAGAAGGTTTTAGCCCCCCAGCATGAATCAAAGGAGGCACCCCAAGGCCACAAACTCTACATCTTCTTGTGAGTGTACATCTAGAGTGCAAAGTTCATTTATATTCTGACATACTTCACTGTGTACTTTTTGTTTATCCCTATTTTAGATACATAGATGAATCCCAAATTTCTATTTGTACATTTTACTTTCCTTACTGTGTCTATTATTGAGAAAATACGTAACAGTTGTACGGTATCAAGATTTGTGTCCTGCTCTCATAATTTTTTTTTTCAATTTGACAAATATTATTGTTTTCAGGAACAAGTTCACATTGTCTGTATATCATTTAGTTCACACAGATTCAATTCGTACATTTGTTCTATGGTACTGTTTCCGTTTGCAGTAAGCAACACAGAGTCATGGAATACAAATCATGTAATACATGTAATACATTTGGCACATTTTGTACATTATCTAGCAAGGGCTTCATGGTTATCTCTTATACGTTTTACCACCCTGGCAGTGGCAGCCGCAGCCTACCCGAGTTCTGGGTTCCGGGTTACCATGGCAATGCTCCGCGCAGCGCGCACACCGCGCTCGCGGGAGTTACAGAGAGGGAAGCGCTTGTAAGTACACTTGCAGTCCGCTGGGCCCCCTCTGCAAGTACAGGGAGCCGGGGGGCCCCACCATGCCACCGGACCACCAGGGATCATGGAATCTCCCCCCCTCCCTGAACCAGGTAAGAACTAGGGAGGGGGGGAATAACCTTTTTTTTTTTTTTTTTTTTTAAATAATCCAAGCCATTATTTATTCATGTCCTGATACCAACAAGCCTCATGCTGAAGCGGAAACGCATTTCGCTGGGTTTGTTAGCGATCGAGACGGAAGGATTTACATCGGTCATATTATTTTCTGATGTGGGAGTAAAATAGTTTATAAGGCTCTGTATATTTTAATAACACATTAACATTTCATTTTAGCATATTAAATATTCATTTATAAAATATTAGAATTCAGAAAAGGTCTACGTTGGTATTTGAGTTGACCTAGAGTGCGATCCGATGCAGTTCTTGAGGAGGTCCATGGTTGGAACACGCAGAGTCTCAGACAGGGATCACTGAGAGGGAACTAATGCAGCGGATGAGGTTTTTGGCGTTTAAGGCGGGCTCGGTGCTCACTTCGTGTTTCTGAGGACGGGAGTATTTCTGCCATGTGGATTTGGCTTCGCCTCGGAGGGCAAATTGGGCCATGAGCTGCTGGCTGCTGATAAGTTCTGCGTCTATGTAGTGTCCATAAGGTGTATAGTTCCTGGGGTGCCGTCTTCAGGTGGTGATCGCTGCGTAGGAGTCAGGGGTTGAACCTCTCGGGACAAAGGGGTTGATTTTCGCCGGGTCCCAGGCCTGTGCTGGGGTGGTTGGGTGGGGAGGTTGTTCCTGGCTGAGCAAGGTCTGTTGTATGCCCAGTGTCCGCAGGAGGTCAGTGGCTTCCTCTACGCTGTGTACCAAATGAGATGCCGTGCCTTTCCGTACACTGAGAGCTCTGGGGTTCTGCCAGCGGTATGAAACGCCGTGTAGTTGGAGCAGTGTGGTGAGCGGCCGAAGTGTCCTGCGCCAGGCCAGGGTGCTGCCGGACAGGTCAGCGAAGAAGGTCAGATCCCTGTTTTCAAATTGCAAAGGGGTCTTACCTCTGAGGGCCGAGAGAATCGTCGCTTTTTCTGTTACGCTTCGGAAAGTGATTATAGTGTCTCTCGTGGCCGTTGGTGGTGCCTTGGGAGGTTTCTGGGTCCGAAATGAGTTAGCCGGGGTGATGGTCCTAGCCTGTTCGTTTGGCAATATGGCGGCTATTATACGCTGTACCACCTGCGGTAGGTTGGTCTCGGGAATTTCGTCTGGAAGCCCTCTGACCTTTATATTCTGCCTTCTCCTGCTGTCTTCTTGCGCTGCATAGCGGCTTTCATGGATCTGGTTCTGTTTTTGCAGGTCCAGTACTGCCTGTTGCAGGGTCGTTAGGTCCTGCTGATGTCCCTGAGACGTTGTCTCTAATGTGGTGATGCGGCCTGACAGGCCCTGCAAGTCTCCCCTGAGGGCTGTTACATCTGCCAGAATATTTTTCTGCAGATCCGCCAGAAGTGTCTTCAGGACCCCTGTGGTTACCAGCTCCCCGTCGGAACCCGCTGGTTTGGCTCTTCTTGTGATGACCGGGGCTGTCATGTAACCATCCTCATCTTCTCCAGACAATTCGTCTGAGAAATCTGAACAGCCGCCGTGGAGGGCCGCCATGTTAGGCTCCAGCGTGCCTCGTGTTTGCCTCCACATATCGCCGATCGTCCGCTCAGAGGTATGTTTGATTGGTCCCGGCTTTTTGTTTTTCTTCCCCATTGCGCTGTGCTGTAGGGGGATCTCCTCCGTTGTTTGGGGGTCCGTGGGTGATTTTTGGGGAAATTTGGTCTATTTGTCGGCGTTTGAGGAGAGGAGCTCAAGTTTTCTGCGACCGTTGTCCTCGGCAGTCCAGCCACGCCCCCCGGGAATAACCTTTTTCACTTTTAAAGTGGGGGCGGGGGAGGGGAGGAATGCTCCATTTACACTATATGCATACACTGCACTAACACACACACACACTCTGCATACACTACACTAACACACACACACACTCTGCATACACTACACTAACACACACACACTCTGCATACACAACACTAACATAAACACACTCTGCATTCGATACACTAACACACACTTTGCATACACTACACTAACACACACACACACACACACTCTGCATACACTACACTAACACACACACTCTGCATACACTACACCAACACACACACACTCTGCATTCATTACACTAACACACACTCTGCATACACTACACTAACACACACATACTCTGCATACACTACACTAACACACACTCTGCATACACTACACTCAGTGGCGTACATACCGCGGTCGCAGGGGTCGCAGCTGCGACCGGGCACGGCACTCCAGGGGGCCCGGCCGCATGTCAAGGTGTCCATCGGGTGGCCCATGCTGTCAGGGTCACCCAATGGATATAGATTGTCAGAGCGTTTTAACAGCGCGACCAGGCCCCCTGTGATTTTACCAGCGCGACCAGGCCCGTTTTAACAGCGCGACCAGGCCCCCTGTGATCACTCCTCCCAGCACAGGGGCGGGCTGGGCCGGGGGGGCAGGGAGGCAATTGCCCCCCAGGCCGCCCGAAATTATTTCAGGACCGGCCGCGGCGGGCCGGCCCTTTAAATGCTGCAGCCGCCGAGCGCTCTGTAAAGAGCGCTCAGACGGCTGCAGCTGCTTCTCCCCTCCCTCCCCTCCCCTGTAGGTGGCCGAGCTGCACTCCGGTCCGCGGTCCCGGCCGGAGTGATGGGAAGGTGCACACTGAGTGTGCACTTCCTGTCAGTCCGGCCGGGTACAGGAAACAGAAACTCCTGTTCCGCGCGGAACAGGAGTTTCTGTTTCCTGTACCCGGCCGGACTGACAGGAAGGTGCACACTGAGCACCTTCCTATCACTCCGGCCGGGACCGCGGACTGGAGTGCAGCTCGGCCACCTACAGGGGAGGGGGTAAGAAGAAGGGGGGGGGGGAGAGTAAAAGGGGGGGAGAGTAAAAAGAGGGGGGGAGAGAGAGAGTAAAAAGAGGGGAAGGGGGGAGAGTAAAAAGAGGGGGGGGAGAGAGAGAGAGTAAAAAGAGGGGAAGGGGGGAGAGTAAAAAGAGGGGAGGGGGGAGAGTAAAAAGAGGGGAAGGGGGGAGAGTAAAAAGAGGGGAAGGGGGGGAGAGTAAAAAGAGGGGAAGGGGGGAGAGTAAAAAGAGGGGAAGGGGGGGAGAGTAAAAAGAGGGGAAGGGGGGGAGAGTAAAAAGAGGGGAAGGGGGGAGAGTAAAAAGAGGGGAAGGGGGGAGAGTAAAAAGAGGGGAGGGGGAGAGTAAAAAGAGGGGAGGGGGGGGAGAGTAAAAAGAGGGGAAGGGGGGAGAGTAAAAAGAGGGGAAGGGGGGGAGTAAAAAGAGGGGAAGGGGGGAGAGTAAAAAGAGTGGAAGGGGGGGAGAGTAAAAAGAGGGGAAGGGGGGGAGAGTAAAAAGAGGGGAGGGGGGAGAGTAAAAAGAGGGGAGGGGGGAGAGTAAGAAGAGGGGGGGAGTAATAAGAAGAAGGGGGAGTAATAAGAAGAAGGGGGTAAGAAGAACAGGGGGGGGGAGTAAGAAGAACACAGGGAGGAGGGGGGGTAAGAATAACACAGGGGGTTGAGAACACAAAGAGGGAGGAGTGAGAAGAACACAGGGAGGGTGGAGGGGGGATGAGAAGAGCACAGGGAGGGTGGGTGAGTGTGAGAAGAGACCGCTAGGGGAGGGTGGGGGAGAGGAGAGACCACTAAGGGGCAGGGGAGAGCTCTAAGGGGCAGAAGGGACAGCTCTATAGGACAGGGGGCAAGACAGGGAGCTCTTTAACACTACGCGCACACACACACACACACACACAATGCATCCCTATACATACACAGAAACACACAATGCACCCCTATACATACACAGAAACACACAATGCATCCCTATACATACACAGAAACACACAATGCATTCCTATACATACACAGAAACTGAACATGCTTCCCTTACACACAGAGAAACACACAATGCATCCATTACACACACACACACAATGCAACCCTTACACACAAAGACAATGCATCATTTGCATACATACACAGAAACATACAATGCAAACCCTTACACACACATGCAAACACACACACTGTTTTTCTTACATACACACAGAAACACAATACATCTCTTACACTCAATGCACACACATACAGACACACACCTTGCATCCCTTATGCATACAAACACAGATTCACACAATGCATCAATATTATACACAAATACACACTGCTTCCACTACACACAAACACACTGCATCACCTGCACAAACTGGTATCCCTATACACTACATACCATAAGCACACATATTAGATAACACATAACACATCCCCTACACACTCCACTCCCTGTGAGCGAGCTCATGGGTGGGTGGAACATATAAGTGGACTTATGAGTGGGCCTTATGGGCATACTCACCGTCAGGCACTGGGGCCCAGACCTTGAGCTGTGTAAGAGGCCCCCAAAAAATGGAGCTGCTTCCAATTCTCCCAGAACGTTGAATTTTGTGACCACAGTTGCAAACAGCCTCCAGAGGTCCTGTTCTACACCAGACCAGTGGAGCCAAACTGCAGCCCATCATCATCCTCATCTAATTGTAAGTAGGCAATCTAGTATATTATTAGTGACACTAATCTATAATTTACCTCACATTAAAGGGACACTATAGCTTAATGAAGTGGTTCTGGTGTCTATAGCTGGTCCCTGCAGGCTTTTTAATGTAAACACACACTGTGTGCAGCACTGGCGTTAGTTCATATGGCAGATCATATGGGTGGGGCATTGTGATGTCACATGGGGGGGGCGGCAAATTTATATTTTGTCTAGGGCGGCAAAAATCCTTGCACTGGCTCTGATCCTGGGCAGGTGCACCAGTCTACTGGTGACCCACAGGAGGGGAGTGCACTGATTGCACTGCACTCTCCTCCTGCCCAGACCTGTCTTGACCGCAGTGCAAGTGCCCTCTGCCCCTAATTTACAGTGGCTCACACTCACAACAAGCAGTGCCTGGAGCCCTTTGCAGAGACGGAAACAAAGAGGTTCTGCGGCAGCTGGCCGTCCTGCAAGCATTACATTAAACAGCTGTTCCCCATGCAGCCACAGGTGGCGTTGTGCTGGGAGACTGTGATTACTCTTCACTTCCTCCCAGCCTACAGAGCAGTGCATGGGGGAGAGAGGAGGAGGCATGATTTAATCTTGAATAAATCCTCTAAGCAAACCTTTATAAATTTGGGGGGATCAGCTCTGTTTCCACAGTTTATTGGTGTTTACTCTCATCTCTGTATTAATATTGAGGGATGTCTAAGTAGTAACATTAGTGTGTGTCAGCAGGGCCAGCCGTTGGGGTGGGCAAGCTGTGCGGTCACGCAGGGTGCCATGACAACAGAGGCGCCCGGCGGCCAACACAGCTCACAAGTTGGGTACACCAGCATATTTAATTTAAACGATTCGCTGGTGGTCCACTGGTGCGCACCAGCAGTAGGTGCAGTCAGATCATATCCTCTCCCTCGTGGTTCCGGGAGAGATTCTCAGCCTGTGCTCTGACAACATTGAAAGTCAGAGCCGTGAAGGAGCGGGTATGGCAAAGAGCTACTGATTAGCATAACATCAATATCCGTTATAAAACCAGAAAAAGGTGGGCATGGATGGTGAACTGATTTGGTGGCGCAATGGGCCACTTGACTGGTTTTGCCCCCCAGGCCAAAGGCTGCCAGCCCTCCCCTGTCCCAGCATACAGAGAGCCCGCGCGGGAGGAAGGAGGAGGAGGAGGAGGAGGGAGTCAGAGTGGGAACTCTGACTCCCATCAGGCTGAGTCCCCACTGGACCCCAGGGAAAGTCACAAGGTAGGAAACATTTTCTATATGTGTGCGTGTCTGTGTTTCTATGTGTGTCTGTGTTTCTATATGTGTGTGTCTGTGTTTCTATATGTGTGGGTCTGTGTCTTTGTATGTGTGTGTCTTTGTATGTGTGTGTCTGTGTCTCTTTATGTGTGTGTGTGTCTGTGTCTCTGTATGTGTGTGTCTCTGTATGTGTCAGTGTGTGTGTCTCTGTCTGTGTGTGTCTCTGTCTGTGTGTGTCTCTGTATGTGTGTGTGTCTGTATCTCTATGTGTGTCTGTGTGTCTCTCTGTATGTGTGTCTGTGTGTCTCTCTGTATGTGTGTCTCTGTGTGTCTCTGTATGTGTATGTGTGTGTGTCTCTGTATGTGTGTGTGTGTCTGTATGTGTGTGTGTCTGTGTGTGTATGTGTCTCTATGTTTGTCTGTGTGTCTCTGTATGTGTGTCTCTGTATGTGTGTCTGTGTCTCTTTATGTGTATGTGTGTGTGTCTCTGTATGTGTGTGTGTCTGTGTCTCTGTATGTGTGTGTGTGTGTCTCTTTATGTGTATGTGTGTCTGTGTCTCTGTATGTGTGTGTGTCTGTGTCTCTGTATGTGTGTGTGTCTGTGTCTCTGTATGTGTGTGTGTGTGTGTCTTTATGTGTATGTGTGTCTGTGTCTCTGTATGTGTGTGTGTCTGTGTCTCTGTATGTGTGTGTGTCTGTGTCTCTGTATGTGTGTGTGTGTGTCTCTATGTGTGTGTCTCTTTATGTGTGTCTCTATGTGTGTGTCTGTGTCTCTCTGTATGTGTGTCTGTATGTATTTCTGTGTCTCTCTGTATGTATTTGTGTGTGTCTCTGTATGTGTCTGTGTGTCTATGTATGCAGTGGCGTACACACAATCCATGGGGACCCGTATGTATGTGTGTGTGTCTATGTATGTGTGTCTGTGTCTCTCTGTATGTATTTGTGTGTGTCTCTGTGTGTCTTTGTATGTGTGTGCGTCTATGTATGCAGTGGCGTACACACAATCCATGGGGCCCTGTATGTATGTGTGTGTCTATGTATGTGTGTGTGTGTGTGTCTCTCTCTCTGTATGTGTCTATGTGTGTGTATGTCTGTGTATGTGTCTGTCGAGAAGTGTACGTATGTGTGTGTCTGTCTGTGTGTACGCCACTGACTACACTAACCTTGTGCTTTGTCAGGGGCCCCAGAATTTCTGGTGGCGGCCCTGCCCATTATCACCTGTTTTCTTTTTCTATGCCCCAATCGAACTCCCACATCTGTCTGCTGGCAACTCTTAACTAGTTTCTGTTTTTCTTGTGTGCTAGCGCAGGGGATCACAGGGGGATATTACTCGTAGTCAGTCGTAGACATGCTCAGAATACCTATGCCCAGACCAGCTCGCATTTAAGCAAGTTATAAACAGTTTTTTATGTTTAATTGTGCAGACTCCTAGAATGGCTGGTTAGCAACTAAGCTCCCTACAATGTACTTAATCTTGTTGCAATTATTTACTGATAAGCTTTCTAACACACGATTGATTTTTCTATGTTATAAAAATGTAGTTCATGCAAATAGTACAAAATCGTTTAGACATAACTGCCCAGGTTCCTATGTTGTCGATAACCCAATGTAGTTAATGCATAATCGCTTAGACAAAGCTGACTAGTTTACTATGCTGCTGACAACCCATTGCAGTTAATGCAAATAGTTTATAATTGATTAGACATATTTGCCTAGCTTACTATGTTTCTTTTAAAACAAAAAATGTGCAAACCCATCATGCCACTGTTTAGCCTATGTTTAAAAACAAAAGCATGCTGTTGTGGTGTATGACTATGCTTTGTAATCACCTGCACGACAAAAATAAACAATTAAAAAAAAAAAAGAAAAAAAAAGAAGGAAGGTATGTAGAAGAGGATAAAGGTCTAGCTGACTGCCTCAATTACTATTTTTGTTCAGTATTTACAGATGAAAATGAAGGGAAGGGACCTCAGTTAGGAAAAAGGACAAATGAGTCAATTATTACATGTGAGTTTACAGAAGAAGAGGTTCTATTTCAACTGTCAAAAGTAAAGACAAACAAGTCCATGGGACCTGATGGAATACACCCAAAGTTATTAAAAGAGCTTAGTGGTGTACTAGCAAAACCATTAACAGGTTTATTTAACCAATCATTAACAGGAGTAGTCCCAGAAGATTGGAAGTTAGCAAATGTTGTGCCCATTCACAACAAAGGTAGTAGGGAGGATTCGGGCAACTATAGGCCAGTAAGCCTTACTTCAGTAGTGAGGAAAGTAATGGAAACCATGTTAAAGGATAGGATTGTTGAACATCTAAAAACACATGGATTTCAAGATCAGAGACAACATGGGTTTACTTCAGGGAGATCATGCCAAACTAATCTTATTGATTTTTTTGATTGGGTAACTAAAATTATAGATCAGGGTGGTGCAGTAGACATTGCTTACCTAGATTTCAGTAAGGCTTTTGACACTGTTGCACATAGAAGGCTTATCAATAAACTGCAATCTTTAAGTTTGGATTCCAATATTGTTGAATGGGTAAGTGTCACATCCTGTTCCTAGCTGCGGATCATTCTGGCAATGGCTTCTGGTATCCAGTACTCTTTTTTCTTGTTTAGTTTTTCTTGTTTTTTTGGTTTTCTATTCAATGTCTGGTTTTCTTTATGCTGGGTTTTTCTGGGTTCATTCCTGAAATCCGTCCCTGGAATTCCCAGTCTCCAGGTTTCCTTTAAATGTTTGTTTTATGTTGCAGAATGCTTGGTTGTTTAGGGAGAGGTATTAGCAGTAGAAAGAGGGAAGTGCTCATGCCATTGTACAGAACACTGGTGAGACCTCACTTGGAGTCAGTGGCGTACACACAACCCATGGGGCCCCGGTGCGAAAACTGATCCGTGGGCCCCCCCCGCGCTTACTCTGCGCGGGCTGGGGCCGCAACACATGGCGGCGGGCACCTGGTAGCAGGGCTGCGACCCGTGCGACCGCGGTATGTACGCCAGTGCATGCATAAACACATACACTTCAAGGACCACTACAGACACCCAGATCACATCAGCTCAATGAAGTGGTCTGGGTGCCAGGTCTCTCTAGTTTTAACCCTGCAGCTGAAAACATAGCAGTTCAGAGAAACTGCTATGTTTCACTGAGGGTTAATCCAGCCTCTAGTGGCTGTCTCATTGACAGCCGCTAGAGGATTTTCTGCGATTCTCACTGTGAAAATCAGTGAGAAGACGCTGAACGTCCATAGGAAAGCATTGAGTAATGCTTTCCTATGGGCGGTTTGAATGCGCGCGTGGCTCTTGCCACACATGTGCATTCGGAGCTGAGAGGCGGATCGGGACGAAGAGATCCCCAGCGCCAAGGGAGCCCGGCGCTGGAGAAAGGTAAGTGCTTTAGACACACACACACACACACACACTCTCATGAACAGACTCACACATTTACTGACAGACAGACGCACACAAACATACTCAGTAACAGACACACACACTAACACACTCACTAACACACACTCACTAACACACACACACACTCACTAACACAAACTCACTAACACAAACTCACTAACACACACACACACTCACACTAACACACACACTAACACACACACACACACTAACACACTCACTAACACTAACACACTCACTAACACACACACACACACACTCACACTAACACACTCACTAACACACTCACTAACACTAACACACACACACTAACACACTCACACTAACACACTCACACTAACACACTCACACTAACACACTCACACTAACACACTCACTAACACTAACACACTCACTAACACACACACACTCACACTGACACACTCACTAACACTAACACACTCACTAACACTAACACAATCACTCACACTAACACAATCACTAACACACTCACACTAACACACTCACTAACACAATCACTCACACTAACACAATCACACGTTTTGTTTTTATTTTGTTTTAAATTTAATCCCCCCAGCCTCCTTACCTGTGTGAGAGCTGGGGGGATTCCCTGGGGTCCAGTGGTGTTGCTGGCCCTGCTGTCACCCGGCTGGCTGGCGGGCGCGCGAGGGAGCACTGTCCCCTGGGTGCTCCCTCTTCAGCTCCCTCGCGCGCCGCATACTGATGCCGGAGCCGGAAGATGACGTCATCTTCCGGCTCCGGCATCAGTGCGGTGCGCGAGGGAGCTGAAGAGGAAGCACTCAGAGGAGAGTGCTCCCTCGCGCGCCCGCCAGCCAGCCGGGTGACAGCAGGGCCAGCCTCGGGGGGGCCCGGAGGTGGCCGGCTCCTGGGCCCCCCAGCAGAAGAGGCTGGCCCTGTGGGTACATACCTGGGTCGCAGGGCGGCCGGGCCCCCTGGTGGGCCGGGCCCGGTCGCAGCCGCGACCCCTGCGACCCCGGTATGTACGCCACTGCTTGGAGTATTGTACGCAGTACTGGAGACCGTAATTTCAGAAGGATATTGATACCTTAGAGAGAGTTCAGAAAAGGGCTACTAAACTGGTTCATGGATTGCAGGGTAAAACTTACCAGAAAAGGTTAAAGGATCTTAACATGTATAGCTTTGAGGAAAGACGAGACAGGGGGGATATGATAGAAACATTTAAATACATAAAGGGAATCAACACAGTAAAGGAGGAGACTATATTTAAAAGAAGAAAAACTACCACAACAAGTGGACATAGTCTTAAATTAGAGGGGCAAAGTATTACTTTACTGAGAGGGTAGTGGATGCATGGAATAGCTTTCCAGCTGAAGTGGTAGAGGTTAACACATTAACCCCTTAACACCGCAGCCAAATGTACAAGTTGTGAACAGAACAAAACGTAAACAAAACCTGGCATTTGCGCTATATGTCTGTCCAACCGTAATTCACCTCTTTCATATTAAATGCACCCCCCCTTATTACATATCATTTTATTCAGGGGAAACAGGGCTTTCATTTAACATCAAATATTTAGGTATTGAACATAATTTAATATAAAAAATATATAAAAAAAATGGGAGAAAAAAAGAATTTTTTAAATTTTTTTAGTTCTACATGACATTTTAACTGTGGATGTCAAAATACTGTTTGCTTTTACTGCAATACAATACACATATTTGTATTCAGCGATGTCTCACGTGTAAAACAGTACCCCCTATGTACAGGTTTTATGGTGTTTTGGGAAGTTACAGGGTCAAATATAGCGTGTTACATTTGAAATTGAAATTCGCCAGATTGGTTACGTTGCCTTTGAGACTGTATAGTAGCCCAGGAATTAAATTTACACCCATAATGGCATACCATTTGCAATAGTAGACAACCCAAGGTATTGCAAATGGGGTATGTCCAGTCTTTTTTAGTAGCCATTTGGTCACAAACACTGGCCAAAGTTAGCGTTAGTATTTGTTTGTGTGTGAAAAATGCAAAAAACGCCAATTTTGGCCAGTGTTTGTGACTAAGTGGCTACTAAAAAAGTCTGGACAAACCCCATTTGCAATACCTTGGGTTGTCTACTATTGCAAATGGTATGCCATCATAGGGGTAATTTTCATTCTTGGGCTACCATAGGGTCACAAAGGCAACGTAAGCAATCTGGTGAATTTTAATGTGAAAAAAATTAAACACAAGCCTTATATTTGACGCTGTAACTTTTGAAAACACCATAAAACCTGTACATGTGGGGTACTGTTGTACTCGGGAGACTTCGCTCAACACAAATATTTGTATTTCAAAACAGTAAAAAGTATTGCAGCAATAATATCGTCCGTGTAAGTGCTGTTTGTGCGTGAAAAATGCAGAAAACGTCACTTTTACTGGCGATATCATCGTTGTAATACATTTTACTGTTTTGAAACACTAATATCTGTGTTCAGCAAAGTCTCCCGAGTAAAACAGTACCCCCCATGTACAGGTTTTATGGTGTCTTGGAAAGTTATAGGGTTAAATATAGTGCTAGCAAATTAAATTCCCTATACTTTCGGCATGGGTTATCAGGCAGGTCCCGCTAATTGTAATTAATTAGGATACCTAATTATGTAAAATTATTACATAAATATATGTGTAGAATTAATATATGTATATATATATACATATGTGTATATATACGTATATATATATATAATTTTTTTTAAATATTTTTATTTATATATAGGTATATATATAGTGATATATACGTATATATTTATGTATATAGATATATATATTATGATATATATATTATTTTGTTCTACGTGTATTTTGATATAAATATATATATTAATATCACAAAACAGTTAGAACAAAATAACACATCTATATATTTTTAATTATTTATTTTTAAATATTTTTTAAATTTTATTTTTTTACGTATTTACATATATATTTTTTATATTATATATAAATATATATATAACAATAATTATATATATATTTAATCAGTATCAGTCTACGTGTAATTTGATATTAATATATATATATATATATATATATATATATATATTAATATTTAAATACACGTCGTGTATGTGTGTGTGTATGTGTATATATATATACTTAGATCATATATATATATAATATATATGATCTAAGTATATTTTATTTGTAACTGTAATTTTTTTATTTCTTTTTTTAACTAATATTTTATTTTTATTACAGGACAGGGGGCAATGACAGTGTCAGCCAGTGATTTCACATCACTGGCTGACACACAGGATCAGTGATCACAGTGACTGCCTGTCACTGTGATCACCTCCTGCAGATTGGGTAATTGACCACAGGGGGGAGTGCCTGGGTGGTACAAGCACTCCCCCCTTCCAATCTGCAGGGGGATCACTGTGCCAGTTACATGTGTCAGCCAATAGGCTGACACATGTAACACTGATCGCAGTGACAGGCTGTCACTGCGATCAGAGTGCTTTGAGATCGCAGTGACAGCCTGTCACTGCGATCAGACTTAGCAGATCGCGGTCACTGACCCCAGGGGGACTGCCTGGGGAGCCAGGTAATTCCCCCGACCGCGATCTGCAGAAGGGGAAAGCCGCCGGCCGCATGTGTCAGCCGACTTGAAATCGGCTGACACATGCTGAATACTGGTCGCAGTGACAGCTTGTCACTGCGATCAGAGACTGCAGATCGCGGTCACCGGCCACACGGGGGGTTGCCTGGGGGGCCAGGCATCCCCCCCGACCGCGATCTGCAGCGGGCGATTAGCGCCGGCCACGTGGGCGGCCATTATGGCGAGGACGTAATATTACGCCCGCCGGCGTTTAGAGCCGGTTCCTGCAGGGCGTAATATTACGTCCTCCGGATTTAAGGGGTTAAAGGAGTTTAAGCATGCGTGGGATAGGCATAAGGCTATCCTAACTATAAGATAAGGCCAGGGGCTAATGAAAGTACTTAGTAAATTGGGCAGATTAGATGGGCCGAATGGTTCTTATCTGCCATCACATTCTATGTTTCTATGTTTTGGGTCACAATTTCGTATTTAGGGGCCTATTGTCGGCGGAGCTGGAGCTACATGCGACCGGTCTCCACGAGTGTCAGGACACGCCCCTGCTCTCATAATTTTTAATATATTAATATTATTTAAGAGGCATGTAATCTGAATGAAGGCTAGACAAGCTATGAATAAAACAAATAAATAATACAGATAAAATAGAAAATGGCACAATTTGTTTCAATCCCTGAAAGGGAAAGTGTCTATTTCATTTCTGTCCTGCCCAGACTTTTTTTTGAAGTTCACCACCTCTCCAAAGTTTATTTACAAACCAATGTCCACAAACTGTAATCTCTCAGGGTCTGTCTGTGGTTTTTAAACCCTCTGTTTATATTACCTATTCGTTCACTTTTACAGACTTTAATGGTTTAGATGTTTAAATGTTTAACCCACATACTGATGTCCACAAGGAAAAGCAAAGAGGTAAATAACAGTCGGATGACAGGAAATAAAAGATTTAATTTGTTTTTTTAAATAAATCAGATGCATTCTTTTTCTTAGTTTTGTTTTTTTTACAAGCATTTTACAAACTACAATTAAAAAAATAATAATCTTTTTTATATCTTTAAAATTTACTTAAATATAATGACTTCCTGATTTCTTTTGTTAAAAAATGTTGTTACTGTGCCTTTTGGAATATTGTGTATATATTTTGGACAATTAACATATTTATGTGATTATCATTTGCTAAGGCTTTGTTTCAATTAGACTGTGCTTTCCCATACTTTTTCCATCAACCAAAATGTCGGATGGCAGATCGTGGAATCATGATAATGGATGTGATGAGATGTAGCATATGCTATATTACTCTATGAAGTTATGAAATCCAATCCATGGAGGCCCCATCTCTCAACTTGCAGGACTTACAAGTTGCTTATCTGCTGCTAATATATACCACAGGAAACACTCAGAGGTCTTGTGGAGTCCATGCCTCAATGCATCAGAGCTGTGTTGACAGCATGAGGGGTACCTACATGATATTTGGTAGGTAGTTTTAATGTTGTGAATCATCAATGTATTTATTCTCATGTATGAAGCACCAAATGTACCACTTTCCTGTGAAATGACTGTGAGGGTTGAAGCAATGAAAGTAGGGTTACAACAATTTTGTTGCCATAACACATTTTAAATGCCTGATAACTGCTATTGCTCTAAATGCACATTATTTAATTATGCAGAGTTTACTGTAATTTAACATATCTTACAAAACATTTTGCTATCCACTCCCACCATTTAGTGGATACTCAAGGAGAGGTAAGGAATGAATATTATTTAGCATTCTGGGCTTACTCAAAGCATCATGACCACTTCAGTGATATGAAGTAGTCATGGTGCCTGAGTCTGCATGTGCAGTGTTTTGCAGCTCTGCTGAAGCAAGATATGTCATGAAAACAGGAAAAACCCACAGCAATATTCTTACACTCAAACAGGATAAGATCTTTAGAGGCTAAGACGTAGCATTCCAAGCAGAGTCTCTTATCTTAATATACAGACAAAATGTTGCTAGAGGCCAATGGCTCAATTTAATGTAAGTCCTGAATTGTGATTATGTTCCCATCCTTCTTGTACGGTTGAACCCCAGCGTCCTTCATTCTTCAAAGATTCCAAGCTCTCATCCCAGCAGAAAAGTTATAGTTTTGGAGAATAGGTGCCATCTGAGTAAGCGTAGGTGTGCGATCCCAGGCAGACAATTCTTAGTAGACTTTACTGAGTTTTGAAAAGCCAAATAAAGAATTGTGGGAGGTCAGTTATTTATTTTATTCATTTATAAAATATTTTACCAGGAAGGATATATTGAGATTTCTCTTGTTTTCAAGTATGTCCTGGACCTACAAACATTGCATTGTTCCATATATAGTATAGACAATATAAAATTAAAAATGCAAAGCAATCTTACAATATACATGTAATTCAACACAGAACAAGTAAAATATAAGCAACCGTGATTACATGTGCATTCTGTACTGAGATTCATTCTGTTGACAGGATTTTAGAGTAGAGGTAGATTTGCGGTGCTCTGAAGAAAATGAGGATCAAGCAACTTTCCTTAGTAACGCGGTATACTAAAGAAAGGGCTGGTAGTGCACCAAAATTAACCAATCATATCTTTACACAAGGCTGCTACGGGAATAACCCGGCGGGCAAATCAAGAGGAACCGCGATACTTATACACAAATCTATCCCATTCATCCAGACCGAGACCAAAACAGATGGTAATGGCCAATGTCTTTTTGTTAAGGGTTCGCTACTGGGACAGAACATCACCCTAGCAAACAATGAAGATTTTTAAACTCCACACTCAAGATGCTAATATCCTTTACTGACAGATTCCTGATGCTAGGGGGTGACTTTAACATTGCCTTCGACCCACGGACAGACACCTCAACGGGCTTGTCAGCGATACCGGAGCAGATCCTCCTTCAGACACACCTTTTGTACCCACCGCCTCATTGACTGCTGGAGGGCCATGCACTCGACGGACAGAGACTACATAAACTACTCCATACCCCACTCTAGATACTCACGCCTGGATTACTTTTTCATCCATTACTATTACCTCTCCCGGGTCAGACAGGTAAACATAGGTCCCGTGACTTGGACGGACCATGCACCGGTGACAATGTCCGTGATCTTCCCTCTCTTTTGACCCCGCAGCACCCACTGGCACCTTAATGAAAATCTCTTCTCAGACCCGACCCTGGTTGCAGACACACACACGACACTAACGTAGTACTTTACCGAAAACACAACAGCCGACACACCTGCACCAATTATCTGGGAGGCCCATAAATGCACGATACGGGGATTCTTCTTGGCAAGTGGAGCCATGTGGAAGAAATGCAGAGAGACCGTGATCAGAGACCTCACGGACAAAATCCAGGATTTCGAAACTCAACATAAAACTGCCCACACCCTGGACACATATAAAGAACAAGTTGACGTGAGAGGGAAACTATCCTCTCTCCTCAGACATTGCCTCCAATCCTCCCTACAGCACACCAAAGCATTATTTTATGTAAATAGTGACAAATGTGGCAAACTCCTTGCTTCCACCATAAGTAAGAAATGGAACAGAGAAATGCTGGCACACATCACCGAAGTAGCACGCGATTACTTCAAAACACTGTACTCAAAGAATCAGCCCGCTGATACCTCTCAGACTAATGAGACCATGCAAACTTGTCTGAAGCCTGGGTTGTTCGTGATTGGGTAGAGAGGGGACAGGAAAAATGAGAGGTCCATCAGTGGGGCCGTTCTGTGCCATAATGCCAGGGTGGCTTTCACCAGTGGTTGACTAGTGCTACTTAAGCCCCATGATTAAAAAGCAATTATATTAGCATTTCTCTACCTCTAATTCTTAACCAGATCACAATTTTTTATTGGGTACATTACAGACACTTGAGTAAGAAACATACTATCTTACCTTTGTAGTCCCACTAGTTACAAACCTTAGCTGATAAATTGATACAATCACTTCTCTGATCTGATTCTCAGGGAATCGCTACATTTGCAGATACTCTATTACTTTTAAGAGGTTTCACTACAAATTTGACTATTAGTGTTGAAAGGATACCCAATAGTAGGAGTATGCTTATAAAAAACTGGCCAAACTACATACACATATCCTATTATCTGGTTCCAAATACCTATGAATTGGAGTGTATTTTGTAAATATCCCTAGTTGCTCCCATTTTTCTTTTCCTATCATTTTTTCCTTTTTTGATTATATATTTTTGTATACCTTTTTTTTTTGACATTCTGTGTTTTTATTTAGGTTATAAAGAGAGAAAAACACACAATACATAGTACCATACAATAAAGCTGTAACAATTTTTACGGAATGAACAGGAGTGGGTAGGACATGTGCAGAAGTGAAGAAGTGAGTGCTTAGGAATCTTCTTTACGTTGTAAAAGCTGGAGTCCTAGCTAAGTATTTTAGCCTCGTCGTAGTGGGGGGAAACTTAACTTTGACTTAATGGTTATGGCGGGATGCGCGGGTCAGGGATCAACTCATGGAGTCATGCTACGGCAACAGTAGGTGCCGGTCAGGCCCTGCAATCGAGGCTTTGTTAACCCTTATTCTCCCTTGACCCAAGGTACATGTTTCCTAGGTTGCCAAACCACTCACTTCTGTGTAGTTACAGTCACATTTCTTGTCCCGGTATATGAAATGAACGGAACAGGCGCAACTGCGCACTTATAACTTTTATAACCGGTCTTAGCCTGTCACCCTAGGGGGTACAGGTCGGGGGGGTGGGTCTGAGTAGCCAAAGCCACACGTCAATGTATTTCTGAGTCAAGTGGGTGAACTATAGTTAGAGTAAGAACCCTATCTTGATCTGCCCAAGTGTGGGCGTGTAAGTTCGCGGTCTTGTCACTGTATAGTATGTCCGTTTCAGTTGCTCGTTCAGTGGGCAGTGGCGTGAAAGAACTGTCATATGAACGGGGGAAGTGTAGGGGGCTAACAGGAGGGGAAGGGACTGGGGGGGGAAGTATATCGGAAACAGCGGGGAGGGGCCGGGTGGGGAATCCGACCGCACCACCCCCACCCATGGCCCAACAATTCGTGCCTTCTCGGGCTCCCTTCTATTCGGTCTCCCGCTCCCGGGGTCCTGCCGGCACACGAGCCATGTATCCGATCCAGGGGGCCCAGAGCCGGGTGCACTTTTCCGCCGTTCCCCTCAGATCAGCTGTGAGGCGCTCCATACTGTAGATCTCTTCTACTGTTTCCATCCAGTTAGCTATAGTCGGTACTACCGTGGATTTCCAGCGAGTGGGGATCAAGCTCTTGGCTGCGTTTAGTAAGTGTCGAGTGAGTGATCTCTTGTAGGCACCTAGGGGCATCATGGTATGGTGGAGGAGCATCGTCAAGGGTTGTTTGTATACCTTTTTAATATAATTTTAATTACCAGTAAATGTTATGTTTTATCAATCATATTAAAGTGTATATATATTTTTTTTAATCTTTCTTTTATTAAGACATTGGTAATTGCGGTACAGAATGAAATGGAAATGCATGAATAAAATATAAAAAAAATTTAAGATTACACATAAATTACTGCTGCATCTGCCTCATTTAAAAAAAAATTTAAGCAATATTTAACTCTAACATGACAAGTGAAGCTATTGTGGAATTCTGTGTTTAGGCATTCAATGTCGCTGTGTATATCGGTCGTTGCACGGTTACATGCTAATTACGAGCTAGGCAAACCTGCTATCATCCCTGGGTTGAATAATGCAGTGTTTGTGATACTCGAGTAAGGATAATTGCATGCTCTAGTGGTCTATGGTCATGTTAGGCATAGTGAGTGTGCAGTATAGACCAGCCTTGGGATGTAGTTTTAGTCTTGCATTTTAAAACGTGTTACTACTTGCGTAGCTAATCTTACCTAAGGGGGGGGGGGGGGAATGAGGGAGGGGGGCTTGTGTAGCTTGAATGGCCCTTTGTGCGTCATCCGATGCTATGGGGGGTAAAGTTAGAGGGTAGCCTGAGATACACCTCTGATTGGATTGCCCCTAACCGAGGGGGTGGCGGGGTCGCCATTTCGTTTCATTGTACCATGTACAATGTATCGAGCCTTTGGATATTGGTTATTGGCCTTATAACAATATAAAAGCATAATAAAACACAAGAAATAAACTAGAAACAATAAAGTAGCTGTGTGAAAGAAACTTTAATTGTGGCTATGTCAGAGCAAATGTCCTGAATGCCCTTTTCAGACTATTTCAACTGGCCTGTGACTGCGTGTATGTCAGCATTGAAAAGCTTTAGGTCTGCGGCCCAGAACTTGTGTAAGTCTGCCAGCAGCACCTTTAAATCATCTTTTGTTGTGGGGGCCGGTGTTCTATCATTCTGCTATGCCTGTCAGATTTCTATACCGTCCTCACTTCCGGGGAGGGGAATCAGCTGGATCCTGTGCTGCACATGCGTGCTAGCACTCCTGCTACTCCTCCACAGCCAGGTCCTGGAAGGTAAGTAAAACTAGTTTTACACTTTCATTATAGTTAGTGCATTCACTAAGCTTAGGACATGGGACATTTAGGGTTAATGTTAGGGTTCAAATTAGGGTTAGGATTGGGGACTTGTTCACATTTAGTGATATTTCACAATAGGGGAATATCACTAAATAGTGATTTCTCACACTTTATTTTAACCCTTACCCCAAGGGTTAGGGTAAGAATAGAGAGTGAGAGAGGTTAGAAGCACTTACCTAACCCTAATTTGAACCCTACCTTAACCCTAAATGTTCCGTGTGCCTAAGCTTAGTGAATGCACTAACTATAATGAAAGTGTAAAACTAGTTTTACTTACCTTCCAGGACCTGGCTGTGGAGGAGTAGCAGGAGTGCTAGCACGCATGTGCAGCACAGGATCCAGCTGATTCACCTCCCCGGAAGTGACGAGGGTATAGAAATCTGACGAGGTATAGCAGAATGATAGAACACCGTGCCGTCGCAGGGCTCTGGGGAGGGAGTCGGACAGGGCTGAGGGTCGTGTGTGGCCCTTACTTCTTAGCTCCCCCCTGTGGTGCCCAGGTGTGTAGGCCGCGGTGTCTCTGCAGGAGGCTGTTGTGGCTGCACAGATCTCTGCACTCCACTGCTGGATATGGCTTTTGGGAGCGGTGTCCCATCGCCGGCATTTGAGTCAGTCGCGAGGGTTAGGTGGTGCGAGTGCTCAGGCTGTTTCCCGTCGCGATAACCTTAAGGAGAGCTTCTAGGCCTTGCATTGGTGGTGCGTGGTAGGCCCCGGACTTGCGCCTTAACTTTGCCTGCTTGCACGGCTGAATGAAAGGTATCGGCAGGCGCCGTTTGCCTTCGTGATTCAGTTTAGCCGGTTTGTAGGGCTGGATGAGTAAGAATGGCGTTAAAATTTAGCCAGATATGTTGCGAGGAGCTGGCCGGAATTGCTTCCGACCTGGTTGTTAGCAAGCTCCTCCCCCCTTAAAGTGTATGTTTAAACCTCATAAGAAACCTGTTTGGATAGGGCATTTTGTTCTCATTTCTAGATTTGTTAGAAATACACACTGCCCCTAAAATATATTAGCTGTGTAACATCCAGGGCCGGATTAACATAGGGGCTGATGGAGCTGCAGCTCCAGGCCCAGGCCCATGGAATAGGCCCATTGGTTTAAAAAAACATTTTTTTTTTTTTTTACACACTACTCTTAGGGTTGCCAGGTATTTCTCATGTATTTCTTAGGGTTGCCAGGTATTTCTCAGAAGTATTTCTCAGGTATTTGAGGCTGCCTAGCCGGTGCCGGTATTGCAGTAATACCGGCAATACAAATGTCTGTCTCAGTATAAACATAGATTATTCTGCAATACCAGCGCCAGCCAGTAGGGGTCGCTGTTTGTGTGGAGAGAGGCAGTGATAAGAAGTTACGGCATCTCCCTCCCTGCCTCTCTCTACTCACTGATCCGTGGGGAGCAGTTCTGCACAGAGAGTCCAGACAGCAGCTCCGAGACATGGGGACGCTGAGACATTGGGACACTGGGGAACATGGGGACCCTGAGCATGGACGTCCGCAGGAATTTTTCCAGGGGGGAGGGGGGACATAATTGTAATGACATCCATGCTTGGCTCCTTTTTGACAGTGTCATGAAAGGGAAGGAGCATAGTCATTTTCACATAAAGCAAGGATGAATAGCGTTTTCACAACTATGGTGTCAGGAATATATGTTTGTATTCCTTACACTATAGTGTTCCTTTCATCAAATTACAGGAACACTCTGGTCACCATAACAACTTAATCTAAATGAAAATGCTGTGATGCAAGGAGGCCCCTGGGTGCTCTTTCTTTGAAGGGGTGAAAACGCTCTCAAATGGTTTACCCCCAAAGGCTTCCTTCAGCTCCAGATCTCCAGGTCGCTCAGTGGTATTCGACTTCTGAAACAGAGTGTCAGGAAGTGCAGATTGACATTGGGCATGGGTGCCGCTGATTGGCTAGAGTGGTCAGCTGACACTCTAAGCCAATCGCTAGTTCCCGATTCATAAAAATGTTTTACGTTTTTATGAATGGGGAGCTACTGATTGGCTTAGAGTGCTAGCTGACCCATCTAGCCAATCGGCGGCACCCCTACCCAGCGGCCCTCTGTGTTTCCTGACACTCAGTAAATAAAAGTGAACACATTAACACTGATATTGTTTGTTTTTACCTGGGGAGATGAGAAGGTCCAAAGTTTCCCTGCCAGGCCCAGGTACCAACGCCTTATGATGTGGTGTCCAGAATGAAGTGCTCCAATCTCATTTTCTTCTCCTTTATTTGACACAGTCTTCTTTGCCTTCTGAGGCTCCTTCACCTTTGTGCTACTTTCTGCTTACTTTGCGCCCTTCTGCTCTCTTTCTGATCCCTTTCTGCTCCTTGATGGCCCTTCCTGCTTCTTGCAGACCCTTCCTGCTTCTTACTGCCCTTCCTGCTTCTTTCTGCCCCTTCCAGCTTCTTGCAGCCCCTTGCTGATCCTTTCTGTTCCTTCTGATTCTTCCTGCCCCTTCTTGCTCCTTGCAGACCCATCCTGCTTTTTGCAGACCCTTCCTACTCCTTTCTGCCCCTTCTTTCTACTTGCTACCCCTTCCTACTCCTAGCAGACCCTTACTACTCCTTGCTGACCCCTCCTGCCCCTTGCAGACCCTTTCTACTCCTTGCTGACCCCTCCTGCTCCTTGCTGCCTCTTCCTACTCCATGCTGCCCCTTCCTACTCCATGCTGCCCTTTCCTGCTCCTTGCAGACCCTTCCTGCTCCTTGCAGACCCTTCCTGCTCCCTCTTCCTACTCCTTGCTGCCTCTTCCTACTCCTTGCTGCCCCTTCCTGCTCCTTGCTGCCCCTTCCTGCTCCTTGCTGCCCCTTCCTGCTCCTTGCTGTCCCTTCCTGCTCCTTGCTGCCCCTTCCTGCTCCTTGCTGCCCCTTCCTGCTCCTTGCTGCCCCTTCCTGCTCCTTGCTGCCTCTTCCTACTCCTTGCTGCCTCTTCCTACTCCTTGCTGACCCCTCTTGCTCCTTGCAGACCCTTCCTACTCCTTGCAGACCGTCCCTACCCCTTCCTGCTGCCCCTTCCTATTCCTTGCTGACCCCTCCTGCCTCTTGCAGACCCTTTCTACTCCTTGCTGACCCCTCCTGCTCCTTGCTGACCCCTCCTGCTCCTTGCTGCTCCTTCTACTTTACCCTCCTGCTCCTTGAAAACCTTTCGACCCCTTCCTGCTTCTTGCTGCCCCTTTCTATTCCTTGCTGACCCCTCCTGCCCCTTGCAGAACCTTTCTGCTCCTTCTACTTTACCTTCCTCTATGCGGTCTCCCCCACCCCCCACTTACCTGCTCTGTAGGCTGCCTCTGTGCTGCTCCCCGTTTCAGTCATGAGAGAGAGGCAGGGATAAGCTGTAGCTTCCTGCCTTTCTCCATTCACAGCGCCACCTACTGGCCAGCGCTGGTATTGCACTGTATTCTCACACTAAAACGAAAAATAGCAGCACAAGCTGAAAAATCCGGGGGGGGCAAGTACCCCCCTTTACCCCCCCATTCGGACGCCCATGACCCTGAGACACTAGGGACACAGTGGCCCCATGTCTCCCAGTGGCCCCTAGTCTGTGTCCCCATGTCTCCCAGCCACTGTCCCTAGTGTCTCAGTGTCCCCATGTCTCCCAGTGTCCCCATGACATCAGGACACTAGGAGACATGAGGACACAGACTCTAAGGGACACTGGGAGACATGGGGATACAAACACTAGGGGACACTGGGCGACATGGGGACACAGAGGCATGGAGACACAGGGAGACATGGGGACACTGGGCGACTTTGAGACATAGCAGTGTCTCCATGTCTCCCAGCCAGTGTCCCTAGTATCTCAGTATCGCCATGTGTCCCTGGTGTCTCTCAGTGTCTGTAGTGTGCCAGTGTCCCTAGTGTCTCAGTGTTCCCTAGACTCCCAAAGTCCCCTAGTCTCCCAATGTCTCTGTGTCCCCATGTCTCCTAGTGTCTCAGTGTCCCCTAGTATAAAAGAAAAAATCTCAGGCACTCACTGTGATAGATTTAGGCAGGTTTATTGGACACCGCAACGTTTCGACCTGTACCCAGGTCTTTATCAAGTCTCCAATGTCCCCTATGTATCAGTGTCTCAGTGCCCCATGTCTCTCAGTGCCCATAGTGTCTCTGTGCCCGTAGTGTCTCAGTGTCCCCTAGTATAAAAGAAAAAAATCTCAGGCACTCACTGTGATAGCTTTAAGCAGGTTTATTGGACACCGCAACATTTTGACCTGTACCCAGGTTTTTATCAAGTCTCCAGTGTCCCCTATATATCACAGTATCTCAGTGCCCCATGTCTCCCTGTGTCCTCTCGTGTCTGTCACCCAGTGTCCCCAAGAGTCTCAGATTTCCCAGGTCTCCCAGTGTTCCCTAGTATCTGTGTCCCCATGTCTCCCAGTGTCCCAATGTCTCTCAATGTCCCCTAGTGATATGGGGACACTGGGAGACATGAGGACACAAACACTAAGGGACTGGGAGACATAGGGACACAGACATTCCCCCTTTTTGTGTATGTTCGCCCTTTCGGACGTTCTGGTTATGTGATTTGTGTCAGTAGCCCACCCTTTACCGCATCCATAGACTTACTGCTTTACTGGACACTGCTGTTAGGGGGTATGGGTTTACTTGAAAGATGAAAGCATGAGATTAGCAAAGGGAATGTGTTTTCTCATAGTTGCATCCTATGAGTTTCACTACAGCATCATCTCCATCAGATACATGACGCTTAGGAGGTAGGACTGTTTTAGTGTTTTTGGTCAATAAGATTTTGTAATTAAGCCCATCATAATTATCAGCACCAGGCCCACTGGGCTCTTAATCCGGCCCTGGTAACATCACATTTTATTCTTAAATTAATATTAACATTTTAATATTGAAAATGTCAATGACGTGTTTTCTGGAAACAAATTTAATTAGCAATAACTGCAGAGACAGCAGAGCCATTATAGCAATTACAACTGCTTGGGTAGGTTGGGAGATCTAGAACTGTCTGCTTGTCCACACACACAATTAGCCTATCCCCCAACTCAACCTCCACATAGTCACTGTCACACTCACCTCCCCACACACAGTAACAGTCACACTGCCAAGCTCAGCCTCCTTCACATTCATACTGGGCACTATAATGTCAGAAGTTGGGCATCCTTAGCAAATTAATCTAAGGAGGATGCTTTAATCTTAAATATTCAAAATGTTAACTGTTCCCAACTCTACATGGATGACAGGCATGAGGGGCAGGTCGGCCTTTATCTGTTTCTACCTCAATTGTTTGCCACGAGGCAAGGGATATAGGCAAGGCTTGCATTTCCTATAGGCGACCTAGGCAGGAAGGAGTGCTGCCAGGATCGCCAGCCCCTCAAATGCTGCAGCCGCCTGAGCACTCTATAGAGAGCCTCAGGCGGATGCAGCACTGCCAGGGCCGACTCGTCCATGATGGCGCACCGGCCCGGGCGCGCAAGAAAAACAGTGCTCCCTCCTGCCAGTCCCTCAGTGTAGCATGGCCGAGCTCCGGTCCGGTCCACGGTACAGGAACATCCGTTTACTGTACCGAGCCGCACTTCCTGTCAGTTTGGCTGGGTACAGGAAACAGAAGCTCCTGTACCGCGGACCGGACCTGAGCCCGGCCACGCTACAACAGGTAGGGAAGGGGGGTGAGGAGAACAGGGGGGAGAGTCCACTGATGGAGGGTGGTGGAGGAGAGACTACTGAGGTGGGGGGAGGAGAGACCACTGAGGGAGGGGGTGGAGAAGAGACTACTGAGGGTTGAGGAGAGACTACTAAGGGAGGGGGGGAGGTGGGGGTGGGGGTGAGGGAAGACCACTAAGGGAGGGAGGGGGGTGGAGGAGAGACCTCTAGGGAGGGGTGGGGGGAGAGGAAAGACCATTAAGGGAGGGTGGGGGTGGAGGAGAGACCACTGGGGGAGGGGGGTTGAGAAGAGACCACTAGGGGAGGGATGGTGAGAGGAGACCACTAAGGGTGAGGGGTGAGGAGAGACCACTAAGGGAGGGAGGAGAGGTGGGGGGAGGGGTGAGGAGTGAACACTCGGGGTGGGAGGGATGGGGAGGAGAGACCTCTATAAGAGGGGTATGAGGAAAGACCACTAAGGGAGGGAGGGGGGTGAGGAGAGATAACTAAGGGAGGGAGAGGGGGATGAGGAGAGACCACTAAGGGTGGGAGGGGGGTGGAGAGACCTCTAGGGAGGGGTGGGGGAGAGGAGAGACCACTAAGAGAGGGAGGGGGTTGAGAAGAGACCACTAGGGGCGGGTGAGAGGAGACCACTAAGGGTGAGGGGGAGGAGAGACAACGAGGGAAGAGGGGAGAGACCACTACGGGAGGAGGGGAGAGACCAGTAATGAAAAGGGGGGAGAGGAGAGACGACTAATGGAAAGGGGGGAGAGGAGAGCAGAAACCACTAATGGGGAGGGGGAGATGAGAGTTCACTAAGGGAGGCGGGGGAAGAGAGTTGAGACCACTGAAAGGGGGGGGGGAGGAGAGACCACTAAGCTAAGGGGCAGGGGAGGAGATACCACTAAATGGCAGGGGAGAGCTCTATGGGATGCAAGCGGAGCTCTTAAGGGGGGTAGGAGAGAGCACTAATGGATGGGGGGAACACCAAGGGACGGGGTGGGGGTAGGAGAGAGCACTAGGAGACAGGAGGGGAGAGCTCTAAGGGACGGGAGAAGAGCAGTAAGGGACAAGAGGGGAGAGAGGCTGAGGAAGGGGGGAAAGAGAAGCACAAAGCGGTTGGTAGGACTCAGCCCCTTTCCTAGTTTTTTTTTTGTTTTTGTTTTTTTACTTACCTCTTCTGAATAATTCAAACCCAGCAAGCACTATCACAGCATTTATTGGGGTGTATAAAAAAAAATATATATATATATGAACAAGCCAATACAAAAAAAAAACACTGCTCAGCGCCTTTTTTTGTCTGAGAATATCTGACTCCTTTTATTTATTTATTTATTTTTAATTTGAGGATACTCTTAGGAATCAAACATGCCTTGAAGTTCTTAACATTCACTGCCATGAACACAATAAATCAGCAAGTGATATGGAATTATATCTTTACCCTTTACAAATTCAGAACCAAAAGACAGAGTTCTCTGATGTATCCCGTTTCTCATAAATTATTTTGAATCCTTAGCAGATTTTGGTACTGCTATTTATTTGTTTTGACACTTATCTTATACATGGTGTATATCCGTCTGCTGTGATGCTTCTCTGTTTTATTGCATGCTGGGTGTCAGAAATGTAGGCCCTTCTAAGAATCTACTTCTCATTTTCGTGCAGAAGCATTGGAGCGTGTCATCAAAGTTTCATCAAAGGAAATTAGATAAAAATACCTAAATTAAACATAACTGCTGGAGTCAGCTGGAAACACTACCCTTGCAATGTATAAATATTCCAGATTGTCTCATCATAAATGAAACATCTTCTGAAGCTCGTAAACTTTCCATGAACCCTGGATTCCTTATTACCTGACTTACCAGTCACTAATTGCTCCGATAAACTCACTCAGGAGAACAGATCTAGTTTTCAACTTTATTTAACCTCCTCTACTGTCGGAAGAACTTGTAACACATCACAGGCCTCTGAAGCTGTCAATATATGTGACACTGCAACAGCAAATCATTTTAAAAATACATTTCCCAGTCTTCACACAAGTTATAATGGCATAGAAAAAACTACAAATTAACGCCCTGAGGCAAGCATAGTGTGTCTGCAGAATCCAAGGGTTTTATTCTATACAGTAACCCTTGAGTTTGATCCAGAGTTGATGACTGTCAGCTGAAAATTTCATAATTATCATCATGGTTATTCATTAGAGTGAATCCAGTATTTTTATACTTAGCAGTTCAACGTTGCAAAGCAGGATGCTCAGAAACTCATACCCTGCTGAGTTTAACAGTATCACTCACAGGTCAGTCTAGGTACCTGCTCAGGCATGGTCTAAAAGAGTGATAAGCAACCATCGCCACTTCAAATGTTGACTACATCTCTCTTGATACTTGGGCAGCATTAAGACTGTAAAAGCATTATGGGAAATGTAGTCTCCTGGAGTGCTAAAGGTTTCGTACCCTGGTCTAAAAGGCAGGGCCGGATTAAGAGCCCAGTGGGCCTGGTGCTGATAATTATGATGGGCCTAATTACAAAATCTTATTGACCAAAAACACTAAAACAGTCCTACCTCCTAAGCGTCATGTATCTGATGGAGAAGATGCTGTAGGGAAACTCATAGGATGCAACTATGAGAAAACACATACCCTTTGCTAATCTCATGCTTTCATCTTTCAAGTAAACCCATACCCCCTAACAGCAGTGTCCAGTAAAGCAGGAAGTCTATGGATGCGGTAAAATGGTGGGCTACTGACACAAATCACCTAACCAGAATGGCTGAAAGGGCGAACATACACAAAAAGGGGGAATGTCTGTGTCCCTATGTCTCCCAGTCCCTTAGTGTTTGTGTCCTCATGTCTCCCAGTGTCCCTATGTCACTAGGGGACATTGAGAGACATTGGGACACTGGGAGACATGGGGACACAGATACTAGGGAACACTGGTAGACCTGGGAAATCTGAGACTCTTGGGGACACTGGGTGACAGACACGAGGGGACACGGGGAGACATGGGGCACTGAGCCACTGTGATATATAGGGGACACTGGAGACTTGATAAAAACCTGGGTACAGGTCAAAATGTTGCGGTGTCCAATAAACCTGCTTAAAGCTATCACAGTGAGTGCCTGAGATTTTTTTCTTTTATACTAGGGGAAACAGACACTACGGGCACAGAGACACTACGGGCACAGAGACACTATGGGCACAGAGACACTACGGGCACAGAGACACTACGGGCACATAGAGACATGGGGCACTGAGACACTGACATAGGGGACACTGATACATAGGGGACATTGGAGACTTGATAAAGACCTGGGTACAGGTCGAAACGTTGCGGTGTCCAATAAACCTGCCTAAATCTATCACAGTGAGTGCCTGAGATTTTTTCTTTTATACTAGGGGACACTGAGACACTAGGAGACATGGGGACACAGAGACATTGGGAGATTAGGGGACTTTGGGAGTCTAGGGAACACTGAGACACACTTAGAGACATGGGGACACTGGGAGACATGGGGCCACTGAGCCACTAGGGACAGTGGCTGGGAGACATGGGGACACAGACTAGGGGCCACTGGGAGACATGGGGTCACTGTGTCCCTAGTGTCTCAGGGTCATGGGCGTCCGAATGGGGGGGTAAAGGGGGGTACTTGCCCCCCCCCCCCCGGATTTTTCAGCTTGTGCTGCTATTTTTCATTTTAGTGTGAGAATACATTGCAATACCAGCGCTGGCCAGTAGGTGGCGCTGTGAATTGAGAAAGGCAAAAAGCTACAGCTAATCCCTGCCTCTCTCTCATGACTGAAACCGCAGGGGAGCAGCACAAAGGCAGCCTACAGAGCAGGTAAGTGAGGGATGGGGGGGTGGGGGAGACCGCATAGAGGAAGGTAAAGTAGAAGGAGCAGAAAGGTTCTGCAAGGGGCAGGAGGGGTCAGCAAGGAATAGAAAGGGGCAGCAAGAAGCAATAAGGGGTCGAAAGGTTTTCATGGAGCAGGAGGGTAAAGTAGAAGGAGCAGCAAGGAGCAGGAGGGGTCAGCAAGGAGCAGGAGGGGTCAGCAAGGAGTAGAAAGGGTCTGCAAGAGGCAGGAGGGGTCAGCAAGGAATAGGAAGGGGATGCAGGAAGGGGTAGGGACAGTCTGCAAGGAGCAGGAGGGGTCACCAAGGAGTAGGAAGAGGCAGCAAGGAGTAGGAAGAGGCAGCAAGGAGTAGGAAGAGGCAGTATGGAGCAGGAAGGGGCAGCAAGGAGTAGGAAGGGGCAGCAAGGAGTAGGAAGAGGCAGCAAGGAGTAGGAAGAGGGAACAGGAAACAATATCAGTGTTAATGTGTTCACTTTTATTTACTGAGTGTCAGGAAACACAGAGGGCCGCTGGGCAGGGGTGCCGCTGATTGGCTAAAACATTGTTGGCTAAAACATTTTTATGAATCGGGAACTAGCGATTGGCTTAGAGTGTCAGCTGACCACTCTAGCCAATCAGCGGCACCCATGCCCAACGTCAATCTGCACTTCCTGACACTCTGTTTCAGAAGTCGAATACCACTGAGCGACCTGGAGATCTGGAGCTGAAGGAAGCCTTTGGGGGTAAACCATTTGAGAGCAGTTTCACCCCTTCAAAGAAAGAGCACGCAGGGGCCTCTTTGCATCACAGCATTTTCATTTAGATAAAGTTGTTATGGTGACCAGAATGTTCCTTAATTTGATGAAAGGAACACTATAGTGTCAGGAATACAAACATATATTCCTGACACCATAGTTGTGAAAACGCTATTCATCCTTGCTTTATGTGAAAATGACTATGCTCCTTCCCTTTCATGACACTGTCAAAAAGGGGCCAAGCATGGATGTCATTACAATTATGCCCCCCCCCCCCCCACGGAAAAATTCCTGCGGACGTCCATGCTCAGGGTCCCCATGTTCCCCAGTGTCCCAATGTATCAGCGTCCCCATGTCTCGGAGCTGCTGTCTGGACACTCTGTGCAGAGCTGCTCCCCCGCGGATCAGTGAGTAGAGAGAGGCAGGGAGGGAGATGCCGTAACTTCTTATCACTGCCTCTCTCCACACAAACAGCGACCCCTACTGGCCGGCGCTGGTATTGCAGAATAATCTATGTTTATACTGAGACAGACATTTGTGTTGCCGGTATTACTGCAATACCGGCACCAGCTAGGCAGCCTCAAATACCTGAGAAATACTTCTGAGAAATACCTGGAAACCCTAAGAAATACATGAGAAATATCTGGCAACCCTAAGAGTAGTGTGTAAAAAAAAAAAAAAAAAAAAAAAAAATGTAAAAAAAAAAATTTTTTTTTTTTTTTTTTTAAACCAATGGGCCTATTCCATGGGCATGGGCCTGGAGCTGCAGCTCCATCAGCCCCTATGTTAATCCGGCCCTGAAGGTACCTCATAAAACTTCCAAGTGGATTGTTGCATCCACTTCCCATACCAAGTGTTCCATGGTCCCATTTGTGCATTGATTTCATCGTTAAACTTCCTAGTTCTAATGGCTATATCCTTATGGTGGTTGACCACTTTTCCAATATGGCTCATTTTGTTCCACTCAGAAAATTGCCATCCTCTCAAGACCTGATTCTTATTTTTATACTAGAAATTGTCAGACTACATGGCATTCCCCACAATATTGTATCTGACAGGGGTTCTTAGTTTGTGTCTCGGTTTTTGAGGGCTTTCAATAAAAAGTTGGGCATTGAATTGTCATTTTCTTAATCTTACCATCCACAAACCAATGCTACGGCTGAGAGGGCTAACCAGTCTTTGGAATTATATTTGCGTTGTTTTGTTAATAGCACACAGGATAATTGGTCCGAATTAATACCCTGGGCCAAGTTTGCTAGGAACAATGCTAACCATGATTCTTCTGGACATAGTCCATTCTTTGTTAATAACGGTCGTCATTCTACTGTCCTGCCAGCTGTTTTTTCTGACACAGCTATTCGTGATACTTGGACCAAAGTTCATTATGCTCTAGAAACTGTGGCTGATCGTTTCAAATTTTATGCTGATAAGTGGCAGGGTGCCAAGTTTACCAAGTGGGTGAGAGGGTGTGGTTATCATCGCGCAACGTCAAACTGAATGTTTCCAGCACAAAGTTTGCTTCCAGATTCCTTGGTCCATTTCGTATCATTCGAAGAATTAATCCAGTTTCTTATTCTCTGGCTCTCCCTGCCTCCATACGTATTCCTAATACCTTTCGTGTTTCTTTGCTCAAACTACTTATTTGCAATAGGTATACTGTCCTAAGTGTTCCACCTCCCACGTTGGTTGTTTCTGGGCAGGAGAAGTATGAAGTCTCTTCCATAATCGATTCCAGATTTTCTTGTAGTTCCTTACAGTATTTGATTGATTGGAGGGAGTGCCGAACGTTCTTGGGTTCCGGCTTTCGATGTTCATGCTGGTCGCAAGATTCGTTATTTCCACACCAAATATTCCCTCAAACCTGGTCCTGCCCGCCCGGTGGTTGGTCTTCAGGTGGGGGGTAATGTCACATGTTCATCCTCAGCTTGTGCGGTCTCTGGGGATGACTGCATTCTGGGCACTGGTGGAGATGCTGGTCGGCAGCCCTGTGCCATGCTGTCTGACTCCTGCGGCATATTGAAAAACGCCGGCCGCTGTGGACCCATGCCTATTTGTAACCCCATGTCCACCCGCAGCATTAACGACGTGAACGTCCGCGTGACATCACGCCGAGGATGCGCGCGCACGTTCTGGGGACAAAGGCCGGGTATGGCCAATCGGATTTAAAAGAGACTTATTTAAACTCCTTTCATGCCTTCCCTCATTGCCCTGTCGCGGTTTCCCTTAGTGGTTGCCCGAGATAGTTTTCCTGAGCGTTTATTTCTGGTTATTGACTTTGGCTTCGTTTGACTTCCCTGTATTCTGGTATCCTTGACTTTTAGCTTTCCCTCATCGTTGTGAATTCCATTTTGGGTCTCAAGACAATTCCATCGTGGCAAACCTGAACGTGATTCAAATAACTGGAGAAGGCTTAAATTTCAGACATTCTTTTAGCCGTAGTGATTGCCACCAAGAACAAGGTCTTGTATGTCAGATTAACAATACCTAACATAATTCCAAGTGATGATGCTGCCATGAATTATAGCCAGGAAAAGAAAATTACGGTAAGTATGGAGAAAATTATCTATAATATGTACCTAAAAAACTAAAAACGCCAAAAAAGAAAATTACGTTCTCCTAATTAAAAGGTTTGTGCTACGGTGCAACTTTTCTTTTGGGGGGGGAGGTGTTGGTACACTATGTCAAAGGGTTCCATGGGAAAAATTAATTAGGAACCCCTGATCTATAGCACTACAGAACTGTCAGCTCACCATAAGCATAACCCATCTCCGGCTATCATGTTAGAACTGTGCCAATTGCGTACTAAGCTTCCAGCATTTTATGCTCGGCAACCAAATTATTATCTGAGCAAACTTAAATTGACACATTATCATGCAACACAGCAAACTACCTAAAGTGACCTTATTTACCTGAGGAAGACATCTTTGAAACGCAATGTGCTGATTCTAATGTTGTGGTCTGTGAACTATGGCACTCCAGTTACCTGAATGTAAGATTTTAATATTGTTATTGTAATAAATGTTACCTAGTTTACCTTAATTGGTGTTGCCTTCTCCAGTTTTTTTTAATTTACTACTGAAGATAAAGTTGCTATCTACCCTATCTGGAACATCATTATAACACCTGAGCTGTATTACTTGTGCCAGTTATTTTAGCAGGCTCAGAAACGTGTAAGTGTGATACCTTGAGGGAATATTTAATTCAACAATTATATGTTGAATTAAATAACGGTCTGTTGAGAGTTTTTGCATTCTCATTCCTGCAGTGACAACCACTCAAGACCATTTATTGGGTATATATATATATTTTTATATATTTTATGTCACATTTGTGTACACTTTTGAGAGGTATGTGTTATATATCTTTGCATGTTACCACACTTCTGGAATAACAAGGATATAATCCACATTGATATCTTTATTGTGCCCTGCTCACTTTGTTTGCTGTGTTTTATAGATTGGTGGAATTATCGTGAATGGTTCCACAGTGTTAACTTGCTACACGTATTCATTATTTTTTAAGTGCCAATTATATTGCACTTTAGTTTTATAGATCAAATTATCATGCAAAGCTAGTAAACATTTAGCCCAACATCTCAAGGAACAACAAGTACTAACTAGAATAGCTTACCTTAAAGATGAGAAGGGCACAAATAAACTAGATCCAGAATTTATTAACAGGGATTTTTCCATATTTTACGCTCAACTTTAAAATCTGAAAGATTACGCTGATACAATACAGCTTAACCCCTTCAGGACGGAGTCAATAGTGCACGTTCTGATCAAAACAAAACGTAAACAAAAACTGGAATTTGCGCTATATGTCTCTTCAACCGTAGTTCCCCTCTTTCAAATTATATGCACCCACACTTATTATATATCATTTTGTTCAGGAGAAACAGGGCTTTAATCTATCATTCACTATTCATATATGGAACATAATTTATTATGAACAAAATTGAAAAAAATGTGAGAAAATAAGATTTTTTTTTAAATTAGCATTTCCGTCTGACATTTTAACTGTGAATGTCATAATACTGTTAGGTTTTACTGCAAATAAATGCACATATTTGTAATCAGCGATGTCTCACGAGTACAACAGTATCCCCCATTAACAGGTTTTATGTTGTTTTGGAAAGTTACAGGGTCAAATATAGAACATTCCATTTTTAAATTGAAATTTTCCAGATTACTAATGTTACCTTTGAGACGGTGTGGTAGCCAGGAATGAGAATTACCTCCATAATGGCATAGCATTTGAAAAAGTAGACAAGCCAAGGTATTGAAAGTGGGGTATGTTTAGTCTTTTTTAGTAGCCACTTAGTCACAAACACTGGCCAAAGTTAGCGTTCATATTTGTTTTTGTGTGAAAAAAGCAAAAAACTAATATTTGGCCAGTGTTTGTGACTAAGTGGCTACTAAGAAAGACTGGACATACCCCACTTGCAATACCTCGGGTTGTCTACTTTTGCAAATGGTATGCCATCATGGGGGTAATTCTCATTCCTGGGCTACCATACGCTCTCAAAGGCAACATAACCAATCTGGCAAATTTCAATGTGAAAAAAATGAAATGCAAGCCTTATATGTGACTCTCTAACTTTCCAAAACACCATACAACCTGTACATGGGGGGTACTGTTATTCTCGGGAGACTTCACTAAACACAAATATTAGTGTTTTAAAACAGTAAAACATATTACAACAATAATATAGACCATAAAAGTGCAGTTCGCTTGTAAAAAATGCGAAAAAAGTCACTTTTACTTAAAATATCATCGTTGTAATACAATTTACCAGTTTGAAACACTAATATTTGAGTTCAGCGAAGTCTCCCGAGTAAAACAGTACCCCCTATGTACAGGTTTTATGTTGTCTTGGAGAGTTACAGGGTCAAATATAGTGCTTGCGAATAAAATTCTCTGCACTTTCTCCCTGTGTTGTCAGGCATGTCAATCAAATGTTAATTAATCAAATCACATAATTACGTTAAAAGATTATTTAAATATACATGTAGAATTTTAATATATATGCATTTAAAGGTATTTAAATTCTACGTGTATACTAATGTAATTTTTTATGTAATTATATGTATTTATCTATATATATATATTTGCGGTTATTTGTATTTTATATATAGATAGATATATATAGAATGTCATTCTAAGTGTATTTTGTTACCGATATATATATATTAATAACAAAATACAGTTAGAATGAAATTACATATGCATATATAATTTATATTAAATTTTGTTTCAATATTTTATTTATTTATTTTATTATTTTATTATTTTAATTATACGTATTTATATATAATATATATATATGTACATCTATTATATATAATATATATACATATTATATATGTAACGTCATTCTAAGTGTATTTTAATATTAATATATATACTTATATTAATATTAAAATACACTTTGTATGACGTTACATATATATATGTATATATATTATATATATAATATATATACATATTATATATATATAAAATTATATTTATTTTATTTTTACACATGTCTAATTTTTTTTTTTTACACCTCCTACCAGCAGGGGGACTGTCTGATATTTCAAACAGTCCCCCTGCTGACAGATCCATAGCCAGCTATAGGGGGCCATGTGATCGCTCTTTGAGAGCGATCACATGGCCCCCGGGGGCCTCATTTGCCGGATGGGGGCTGCCTGGGCTGTCAGGCAGTCCCCCAGAAGAGGATCGCGGCGGAGGTAAGTAAATCATACTTCCTGGGGCTGCAAGCCGTTACGGCGTACCATGCCGTCGCAACGGCTTTAAAGCCCATTTAATGCGTGACGGCATGGTACGTCGTAACAGCGGGAAGGGGTTAATCTCTTAACTATATGTAATTATTTATCCCATGTGTCTCTTCCACAACTTTCAAAGACACATAAAGAAATTTTAACATAACCACTCATTATAGAGGAAATCTAGCAGAGATAAAGGCCTTACCACTGAGTACGTTGCCGGGATCTGACAGATTTCCCAAAAGTTATTACAAATGATATGCTAATCTACGTGCCCTTTACCATATACACATTTTTCAAAAGGCCTGTCCTTCAAGCAAATTGCCACAGCCAGGGCCGGATTAAGAGCCCAGTGGGCCTGGTGCTGATAATTATGATGGGCCTAATTACAAAATCTTATTGACCAAAAACACTAAAACAGTCCTACCTCCTAAGCGTCATGTATCTGATGGAGAAGATGCTGTAGGGAAACTCATAGGATGCAACTATGAGAAAACACATACCCTTTGCTAATCTCATGCTTTCATCTTTCAAGTAAACCCATACCCCCTAACAGCAGTGTCCAGTAAAGCAGGAAGTCTATGGATGCGGTAAAATGGTGGGCTACTGACACAAATCACCTAACCAGAATGGCTGAAAGGGCGAACATACACAAAAAGGGGGAATGTCTGTGTCCCTATGTCTCCCAGTCCCTTAGTGTTTGTGTCCTCATGTCTCCCAGTGTCCCTATGTCACTAGGGGACATTGAGAGACATTGGGACACTGGGAGACATGGGGACACAGATACTAGGGAACACTGGTAGACCTGGGAAATCTGAGACTCTTGGGGACACTGGGTGACAGACACGAGGGGACACGGGGAGACATGGGGCACTGAGCCACTGTGATATATAGGGGACACTGGAGACTTGATAAAAACCTGGGTACAGGTCAAAATGTTGCGGTGTCCAATAAACCTGCTTAAAGCTATCACAGTGAGTGCCTGAGATTTTTTTCTTTTATACTAGGGGAAACAGACACTACGGGCACAGAGACACTACGGGCACAGAGACACTATGGGCACAGAGACACTACGGGCACAGAGACACTACGGGCACATAGAGACATGGGGCACTGAGACACTGACATAGGGGACACTGATACATAGGGGACATTGGAGACTTGATAAAGACCTGGGTACAGGTCGAAACGTTGCGGTGTCCAATAAACCTGCCTAAATCTATCACAGTGAGTGCCTGAGATTTTTTCTTTTATACTAGGGGACACTGAGACACTAGGAGACATGGGGACACAGAGACATTGGGAGATTAGGGGACTTTGGGAGTCTAGGGAACACTGAGACACACTTAGAGACATGGGGACACTGGGAGACATGGGGCCACTGAGCCACTAGGGACAGTGGCTGGGAGACATGGGGACACAGACTAGGGGCCACTGGGAGACATGGGGTCACTGTGTCCCTAGTGTCTCAGGGTCATGGGCGTCCGAATGGGGGGGTAAAGGGGGGTACTTGCCCCCCCCCCCGGATTTTTCAGCTTGTGCTGCTATTTTTCATTTTAGTGTGAGAATACATTGCAATACCAGCGCTGGCCAGTAGGTGGCGCTGTGAATTGAGAAAGGCAAAAAGCTACAGCTAATCCCTGCCTCTCTCTCATGACTGAAACCGCAGGGGAGCAGCACAAAGGCAGCCTACAGAGCAGGTAAGTGAGGGATGGGGGGGTGGGGGAGACCGCATAGAGGAAGGTAAAGTAGAAGGAGCAGAAAGGTTCTGCAAGGGGCAGGAGGGGTCAGCAAGGAATAGAAAGGGGCAGCAAGAAGCAATAAGGGGTCGAAAGGTTTTCATGGAGCAGGAGGGTAAAGTAGAAGGAGCAGCAAGGAGCAGGAGGGGTCAGCAAGGAGCAGGAGGGGTCAGCAAGGAGTAGAAAGGGTCTGCAAGAGGCAGGAGGGGTCAGCAAGGAATAGGAAGGGGATGCAGGAAGGGGTAGGGACAGTCTGCAAGGAGCAGGAGGGGTCACCAAGGAGTAGGAAGAGGCAGCAAGGAGTAGGAAGAGGCAGCAAGGAGTAGGAAGAGGCAGTATGGAGCAGGAAGGGGCAGCAAGGAGTAGGAAGGGGCAGCAAGGAGTAGGAAGAGGCAGCAAGGAGTAGGAAGAGGGAACAGGAAACAATATCAGTGTTAATGTGTTCACTTTTATTTACTGAGTGTCAGGAAACACAGAGGGCCGCTGGGCAGGGGTGCCGCTGATTGGCTAAAACATTGTTGGCTAAAACATTTTTATGAATCGGGAACTAGCGATTGGCTTAGAGTGTCAGCTGACCACTCTAGCCAATCAGCGGCACCCATGCCCAACGTCAATCTGCACTTCCTGACACTCTGTTTCAGAAGTCGAATACCACTGAGCGACCTGGAGATCTGGAGCTGAAGGAAGCCTTTGGGGGTAAACCATTTGAGAGCAGTTTCACCCCTTCAAAGAAAGAGCACGCAGGGGCCTCTTTGCATCACAGCATTTTCATTTAGATAAAGTTGTTATGGTGACCAGAATGTTCCTTAATTTGATGAAAGGAACACTATAGTGTCAGGAATACAAACATATATTCCTGACACCATAGTTGTGAAAACGCTATTCATCCTTGCTTTATGTGAAAATGACTATGCTCCTTCCCTTTCATGACACTGTCAAAAAGGGGCCAAGCATGGATGTCATTACAATTATGCCCCCCCCCCCCCCCCCCCACGGAAAAATTCCTGCGGACGTCCATGCTCAGGGTCCCCATGTTCCCCAGTGTCCCAATGTATCAGCGTCCCCATGTCTCGGAGCTGCTGTCTGGACACTCTGTGCAGAGCTGCTCCCCCGCGGATCAGTGAGTAGAGAGAGGCAGGGAGGGAGATGCCGTAACTTCTTATCACTGCCTCTCTCCACACAAACAGCGACCCCTACTGGCCGGCGCTGGTATTGCAGAATAATCTATGTTTATACTGAGACAGACATTTGTGTTGCCGGTATTACTGCAATACCGGCACCAGCTAGGCAGCCTCAAATACCTGAGAAATACTTCTGAGAAATACCTGGAAACCCTAAGAAATACATGAGAAATATCTGGCAACCCTAAGAGTAGTGTGTAAAAAAAAAAAAAAAAAAAAAAAATGTAAAAAAAAAAAATTTTTTTTTTTTTTTTTAAACCAATGGGCCTATTCCATGGGCATGGGCCTGGAGCTGCAGCTCCATCAGCCCCTATGTTAATCCGGCCCTGCTAAAAGGTCCAGCCATGATCATCTTGGGGAAATCTCAATATCTTAATTTGTTACTGAGATCAGTATTAAGTATATTATCTCTGTCTTACCACGCCGACATCCACCATTCTGGCTCACAGGGCTGAATTTCACCACTGAGCTATATCAAACTGAATTCAGACCACAATTTAGACCAAAATAGACCAACAAACTAAATTATTGCACTCTGAATAACCAGACTGAATTCTCATCAGAGTGAATACACCCATATGCACCTCTCCGGACTAATCTCTACCACAGTACCTCACCACAATGAATTAAACTAAATAAAAATAGATGAAATTCTTGTTTTCTTCACCACCAGACTGAATTCCACCAATTCTACCTCAGCAGAATTAATCAAACAACATTCTCTTACCAAAATGCCAAACTGAGTTGTTTATATCACAACCAGGTTGAATTTTATTATTTTATCATGTTTTACCATTGTTTGATGACTGTGTGTGGAACGAACAGATTGTAGAACAGATTCTGCCAACCCCCATCTCTAGACTGAATGTCACAACTTCCTGTCACCAGACTGAATTCTACCACTTTGCCTTACCAGACAGAATTCTACCACTCCAGCTCACCAGACAGAATTTTACCACTCCGCCTCACCAACCTGAAGTCTACTACCCCTTCTCACCAGCCTGAATTCTACCACTCTGCCTCACTGGACATAATTCTCACACTCCACCTCACCAGCCTGAATTCTACCAGTATGCCTCACCGGACAGAATTCTAACACTCTGCCTCACCAGATAGAATTCTACCAGTATGCCTCACCAGATAGAATTCTGTCCGGGGAGGCATACTGGTAGAATTCTAACAGTCTGCCTCACCTGACACAATTCTACCACTCCACCTCACCAGACAAAATTCTACCACTCCACCTCACCAGACAAAATTCTACCACTCTGCCTCACCAGACAGAATTCTACCACACTGCCTCACCAGACAAAATTCTACCACTCCACCTCACCAGACAAAATTCTACCACTCTGCCTCACCAGACAGAATTCTACCACTCTGCCTCACCAGACAGAATTCTACCACTCCACCTCACCAGACAGAAATCTACCACTCTGCCTCACCAGACAGAAATCTACCACTCTGCCTCACCAGACAGAATTCTACCATTCCGCCTCACCAGACAGAATCCTACCACTCTGCCTCACCAGACAGAAATCTACCACTCTGCCTCACCAGACAGAATTCTACCACTCTGCCTCACCAGACAGAATTCTACCACTCTGCCTCACCAGATAGAATTCTACCAGTATGCCTCACCAGATAGAATTCTGTCCGGTGAGGCATACTGGTAGAATTCTAACAGTCTGCCTCACCTGACACAATTCTACCACTCCACCTCACCAGACAAAATTCTACCACTCCACCTCACCAGACAAAATTCTACCACACTGCCTCACCAGACAAAATTCTACCACTCCACCTCACCAGACAAAATTCTACCACTCTGCCTCACCAGACAGAATTCTACCACTCTGCCTCACCAGACAGAATTCTACCACTCCACCTCACCAGACAGAAATCTACCACTCTGCCTCACCAGACAGAAATCTACCACTCTGCCTCACCAGACAGAATTCTACCATTCCGCCTCACCAGACAGAATCCTACCACTCTGCCTCACCAGACAGAAATCTACCACTCTGCCTCACCAGACAGAATTCTACCACTCTGCCTCACCAGACAGAATTCTACCACTCTGCCTCACCAGACAGAATTCTACCACTCTGCCTCACCAGACAGAATCCTACCACTCTGCCTCACCAGACAGAAATCTACCACTCTGCCTCACCAGACAGAATTCTACCACTCTGCCTCACCAGACAGAATTCTACCACTCTGCCTCACCAGACAGAATCCTACCACTCTGCCTCACCAGACAGAAATCTACCACTCTGCCTCACCAGACAGAATTCTACCACTCTGCCTCACCAGACAGAATTCTACCACTCTGCCTCACCAGACAGAATTCTACCACTCTGCCTCACCAGACAGAATTCTACCACTCTGCCTCACCAGACAGAATCCTACCACTCTGCCTCACCAGACAGAATCCTACCACTCTGCCTCACCAGACAGAAATCTACCACTCTGCCTCACCAGACAGAATTCTACCACTCTGCCTCACCAGACAGAATTCTACCACTCTGCCTCACCAGACAGAATTCTACCACTCTGCCTCACCAGACAGAATTCTACCACTCCGCCTCAAGCAGCCTGAATTCTACCACTCCACCTCACCGGACAGAATTTTACCACTCCGTCTCACCAGACAGAAATGTACCACCCTGCAGTACTACACCAAATTACATGCTAGCACTCACTCCACCTCAGCAGAGTGAATTTTATCACTAATGGGAATTACGGGGAATTTTTCCAGACCTGTATAATTTACAATCAGATTTGCTGCTATATTTGTGAAGGATTTAACAGATTAATGGTTTTATATTACACAAGCATGCTCTCAAAGTGTATGATTTTGAACATCTTATAGCCAGTAAAATTGTCAAACTGATACGTGCCAAATCTCTGGGAAAGCTGAACTTTTTACCTTATACTTTTCAGAAGACTTAGTAAATATTCAATGCTTGATACTGCCAAAGCCCGTGGTGATTCTACTTAAAAGGAAACTATGAACGTATTTTTTTGTTTATGCTGTCAAATCTTTGTTATGCTGTGCACTGTAGAGAAAAAAAACTTGTTTCCTTATTTTGCTTAACTTTCATGTGTGCCTGCATGGAGTTCTTCTTAAAGTGTACGTAGCATTCAAAAATCAAACCGCTTCTGTAAAGGATATATACTGGATACCAGTAGGTGTATAGGCGCTTCCAAAATTATTCAGTACTAGGTGTGTGTGTAAAAAAGGTGTTTCCCCTATCACCTTAAAGGGAAACTCCAGTGCCAGAAAAACGATCCGTTTTTCTGGCACTGGAGGGTCCCTCTCCCTCCCACCCACCAATCCCCGGTTACTGAAGGGGTGAAAACCCCTTCAGTCACTTACCTGGGACAGCGGCGATGTCCCTCGCCGCTGTCTCCGCCTCCGCGACGCTCCTCCTAATGATTACGTCGGCCGGTGGGCGAGACTAATCTCGCTCACCGGCCGAGGAGACCTAATGCGCATGCGCGGAAATGCCGCGCATGCGCATTACGTCTCCCCATAGGAAAGCATTGAAAAATCATTTCAATGCTTTCCTATGGGGTTTTGAGCGACGCTGGAGGTCCTCACACAGCGTGAGGACGTCCAGCGACGCTCTAGCACAGGAAACCTGTGCTAGAACCCAGGAAGTGACCTCTAGTGGCTGTCTAATAGACAGCCACTAGAGGTGGAGTTAACCCTGCAATGTAAATATTGCAGTTTATGAAAAACTGCAATAATTACAGTTGCAGGGTTAAGGGTAGTGGGAGTTGGCACCCAGACCACTCCAATGAGCAGAAGTGGTCTGGGTGCCTGGAGTGTCCCTTTAAAGCTTAGACAAGTAAAAATAGAGGATAAACCATTATTTAAATATATACAACACCCAAGTGTCAATAGGAGGATACAAGTGTATACATATACTTTACGGTATATAACACAGAAAATGTCCCACTGTAGGTAAGGGTACAAGGTATGAGAATCTGTAAAAAAAAAAAAAAAAAAATAAGTAAAACAATAAATAGTGTAACCTGTTAAAAAAATAAAAATTAAAAAATAAATAAAATGTAAACAAATGTATGGTTACACTCAGAAGTGTAGACATGTGCTAGGCTCTATATTGTCAGCTTCAAGGTGCCAGTACTGGCTTGGATTGTTGTCCACAGGTAGGCAGGCAAACAGGGATAATTTCAATGTATTTATTTAAAAAGATATATTTAAAAAACAGGACATATATATATATGAGCAGTGTGTAACAACAATGATATACACTACTGCAATTAAATCTTAAAATAACACTGCAGCAAACGCATTTCGACTTGAAAGTCTTCTTCAGTGCAATGCTTATATTCTTCCTTTTATATGCAGAATTGATTGCCAAAGTCGGATCACCGCTGATCCTCTTCTGGATCACATGACACTTCTGGTTACGTGCCTGCGTCGAGCTGGCGTTGTTGTGATGTGACTTCCGGGTTCATATTGGTCGTCTATCTCTATTAAAGGAAGTGTCCAAAAAGTCCATATTGCAAATCTGCCCTCAAATAAAGTATACAATACTCTGTGGGCTTGTAAATACCAAGTTAAGAAGCTGACAATATACAAAACTACAATATAATAACACTCTTAAAATTAAACCAATATTAGACACAAATTCATAAAAGCAATGTATTTGGCCAAGACAGAGGGGTGATAGTAGGAAAACAATTGTCATAAAATACTCCAAAAGCACCCCCATTAGATGTTTCAAACACTTAATTCCCACCTTTGACAGCAGATCGTGGGAAAGCAGAGGACTGACATTCCTCCACCAGGCATGGGAAGGGAATGAACTCAAACCATACGGCAGCCTCAAACAGACCTACCTCAGACGGGATAATTGACGTATCTACAGATACAATCACTCCTACACACGTTAAAACAAACTCCGACACTGCCAGGGACGATTGCTCTCACTATCATTGAAAAAATGTGCATGGGCATTATATCAAAAAAGAAAGTTATCTCAGCATGCTACGACACGATAATATGATGCAAATCTCCCAGTACCCAAATATGCAAGGGAGTGGGAGAGGGACCTGGGACGGGATATCCCCGCAGCCGACTGGTGGAGAGCCTTTAGGTCTCACCAACCGCATACGAGGTGCTCTTCTCACGTCGAACTTATAAGAAAGATAGCATCCCGATGGTACCTAGTATGCATCCCGATGGTACCCGGTGTGTTTGGCCCTCATGTTTCCGAATACGTTGGACAAATGCTGGAGATGCGCCAAAGAAAAGGGCAACATGTTACATATTTGGTGGGACTGTGAGGTGATCAAATCCTTTTGGGACATGATAGCAACCCTGATCTCAGAAGTAAACAACAAACAAATTAGGCCCTCGGCTGAACACTTCCTCCTGTTCATACCACACAAAGATCTCATGAGGCAACAAGGGCTCTTAACCTTCCACATATTGATAGCGGGCAATTTATTGATAGCCAGGGGCTGGAAGTCCCTTAGGGCCCCCAGCAAAGGGAAGGTGATGCAACAGGTATCACTAAATGGGAGTTATGAAAGGATTGCACACATGAGCTCCAACAGGTCGTCCAACATGATGGAAGCATGGGACAGATGGGAGGAGTGGGCGGGGGACTCGGCAGTCTCTGGAAACACAGACCCGTCATGACTAGCACCTCACACGCAGTGAATAAATGCTGTCCACAGCTCTCAAGCCTCCTCCATTGAGATAAGCGGCACACACCCGCACACCAGGAACACAAAACCATGTCTCGTGTTGATCACACACCTCTTTCACCTCCTCTTTCTTCCACTCCTCTTTTTTCTCTTCCTTCCTTACCTTTTCTAACCCTTTATAACTTCCTCTATCCCGGCTTGGAACTGGGAAAAATTAAGTAAAGCCAGGTAACACCAAATCGCAAGCCACATCAAGTCAATGAGGTCACACGTTCCAATCAAACACTAGGAAGAAAGGCTAGGCAGAAGGGGACCACACAAGCTGCAAATGCACACTTGTACAAGCTAGGTCACCAAAGGTCTATACATGAACATCAAGAATGACCTGATGACTTAACAATGTTGTACACTTCAAACGCCAATGACCCAAGGCATATAACACACACATTGCAACTTGCACCATACCATGATAGACGGCACCTGGAGCGTGTGCCGCGGTGGTTATAATGCCACTTTTATGCAATTCATGGACCACTGTATGAAATTTTGGTTAGGAGTACCACGTTATACCTTGGATGGAGATATGATATACCTTATTTTGTATTTTTTATCTTTCTTGATGAAAACTAATAAAAATAAAATAAAATAAAATAAAAAAATACTCCAAAAGCATTCAAATGAAGTGAGTATACAATGCTGTAATGCCGGGCACGGAACGTACTAGCGCAGAGGATCATGGGCGCTGTAGTTCCGAAACCCGATTCCGATTCCACACTGTGATAATTACGATATCAGAGACAGATGATCAAGTAGGAGGGTATGATGTAACGGACTGTACCGATTGGAGGAGCGGCACAAAGGGAGGACCTGAACACCCTTTTTATGAACATTCAAGAAACATAAAAAAAAGGATTTGTTAATTATAGCCTGTCTAAATACTTTTTAGAAGTACATGGCTCTAATCCCAAAGAAATGCAGTTCATGGCGATACAAAAAGTATTGACCAATTGGAGAGGTGGCAATGATGCTCTTAATCTTAGTAATAAAGAGAGCAATTGGATTTTCGAATTGCAAACCTTACAGCCTAAAGGGTTAAACATAGACTTTGATATTGGACCAATTCTTTAATCAATACAATAAATTCCTTTTTTTTTTTTTTTAATTCTTTATTTTTCTTGTGCATGGATTGACAATAAGCGTGTAGAGCCACAACAGCATCTACAAACAATTCCATAACATTGTACAGTGTGTGGCATTGTAGACGGCACATTTTTGTATTATATGAAGATAGCAAGATCGTACACAACGTTTGTGATAAAACCTGCTAAGCTAGACATGCATAAAACAGATCTAGTTATGAGATGCGTTTAATTGATTGAACTGCGCGTTTTTAACTATAGTTATCGCTTAGCAAGCAAAGTATAATAAGAAATAATTTTCGCTTTTGATAAATGCGTTAAGACCATATGCATAGGGATGTACAGATCCATAGTGCTGAAAAGGCTAAACAAACAATCAAATTCGTTGTTGGTGTCAGCAGTACTATTGTTCCATTGCAGCGTTTGAACTGATTTGTGGTCTAAGCATTGTGCACAGAAACCAGTACAGGTTTAAAACATGCGTTAGTGTCTATGCTAGGCAAGATTTGGAGTTGTAGTTTTAGTTAGGTGCCTTATACTGAGAGGATCCAGCATTACAGCCTGCACATTCACTGGTTTCACTAAACTGCAAAGGGGTCAGCTACTGAATAGTGGGTCGAGTTAAAACAACTAGATTGCAAAAGTAGGGCACAACAGTGGAGGAGCGAAGATCTCTAAACCTGGTGTCTTAGCAGGTTGGCGTCAAATTAAATAGAGTTTAATAGCCACTAAATAACACCCAAAGTTTATTCTAAGTATTAGGTCAACTATAAATATGCAAGGAGAATACTCTTCACTCCTAAAAGCAGATGAACTTTCCTTGTCTCTAAGACTTAACTATGGGCCTCGACAGATCCCCCATGTGCACTGTGTCCCCTCTTGAGCCGGTCTACAAGCAATACGGGCACAAACAGGGCCAACCTGCACATGTCATACACAAAGTACATTATCGCTAGCGTTGAACATATTAGGCTGGGACTGCATATAATCTAGTGTGTCACGCCTAGGCAGGTAAGCACCTAACACATGCATCTAAAACTATACTAACAAGAGGGGTGGTTGCCATCTGGTCAGGTCTGGCTGCCATTCAAAACATGAGCCGGGCAATCAAACAGTGTAACTCTATATAATGTAATAAACTATCTAGTGGAAGTACTACATGAGGGAGTTTATAGTCCGCTGGTACCTGCTTCACTCTGCCGAGGTAAGTAAGGTTGGTATTTAAGTAGACGAGTGGGGAGCACCTCAATGAGTGATGTAGGTTTGCAAAACAACAAGAAAAGGCAATTGAGTCCTCGGCAGTCCATTGGTGCACCTAACCACTTTGTAAGTAGGAGCAACAAGTATCCCTGCGAAGTGACAGGTAAGTATGGGATACAAGTGGTTAGTCCGCCTTAGGCCCTCAGCCTACCCCAGTCCTTGAGGCCCGTCGCCCGGCAGCAAGTGTCCGCTCGGCAATATGCTGTGGCCAGATGGTCTCGATGGGGCGTCTCGGGGGGCTTTGGAGCCGGTCTGATTTGGCGGTGTGAGGCTGTGCCGATCTCCGAGCCGCTCTGCGGGTCTGCAAACGCCAGGTTGTGCTGCGGTGGTCGGAGGGGTCAGGTTCCTCTGAGTGGGGAGTGTGTCGGGCGGGTTCACTTGTGTCGGGCTGGTAGTCGTAGGACCGTCTGCTAGTTTCGGGGTGGGATGTCGTCCGCACTCGCCGCTTCGGTCCCCGGTTCTTTTTCTGACCTGAGACCGCTCCAGTGGCTGGGATGAAGTATCTGCCTAGTTGGCGCCGGGTTGCTGGTCTTATCCATACCGCCACTGCTCCTATAGCTGAGTGGAGGTGCCGGCCTCTGATATGGAGTTTGGTCCAGAGGTGATAGCTGATCCGTTCAAGGAATACCCAGATGCTTTCAGGTGGCTTAGTGAGGGAGCGTTGTGGCGCCGTTCGTACTTTGGCCGCCATCTTGACTGGACCTTTGCAGTCCTGTTTAGCCTTGTGTTTCGTCGCTTTTTGGTGCTGTGAGGGGGGGGTAATCGTCCCCTGCGAGGACCGGGATATACCCCGCCGGTCCAGAGGGGGGGGGCAGCAGGGCAGTCGGCAGGTTGCGTTTGGGAGCAGGTCCTAGGCCGGGGGATCGGCCGCCTCCCCCAGGCCCCGGGCGCCGCTCCAGTTTAGGCCGCATGGTCGGAGCTTGTGCTCTCAGTGTGAAGCGGTACAAGTCGGGTGACATTCTGTTCCCGGTAAGGTCCTGGATCTGTGTTTGGGTCCCATATGGTGCTGGCATCGTTACTGTAGCCGGGATTGCCAAGATTCCACCCGTTTTTGCTGGAGCTCTCAGCGAGCACGTCCTGCCATGTTGGCTGTCAGGCCCCGCCCCCCCCCTCCTAACTTTTTTAGATAACTTTTTTATACATCTTTTACAGATATATTTTTTATGGATATATTTTAATGCTTTATGGGTATATGCACCTTATAAATATGCACTTTAAGAATATTTATAGCGTGGGTGTTAATATTTCCTTTTTTTATATCCATCTTTTTATGTTGTCTTGTATTCACAATTTAAAAATGGGTAATAACTGCTTTAACCCATTTTCGATGGATTATATATATATATTTCTTACTATATGAAAATGCTGGTTTTACTTTGATTTTATCATTGTATTCTAATAAGTTCCTTTTCTATCTCCTCCCCCCTTTCTCCAATTGTAGGGATGTATTTGAACATGGTCTGTCTGAGTATCACAGACGGAATAAAACTAATTAGTACACGCCCACTTGAATAATGATGGACGTTGTAAGCGAGCTCCCGGCCCATAGAGATGACGCTAGCCAGAAACGAACACGTCGGACGAAACCAGAAGTCATCGGGCAACACGTGATTAGCCGCAGACCGCTGCCATTTTAGATAGGTCGTTCCGGACGCACATGGAAAGAAGTTATCTCTCACTCCATGCTGGATGTGGCGGATGAACCCGGAACTACCGTATATTGTCTGAAGGGTTCGGTCTGTTTGTAATCTCACATGTGTGTTGTTTTTACATTCATTTTACGTGGTATGTTTATGCTTACCTGTTTTTATATTCACTTGAGGAAGACCTATTGTTATGGTCGAAACGCGTTGTGCCTGCCTTTTATTCTAATAAATAAACTATTACTCACCTTATTCCGGGTTCCTGTATTACCATCCAGAGATATATCATTACCTTCTGGGAGACCTGCATTCGTTCCAGCATCAACTTTGGATTACATAGTTACATAGTTACATAGTTAGATAGCTGAAAAGAGACTTGCGTCCATCAAGTTCAGCCTTCCTCACACCTGTTTTTTGCTGTTGATCCAAAAGGCAAAAAAAAACAAAAAACAAAAAAAAACCCAGTTTGAAGCACAATTTTGCAACAAGCTAGGACAAAAAATTCCTTCTTGACCCCGGAATGGCAGTCAGATTTATCCTTGAATCAAGCAGTTATTACCCTACATTGAAAGATTATATCCTTGAATATTCTGTCTTTGCAAGTATGCATCTAGTAGCTGTTTGAACATCTGTATGGACTCTGATAAAACCACTTCTTCAGGCAAAGAATTCCACATCCTGATTGTTCTTACAGTAAAAAAACCTTTCCTTTGCTTTAGACGAAATCTTCTTTCTTCCAGTCTAAACGCATGGCCTCGTGTCCTATGTAAAGTCCGGTTTGTGAATAGATTTCCACACAATGGTTTGTATTGGCCCCGAATATATTTGTATAATGTTATCATATCCCCTCTCAGGCGACGTTTTTCTAAACTAAATAGGTTTAAATTTGTTAACCTTTCTTCATAGCTGATATGTTCCATTCCTTTTATTAATTTTGTAGCCCGCCTCTGCACTTTTTCTAGTGCCATGATATCCTTCTTTAGAACAGGTGACCAAAATTGCACAGCATATTCAATATGTGGTCTTACCAGTGATTTATAGAGAGGCAAAATGATATTCTCGTCCCGAGAATGAATGCCCTTTTTCATGCATGACAATACCTTACTGGCCTTGGCCACTGCTGATTGACATTGCACATTGTTGCATAGTTTGTTGTCTATAACAATTCCCAAGTCCTTTTCGTGTGTTGTTATCCCTAATTTGCTTCCATTAAGGGTATACGTTGCTTGTGTATTCTTTACGCCGAAGTGCATAACTTTGCATTTTTCAACATTAAATTTCATCTGCCATTTGAGTGCCCAGTCCTCCAGTCTATCTAAATCCTTCTGCAGCAAAGTAATATCTTGCTCACATTGTATTATTTTACAAAGTTTTGTGTCATCTGCAAACACTGAAACATGACTTTCAATGCTGTCTTCAAGATCATTTATAAAAATGTTAAATAGAAGGGGTCCCAGAACAGACCCCTGAGGTACACCACTTGCCACCTCTGTCCAGCTTGAAAATTTACCATTAACGACAACTCTTTGTATTCTGTTTTTAAGCCAATGTTCTACCCAAGAACAAGCATTTTCATCGAGACCGATTTCCTTGAGTTTGAACACTAATCTTTTGTGTGGAACTGTATCAAATGCCTTGGCAAAATCCAAATAGATCACATCCACTGCAACACCCTGATCTATACTTCTACTTACTTCTTCGTAGAACGCAATCAAGTTAGTTTGACATGACCTGTGCTTCATAAAACCATGCTGATTTTTGCTGATAACCATATTCTTCTCAAGGAATTCTTGAATAGTATCCCTTAATAACCTTTCAAATATTTTACCAGCCACAGAAGTTAAGCTCACAGGTCTATAATTTCCAGGCAAGGATTTTGAACCCTTTTTGAATATAGGAACCACATCTGCCTTCCTCCAATCCTCCGGAACACTTCCTGAAAGAAAAGAATCTTGAAAGATTAAAAACAGAGGGTCACTTATTTCTACACTTAGTTCCTTAAGTACACGTGGATGGATACCGTCAGGCCCTGGAGCTTTGTTTATATTAACTTTCTTTAGTTGCTGCAGCACATTGTCTTGAGTTAACCAATTACAATTATTCTGCAAGTTTTTAGTAGCAATCATTTGCAAATCTATTGCCATGGGTTCTTCTTTAATATATACGGAGGAGAAATAGTTATTTAGAATTCCTGCCTTTTCTTGGTCTTCATTAACTAACACCCCCGTTTCAGTTTTAAGTGTACCTATACTTTCATTTTTGGGTTTTTTGGAATTTATGTACTTAAAAAATGCTTTGGGGTTTGTTTTGCTCTCTTTAGCTATAATTTTTTCATTTTGAAGTTTAGCAAGTTTAATTGCCTTTTTGCACGCATTATTTGCTTTCTTATATCTTTTATAAGATGCATCTGATTTGTCTGATTTAAATGCTTTAAATGCCCTTTTCTTATTTTTAATCTCTTGTTTTACTTCTCTACTAAGCCACATTGGTTTTAATTTGTTTCTTTTATACTTATTTCCCAATGGTACATACTGAGAAATGTACCTTTCTAATATTTGTTGGAAGATGATCCATTTATCCTCAGTGTTCTTTTCACTAAAGAGTTTATGCCAGTCAATATATTGTAAAGCTTCCCTTATCTTATTGAAATTGGCCTTTTTAAAATTATATGTTTTAGTATACCCCATGTGCTTTTGTTTTTTTGAGTTTATTTCAAAGGACACTATATTGTGATCACTATTTCCCAAGTGCTCACCTACTTGAATGTTGGTCAAAAGATCAACGTTGTTTGTTAAAACCAGGTCCAGACAAGCGTCCATTCTAGTTGGTGCTTGTACAAGTTGTGACATGAAGTTGTCATTTAACAAGTTTAAAAACCTAATTCCCTTTGCTGAGCTACTAGTCCCTATGTCCCAATTTATGTCTGGGTAATTAAAATCTCCAATAATTAAAGTGTTACCAAGATTTGCATGTATGTACGTAGTGGGGAATCGCGATGCAGCCTAGAACAAAATCTAACCCCATTAAACCCCCAATAACGACAGACCACTTAGTATGGATGAAACAGGCCACAGCATTTATTATCACAACTAAATTACTGCATAACACATCCATAACTTTATTTATTAAATCTCTTCTTTTCTGTAACCACAACATTAGACATAAATAAGCATAAATTAACATATATACATATATAACTCCACCCATAGTGTTATACAGTGACCCAACCGTCCTTGCCAATAAAAATATGGAGTGGTTCCTAATCACCACTCCCTCTCACCTCCCCCCTCGTCATAAAAATCCTTCCAATGCCTGCCATCAGCCGACCTTATCCACGCTCGATGGGCACGAGACCTCAGGCAACCTAAAGTTAAACCTTTAGAGCAGGGGAGGTTTGAGACCTTAAAAGACTTGTTCATCTCATTCCATCTACTTAAACGTAACCTCAAACTCAATTGGCAAGGACATACCCCCGGCTAGCTGCGACAAAATATAGTATAGGGTGGGCGGGAGGGAAGCTGTTTGCTGGCCCGAATCCCAAGTGGCACTGAGGTAAGACCTCCCCCACACTGTCTTACACAGAACATAATCACACCCACAGATTCTTCACAACCAATCCCATGCATCTATCCCCACACTCCTACATGTGCCCTTGTCCGCTTAGCTGCGCTATCTCCCCAGGGCCTTGTATGTACGTAGTGGGGAATCGCGATGCAGCCTAGAACAAAATCTAACCCCATTAAACCCCCAATAACGACAGACCACTTAGTATGGATGAAACAGGCCACAGCATTTATTATCACAACTAAATTACTGCATAACACATCCATAACTTTATTTATTAAATCTCTTCTTTTCTGTAACCACAACATTAGACATAAATAAGCATAAATTAACATATATACATATATAACTCCACCCATAGTGTTATACAGTGACCCAACCGTCCTTGCCAATAAAAACATGGAGTGGTTCCTAATCACCACTCCCTCTCACCTCCCCCCTCGTCATAAAAATCCTTCCAATGCCTGCCATCAGCCGACCTTATCCACGCTCGATGGGCACGAGACCTCAGGCAACCTAAAGTTAAACCTTTAGAGCAGGGGAGGTTTGAGACCTTAAAAGACTTGTTCATCTCATTCCATCTACTTAAACGTAACCTCAAACTCAATTGGCAAGGACATACCCCCGCCACAACCCCGCTGTTTTACGCCTAAATCAGCGGGGGACCCCACCACAACCAGCCATGGCCTGTTCCACCACTTCACGCAGCGCTAGAGTAACAGAGGTCAAGTCCGACCGCCAGCAAGCGCACCCCTCCCTTCGAGATACCCAGGCCACCTTTGGCCAAACCCAAAATGCGAACTGGAAGTGTTCATGTTTTAGTTATTCGTTTTGTCCATCATACGTTTAGTCATTTTTGTTATGGCCATGACAAACCTAGAAACCCATCCATTCTGATGACCGACGGCAGCGCACCAGGGCACTCACATTGCGGAGTGCACTGCCAACAGGAAAGGGCGATAGGCGCAGCCTAGCCCCTGGGAACCTCAGGGAAGAAACAGAATGCGTAACATGTCCCGATCGAAGAGCACCCAAGTCCTAAACCACCACCGACCCACGTCATTCCACCCAGGGAGGACAAAACCCCTGGTACCCCATGAGGCGGGGCAGCTGACCCAGTATGAGGAGGAGCCACACTCCCTTCACGTAGCCGGAGCCAGACCACCGAACCTCCGCCATTCGAGCCCTCTGAACCATCGGCGCAGGCACGCCCAGCCTGGCGGTGTCTGTAGCCGCCCCCAACCAAAATAAATGCCCTTTGAATTCCCCACCATCCTTATCCAGGAAGTCGAGCCCCCAAGAGGAACACCCCAACTAGATGGACGCGGGGGTGAAAAAAAACCCATCGCCGAGAAACAAACCGGGGAGGAGGCTGAACTATCCCAGGGACGGAACAGTACTCCCAACGAAAACAGGCAAATGACGGAACCCTGCACCGCCCCCGATCGGAACGGTATATTACAGACCAACCTGGAAACCCATTACAGCTTGCTAGGACAAAATACAAACAGTATATCTACATATGATACCTCCAAATTAGTGACAATGGCATCTAGATATACCCACACTTATCTGGTGTAGTTACAACAGCCTCTCAAGGTCGTGGCCCAGTTCCTGACCTTTTACAACATATACATAGACACAGAGGGGAATGAGATACGGCTGTACAAAATCTAAAACAGGAACAGAAAAAAAATAAATAAAATTACATAGTGTAATACCGCAAAAGAAAAGATAATGCGCTGATACAAGATTGCACTCACAAGATCAAAGTGAATAAATCACCAGAACAAGTGCCTGCCCGGATAAGCTTGGGCGGCTGGACGTCTCCACTCTCCACTGGAACTCCAAGCGGACCAAAAATGGAATGAGACTTCAATAGAGGTAGGTAGAGACTTCCACAGCTTGGTAGGAGCCCAACCATAACCCCGTGCATCCCACCTACCCCAGGAGGATGCAGAAAGTCAACCCTGCAACATCCAAGAATTGCACAGATTCTATCGATGAAACAGCCAACCTCAACCAACTTACCCTTCCCAATGACAACAGCCATCGAGCTGCGAAACCTGAAGGAAGTCCCTTCCAACGCTTACTCAACGGAACCAAACATGTATATGAGCAGTCAAATCCCGGAACCCAAAAAGAAACGTACCCATCCGTCCCGAACCCTCCAATCTTACTGGAGCGGGCCCCACGCCGCCCCAGAGATTGCCTACAGACCAGCTTCAGCAGACCGCTGGACCAAGTGACCACACCTCCACTGCCATACAAATCGACCCCGTGACACCTCCACCCGAGTACGCTCTATAATGAACAAGACAGAGCATCGGCCATCATATCGGTAACCACCGGACAAACCCTGACCAGCCGCCCCTAGACTCAAACAGCACCGAGCCAGAGTACCAGAGTACCTCCGGGGTATAGGGTACTGTAACATGTGAAAGACAGCCAGCATCACCCCACGATGGTCCCCAAGGAAAACCCACCCCCTTGTTCGTGAGCTGGGTACCACATGCCTACCATGCCACCAGAAAGGGGGACCTCCAAGAACACCAGAGTCCGTCAGAGCCAGCGTATTGGGCAAGAGGCAGCACACCACCGAGACCCAAATCCCCAAAACCTACTGCGGCGGCAAAACAGTTGGAAGCCAGCGGAAAGGACTCAGTGGCCAGATTGCACAAGCCAGCGTTAGAAGAGGCCCCAGCAGGAACCCCATACAGTCCCAAGGGCAACCCCAACAGGCAAAGCCCAGCTTTCCCAGGAGAGACCATGAGTAGCGCAGCCGAAACCCACAACGCCCCTCCAAACCACAGACGCCTCCTGCCTGATGCCCCAAACCGCAGCCAGGGGCACCGACGTTCCCCTTACAGGAATTGATCCCACTATCCAGAGACAAGAGCACACATCCTGACCCACGGATAAGGCCCGGGCCACGGAACTCCGAAACTCCAATCCCAAGAAAACACTGTAGCAGCAGAGCGCGTACATGCACCACTGACGGTCCCACACAAGCGACATCGGGAGCAACTCACGTGGAGGCACATAGCCACCTAATCCTGACCGTCAGAAAACACAGCCCGAAACCACAACTCGACGGGCGTACCGGCAGCAGCCGGAAAACCGATTCCACAGCCGCCTTCGTCAGAAAGGCCCCAGGGCACCGCAGCCCTACCCACGCAGACCGCTGTGGTGAGCCACCAACTCAAAACCCAGCCCCGGAAAGAACGACAACCGAGTAAATAAGGAATCAGGCTACATCAACCCCGTTCCTCCATGGGCACCACATCCCCAAGGGGGGACCCGCAAAGTGGACCCCAGGGGCCCACTAAACGATTGGGAAGTAAGCTAATCGAGCGCTCTCGGTAAACTGGACCCACATCACCCGAAGGAGCTCTCTGAGGGTCCTGCACCGAGAGCACCCACGTCCCCACCCCGACAGATTGCAGAGAGGACGAGAAACGCACCGTGCTGAGGCACCAGGCGAGTCCTAAGTATAACCAGAGGCCGAAGCCCATCCAGCCCCAGGCCAAGAAGGGTCGCACCGCCAACGAAAGTGCAAAACGTACCTCCACCAACCCAGCTCTGACAGCAGCGCATTCTCGGGGAGCCCTCTCCCCGACCATGCTATCCAGAACACAGGGTGCATTCGAACATTCGCTACCGTCCACGGCACGTACCCCATGACCCACCCGGAACCCTTAATGTTCCTTTTTAGTCAAGGCACCCCCCGAGGCAGGAGGGAACGTCCCTGCAGTAAAAAGCCCCTCCCCCCATTTGCACCCTAGCATTGCGCGCAAGCCAAGCGAGCCATAGTAGCTCATTAACACCCAGAGTCACGCGAACCCTGGACGCTGCAGGAAAGCGCACTTAAACATACGATACATACTGACAATTAAGGGGGAGGGGGAAGCGGCGTCCATGCACCCAAGTACTTGGATTATATTTCAGTTTTTCTTTTTCTTTTTTTTTTTTTTAACGTTTAACCTTCTTCTTGTATTTGTCATTGTATTTTTTTTTTCTTTTTTTTTTGTGATTTATTCCATGTGGCAATTTACAGTTTATTTCTGTCCTGTAATAATTTGTTTTTATCTTTTTTTTTATTTTTTATTATTGTGTGCAAGAGGACCAGACTGAATAAAGGAAGGAACAACGTATGCACGCGAAGCGCGAAAAGGAGGGGGGAAGCGTACTCACCGGTCGCAGCCTGGCGATCCAAGCCCGGCACTGCGCTCACAGAAGGCTGAGGCGAAGAAACAGCAGTCCCAGCATCCACAGAAGACATCAGCTTTGATCCAGGCGCCACCTGCTGGACGGTCCATGAACTGCAGCAGTATCCTGAGAAGAAGCAGCAGAGAAGATGAGAGCCCACGCCCCAGAGGAGATGGCCGAGGTAAGTGACCTACATGGGGGGGGGGGGGGCAGGTGTAGGAAGGGGGGGAACAGAGGGGAGGCAGACGGGGAGAGACAGAGAGGGGGGGGATTACAGCAGAAAAGGGGAAACAGGATGGGAGAGGGAGAGGGGGGGAAATTAGAGCAGATGGGGGGGGGGAAAGGGGGCCACCGGAGAGGGGGGGGGGGGGTGGAGAGGAAACCAGGCAAGAGGAGGGGGGGGACCAGCCAAGGGGCCCCCCCAGCGGAACGGACAGCCCAACAGGGGAAAGAGGGGAGGGGGGACAGGTGAGACAGCCCTGGGAGCCTTCCTCACCGGCAGAGGAGGCTCCCGACGAGCAAGGGGACCCCCCCTGGACTCCCCACGGCGGTACCAAGGTACCCCGCGCGGCCCGCAAGGGCCTACTCACCACCACACCACCCCGCGGGCCGCGGGGGGACCCGGACCGTTGCCGGGCGGCCTCCTGCCGCCCGGATGGCTGTAACCGCCGCCCACCGCCCCCGGACCGCAATCCAGCACAGGCGGCCGGGGCGGATGGTGAAGGAAGGAGAAAACATGTAGGCCGCGCGGCAGCCGCACCAGGAGGCCGCGCGGCGGTAGCAGGCCGCATCCCCGGCCTTGTAGCAATAGGCCGCGCGGCTGCGGAAGCAGAAGGCCGCGCGGCGGTACCAGGCCGCATCCCCGGCCTGGGAGTCCCAGGCTGTGCGCCAATGGAAGCGGCTGGCCGCGCGGCAGTGGCAGGCCTCGTGGCAAAAGGCCGTGCCACGCGCGCAGCCGTGGAAGGCCGCAAAGCACAGCAACTGGAGGTAGGCCGCGTGTCTGGAGCCCCAGACACGCGGTCCCGTTGATGCCTCGGGCCCGGGCTCCACCTCATCAACCGGGCCCGAGGAGTGGAATCAGGGGAGAGCCTGGCAGGTGGGTGGGAACGCCTGCCAGTGCTGTTGCGGCCCCCAGGGGCAGGGGCCGCAGGGGAGGCAGCAGGGGAGACCGCAGGGGGTGCTCCAGGGGAAGGCAGCAGGGGGAGGTAGGCCACGGGGGGGGCCCACACCGGTAGCCATACCTCATTAATGCTTGCCAATTGTTCCCACAGGTGCCGGCCACCATCCACGCTGCAGCAGCCCTGAGGGAAGCCAGAAGCCTCAACCATCAAGCTGTGTAACCTGCAGGCCCAGGCAAACAGGAGCAGGAGGACAGGAAGCTGTTTGCTGGCCCGAATCCCAAGTGGCACTGAGGTAAGACCTCCCCCACACTGTCTTACACAGAACATAATCACACCCACAGATTCTTCACAACCAATCCCATGCATCTATCCCCACACTCCTACATGTGCCCTTGTCCGCTTAGCTGCGCTATCTCCCCAGGGCCTGCTTTCTCAATTTGCTCAAACAGCTGTTGTTCCTCGTCAATATTAACATTAGGTGGTTTATAACATATCCCAACCAATAGTTGGTTTCCCTTCTTTTCCCCCAAGCAGATATTTACCCATAAAGCTTCCACATTTTCCTCATCGCATTCAATTTGCTTAAGATTTGGCTTTAAATCATGGTTGACATACAAACATACCCCACCACCCTTCTTGTTTTTCCTATCCTTCCTAAATAATGTGTACCCATTTAAGTTAACTGCCCAGTCATGTGTCTCATCCCACCATGTTTCAGTTATGCCTATTATATCATATTGTTTAGTGTATGCTAATGCCTCTAGTTCCCCCATTTTGTTATTTAGGCTCCTTGCATTAGTAAGCATACATTTAATATCATGCGTCTCTTGTTTATTTTGTGAATTACCAACATTACATAGCTTCTCTGTTCTGAGCTTGCCCCTCCCCCCGTCTCCACCCTCCTTATACTGTTCTAAAGCCCATCTCCTTTCTGTCCTATCTCCATTTTGTAGATTGCTATGACCCTCCCCCCCTACTACTAGTTTAAAATCTCCTCCAACCTTCTAGCCATCCTATCCCCCAGCACTGCAGACCCCCTTCCGTTTAGGTGCAATCCATCACTACTATATAGGTTGTACCCAATCGCAAAGTCGGCCCAGTGCTCTAAAAACCCAAAACCCTCCTTCCTGCACCAAGACTTCAGCCACGCATTAACCTCTCTAATCTCCCGCTGCCTTTCCACTGTAGCACGTGGCACAGGTAATATCTCAGAGAATACCACCTTGGATTGATGAACATGCCATCATAGTTTAGAGCCGACTCATAGGGCTCTTTACATTGTGAGTGCTCCAAGTCACTCTCCATTTTAACTGTGTATAGATATATTACCCTATGATGGTTTTTATGTCTGTTATCCCCATGTATAGAACGTGTACCTACTATAGACCATTGTGTGCGCAAACTCCCTTTTCTTCTGTATTAATATTATTATTATTATTATTATTATTGCCATTTATATAGTGCCAACAGATTCCGTAGCGCTTTACAATATTATGAGAGGGGATTTAACTATAAATAGGACAATTACAAATAAACTTACAGGAACAATAGGTTGAAGAGGACCCTGCTCAATCGAGCTTACATTCTATAGGAGGTAGGGTGTAAAACACATTAGGACAGGAATTTGCAATCAATTAAGGTGGGCTGCCCTTTAGGAGAGGGCAAGAGACAGGTATGTGAGGTAGGGGTTAGTCTTGGAGGCCATCAGATTTCCTAAAGAGATGGGTTTTAAGGCACTTCTTAAAAGATGCAAAACTAGGGGAGAGTCTGATGGCGGTAGGCAGGCTATTCCATAGGAAGGGAGCCGCCCGCGAGAAGTCCTGCAAGCGCGAGTTGGCCGTACGGGTGCGGACAACGGACAGGAGGTGGTCACGGGCAGAGCGGAGAGACCGAGAAGGGACATACCTATGGATCTGTGAGGAGATATAAGAGGGGCTAGAGTTGTTCAGTGCTTTATAGGTGTGAGTTAGTACCTTGAATTGACACCTATAGCATACAGGAAGCCAATGTAAGGACTGGCAGAGGGTGAGGTGTGAGAGAAACGACTAGAGAGGAAAATCAATCTAGCAGCAGCGTTCATTACGGACTGTAGGGGTGCAGTACGGCTATTGGGAAGACCAATCAGGAGAGGGTTACAGTAATCCATGCGGGAAATTACTAGAGCATGGACAAGCTCCTTGGTAGTATCTAGTGCAAGAAAGGGGCGGATGCGGGCTATGTTTTTAAGATGGAATCTACAGGATTTGACAACATGCTGGATGTGAGGCTCAAAGGTGAGACCAGAGTCAAGTATGACGCCAAGACAGCGCGCTTGCAAGGATGGACTGATGTTGGTACCACAAACTTGAAGGGAGAGCGAAAGAGGAGGATCAGTATTAGGAGGAGGAAAGACAAGGAGCTCAGTTTTTGAGAGATTGAGTTTCAGAAAGTGGGAGGACATCCAGTCAGAGATGGAAGAAAGGCAAGCAGTGACACGTTGCAGGACGGCAGGGAAGAGGTCCGGGGAGGAGAGATATAGCTGGGTGTCATCGGCGTACAGGTGGTAGTGGAATCCAAAAGAGGTAATAAGTTTGCCAAGAGAGGCAGTATAAAGAGAAAATAGAAGGGGACCAAGGACGGAGCCTTGGGGGACTCCAACTGAGACAGGACGAGGGGAGGAGGTATCATTAGAAAAAGAGACACTGAATGAGCGTTGGGAGAGATAAGAGGAAAACCACGAGAGGACAGAGTCACAGAGACCAAGCGATTGAAGAGTTTGAAGAAGGAGAGCATGAGCAACGGTGTCAGAGGCCGCTGAGAGGTCAAGAAGAATTAGTATGGAGTAGTGGCCTTTGGATTTAGCTGCGATTAGGTCATTAGTAACTTTGATAAGGGCAGTCTCTGTAGAGTGGAGAGGGCGGAAGCCAGATTGAAGGGGGTCAAGGAGAGAGATGGAATTGAGGAAATGAGACACAAGGGTAAAGACAAGTCTTTCCAGCAGCTTTGAGGAAAAAGGGAGCAGGGATATGGGACGGTAGTTAGAGGGGGCGGATGGGTCGAGGGATGTTTTTTTTAGTATAGGTACTACAGTGGCATGTTTAAGGTCAGCAGGGATGATGCCAGAAGAGAGCGAGCAGTTGAAGATGTGTGTTAAAGAAGGCATGAGACAAGTGGAGAGAGATCTGATAAGGTGAGATGGGACAGGATCGAGTGGGCAAGTGGTGGGGCGAGAGGAGCAAAGAAGAGCAGCCACCTCTTGGTCAGTAGCTGGGGAGAATGTCTGAAGGGTAGGAAATGCATGATCTATGTGTGGTTGAGAAACAGAAAGGCAAGGAGGGGAGAATTCTTTCCTTAGTTGTTCAATCTTGTCAGTGAAGTAACATGCAAAGTTATCAGCAGTAAGGTTAGTTTGGGGGGTGGCCACAGCAGGGCGACGAAGAGAATTAAAGGTGTCAAAGAGATGCCTGGGATTGCGGGAACATGAACTAATGAGAGAGGAAAAATAGGACTGTTTGGCAAGGGCTGCACTGTATGAACACAATATGAATCTATAATGGAGAAAGTCTGATTGGGTGCGAGACTTCCTCCAGGAGCGTTCAGCACAACGGGAGCATCTTTGCAGGTAGCGCGTTGATTTAGTATGCCATGGTTGGGGGCGGGTCCTCCTCGAGGTACTTGTTTGGAGTGGTGCTGCAGCGTTCAAGGCAGATGTAAGAGTAGAATTATATGTAGAGATGGCCAGTGAAGGACAGGAGAGGGAAGGGATGGACAGCAGTCGTGAATCAATGTCAGCTGACAACTGCTGGAGATCAGGAGAATTAAGGTCCCTCCTGAGTTGAGGGGGGTTAGGTTGAGGTTGTTGGGTGAGGGGGTACGCGAGAGCAAATGATAAGAGGTGGTGATCAGAGAGTGGATATGGAGTGTTGCAGATATTAGATACTGTACATGCATATGTGAAGATTAGGTCTAGGGTATTGCCAGCTACTTGGGTGGGAGAATTTGGCCACTGCGATAGCCCGAGGGAGGAAGTAATTGAAAGTAGTTTAGTGGTTGCAGAGGTCAAAGGTGGGTTTATAGGAATATTGAAGTCCCCGAGAATTAAGGATGGAATGTTAGAAGAGAGGAAATAGGGTAGCCAGGCAGCAAAGTGGTCAAGGAAGAGAAGAGGGGAACCAGGGGGACGGTAAATAACAGCAATGTTAGCAGAGAAGGGTTTGAAAAGGCGAATTGAATGTATTTCAAATGACGGGAAAGAGAGGGAAGGGGGGGTGGGAAGAGGTTTAAAGGAGCAGTGAGGGGAGAGGAGAAACCCAACATCACCACCTTTACATTCAGAGTTTCTTGGGTTGTGGGTAAGTTGGAGACCACCGAAGGACAAAGATGCAGGGGTGTCAGTGTCAGAGGGGGAGAGCCAGGTTTCTGTTAAGGCTAGTAAATCTAATCTTCCAGAGATGATACCTCTGCTCAGAAGATTCTGCAGGACTTGGTTGCTTGGGAGTGCTGGGTGTTAATGCTGTTTTAAGGGGCCCAGTCTCTGCTCAGAAGATTCAACTTGTTTATGGAAGTGTTTCTAGTGACCAGACACTTGGGTAAGTTTAGTCGCACTGGGTTTTTCACATTTTATTTATTGGATGCTTAGCGCTATTTTTGTCTTTTTTTTACATTGATTAATAAATCCATATCCGCAATCATGATATCATTTTGGTGGGATTCTCTCAGGAAAGATGTTAAAGAATATGTGCAGGCCTGTTCAGTTTGTGCAGTTTCTAAGGTACATAGAAACTGGTACAAGGTACATGACTGAAACCGCAGGGGAGCAGCACAAAGGCAGCCTACAGAGCAGGTAAGTGAGGGATGGGGGGGTGGGGGAGACCGCATAGAGGAAGGTAAAGTAGAAGGAGCAGAAAGGTTCTGCAAGGGGCAGGAGGGGTCAGCAAGGAATAGAAAGGGGCAGCAAGAAGCAATAAGGGGTCGAAAGGTTTTCATGGAGCAGGAGGGTAAAGTAGAAGGAGCAGCAAGGAGCAGGAGGGGTCAGCAAGGAGCAGGAGGGGTCAGCAAGGAGTAGAAAGGGTCTGCAAGAGGCAGGAGGGGTCAGCAAGGAATAGGAAGGGGATGCAGGAAGGGGTAGGGACAGTCTGCAAGGAGCAGGAGGGGTCACCAAGGAGTAGGAAGAGGCAGCAAGGAGTAGGAAGAGGCAGCAAGGAGTAGGAAGAGGCAGTATGGAGCAGGAAGGGGCAGCAAGGAGTAGGAAGGGGCAGCAAGGAGTAGGAAGAGGCAGCAAGGAGTAGGAAGAGGGAACAGGAAACAATATCAGTGTTAATGTGTTCACTTTTATTTACTGAGTGTCAGGAAACACAGAGGGCCGCTGGGCAGGGGTGCCGCTGATTGGCTAAAACATTGTTGGCTAAAACATTTTTATGAATCGGGAACTAGCGATTGGCTTAGAGTGTCAGCTGACCACTCTAGCCAATCAGCGGCACCCATGCCCAACGTCAATCTGCACTTCCTGACACTCTGTTTCAGAAGTCGAATACCACTGAGCGACCTGGAGATCTGGAGCTGAAGGAAGCCTTTGGGGGTAAACCATTTGAGAGCAGTTTCACCCCTTCAAAGAAAGAGCACGCAGGGGCCTCTTTGCATCACAGCATTTTCATTTAGATAAAGTTGTTATGGTGACCAGAATGTTCCTTAATTTGATGAAAGGAACACTATAGTGTCAGGAATACAAACATATATTCCTGACACCATAGTTGTGAAAACGCTATTCATCCTTGCTTTATGTGAAAATGACTATGCTCCTTCCCTTTCATGACACTGTCAAAAAGGGGCCAAGCATGGATGTCATTACAATTATGCCCCCCCCCCCCCCACGGAAAAATTCCTGCGGACGTCCATGCTCAGGGTCCCCATGTTCCCCAGTGTCCCAATGTATCAGCGTCCCCATGTCTCGGAGCTGCTGTCTGGACACTCTGTGCAGAGCTGCTCCCCCGCGGATCAGTGAGTAGAGAGAGGCAGGGAGGGAGATGCCGTAACTTCTTATCACTGCCTCTCTCCACACAAACAGCGACCCCTACTGGCCGGCGCTGGTATTGCAGAATAATCTATGTTTATACTGAGACAGACATTTGTGTTGCCGGTATTACTGCAATACCGGCACCAGCTAGGCAGCCTCAAATACCTGAGAAATACTTCTGAGAAATACCTGGAAACCCTAAGAAATACATGAGAAATATCTGGCAACCCTAAGAGTAGTGTGTAAAAAAAAAAAAAAAAAAAAAAAATGTAAAAAAAAAAAATTTTTTTTTTTTTTTTTTTTAAACCAATGGGCCTATTCCATGGGCATGGGCCTGGAGCTGCAGCTCCATCAGCCCCTATGTTAATCCGGCCCTGGCCACAGCATATGTTGATAGCTACCATAGTTACATTACATAAACCTCCTACCCACTGTACATTTTTAAATACAAATGTCAAGATATTTGCTAAATTACTAGGTACATAGTTACTTAGGCTAAAAAGAGACATGTATCAATTAAGTAGAGCCTTCCTCGCATCTGTTTTTTGCTGTTGATCCAAAAAAAGGCAAACAACCCAGTTTGAAACACAAAAGAAATTCCTTCTTGACCCCAGAATGGCAGTCAAATTTATCCTTGGGTCTAGAATCGATTACCCTACAATTATATAAATGAATATTATATTTTTGCAATTATGCATCTAGTTGCTGTTTAAACGTCTGTATGGACTCTGATAAAGGCACTCCCTCAGGCAGAAAAGGTCACATCCTTATTGTTCTTACAGTAAAAAAAAACAAAAACAAAAAAACTTCCTTTGTCTTAGACTAAATCTCCTTTCTTCCAGTCTAAATGCATGACCTATGTATAGTCCTGTAGACGGGGTCATTTGTGCACGTTTTGTGCGGCCCATCGGGTCTCTGGGGGTGCTAATTATTGCGGGATTGGGCTGCAGGGCTCGGAGGTCTGGGTTTAAGCCTCCATTCTCTCTCGGCGCCAAGCCACGCCCCTGTTTTTCTTAATTAAGAGGTTTAGATTTGTTAACCTTTCTTCAAAGCTAAATTGTTCAATTCCTTTTATTAATTTTGTAGCCCACCTCTGCACTGTTTCTAATGCCATAATATCCATTTTTAGAACAGATGCCCAAAAATTGCACAGCATATTCAAGATGTGGTCGTACCAGTGATTTATAAAGAGGCAAAATGATATTCTCATCTCGGGTATAATGCCCTTTTTTATACATGACAATACCTTACTGGTCTTAACCACTGCTGATTGACATTGCACAGTGTTGCCTAGTTTGTTGTCTATAACAATTCCCAAATCCTTCTTGTGTGTTGTTATCCCTAATTCACTACCATTTAGGGTGTAAGTTGCTTGTGCATTCTTTACCACGAAGTGCAGATTTTTCTACCTCAAATTTCGTCTCCCATTTGAGTGCCCAGTAGCCCAGTCTATCTAAATCCCTCTGCAGCAAAGTACGGTAATATCTTGCTCACATTGTAATACTTTACAGTTTTGTGTCATCTGCAAACACTGAAACATGACTTTCAATGCTTATTTCAAAATCATTTATAAATTATTTTCTTTCCCAGAACAGAACCCTGAGGGACATAACTTACCACTTCTGTCCAGCTTGAAAATTGACCATTAATGACAACACCCTGTACTATATTTTCCCCAAGTTAAAAGGGTAATCCAGACGTGGACCCAGTGTTCACTGTGCTTAAAGGGGTATCAGCTACACCTCACTGACGAGGCACACAGAAGGCCGAAATGATGGTCTCGGGTTGCTGTATTTCTTGTAGAGAGAGAACTTGCTGGCATTTCAGTTCTGGACTGCGCTTACGGGTGGGATTAGTCTGATATGCTTCAGGTATGCTCTCTCTGTTATGGCATAAGTGAGCAAATCTATTTCTCGGAGTTCTGATAATATTTGTATTTGCTTAGATTACAGAAAATCTTTCCTGCTTCATCAAAGGAGTGCTGGAAATCTCATAATGAGTTAGGAGGGTTGACTCATATCTGTTGGTCAAGCTCTAGCATCCAACATTGTTGGACACGGATACATTCTATCTTAAGGCATACAATGAAATCAAACATGTCCTTTACTCCTACTACTCCTTAATCTAAGCAAGCTAACCAAAGTCCAGCAGAAACTCCCATTATACACAATTCTAACAGCTCAGCAACACATAGCAAGACAGTGGAAATCAACCTTGCTACCCTCCCTCCCCATGCGAGTTTAATTGGTGCTCCAGTCCATTGACAGAAGTGGCATGTATGAGCACAACTTTACATCCAATTATCACACTAACAGAATGTTTCCGGAAGCTTGGGAAATAAGGAGATCGGGCAAAGCTCTGAATTAGTTATTCTTTGTACTATAGGATTTGACCATTATGGTATTTTTTCCCAATAATTGCCCATTTACCTGTCTTGTCTTGTAAACCTAGGTTGATATTATAAGCACGTTCTATGTCACTAACAACTATATATTGTCAGATTGCTCACGTAATGGAAAATCTCTGAATTGTTTTGTACAATGTTGTCGTACATTAATTGTACAATGTAACTCATTTACTTGTTACACCCTCCCCATCCGTTTTTCTTTCTGTATCCTTCCTTAAGGGACCACGACCATCTTTTGATCCGGCTCAGAGTTCCAGAGCGCTGGGTAGAAATCCTGGTCACCTTAAATGATTTCACCTTCAGTCGGCACATGGAGCTCCCTCAAGTCCTTGGTATCATTGGATGCCTCGCCAACTCGTCTGACACCTCTCCAAAAAGCGCCCTAATTATTGGTTCTGGGACCAAGAGTGACATCGTTAAAGTTTACCAAACCACAACAACTTCCAGTCAGGCGGTTCCAGCTCAGCGACTCCCTGGCTGGCCTGTGAGTGCTCCTGGACCATGGAGAGGGAGTGCTGGGCAGGGAGGCACAGACTGGAGAAGTAAATGATAGTGGTATCTTTTTTTTTTAGATTAGGTGGCAGTTTGGAGACATGTACCAATCCTAGGTGACCAGGCGGTCTGTCACATTTACCAACCATGCACGATCTGCTGGAATAAAAAAACACAACACATAATTTGTGAGGATAATCACAGAAAAAAAGCAGTGGTATTGATGTTTAAATGCTGTGAGTGGAAATTCCTATAAATGGATTCAGCACACGGGAGTAAAATAGTTTAGCAGCTAAGGTGTTAAATAGTTTTTAACAAATCTCTGAATTCACTTGTGAAAGATGAGGAATCCTTACATAGCGGTGATGTGCTTACCAGATGCTTTATTTCAGAACATTGTACGTATTAAACTTATTCCCTAGATAAAATAATTAATACTGCTAGAACGTTACTGCATCTGAATATCATGGACATGTTACAATAGGATCTAGATTGCTCTTCCACTCAATTAACCTTCACAGCAACCTCTTTTTAAGGATTGCATTCCAAATTGAAATGCCGTACCCATCTGATAACAGCATTGCTGAACCTGCCAAATGTTAGCTAGCTGGGAATGCATATGGTCTTCTGTGACCAGATTGTGATGTTGGCAACGACAATATATGGTTTGTAAAAGTTCTGTTATGTAACTTTAAAGGCAGAGCCAAACTAGGACGTCTTATGAAGGATTAAGGAGAAAGGGATTGCTTTAGCTGGTAGGTGGTTTTAATGGACTTTATTGCTGAACTGAGCGATATTGAGAGAAAACTATCCCTAACTTTTAAACCACATACATTTAAAACAATTACACTGATTAAAACCAAAAGGCACAAGTTATGGAGTTCTGATAAATACAGATAATTGTGATAAAAGCTGTGCAGGTGACAGATCCACTTTAATATGAAATGTTAACAATGGAAATGTCTTAAACAGATAACCGGTAATTACAGAGAAGGTTATAAAAGGTAATAGAAACACATGTTAAAGTATAAACTTACTTGTTTTTTAGAAATATTACCTTTATGTAGTCGATAAAAAAATGGCTTTATCACAAAGGTTTTTATCAAGCTAAGACTCAAAAAGGAACACTTCAAACCCTTAATCCTTTAAGGACCAATATTTTTTGGAGTTGTAACACCTTTGTGACCAATGCCTTTTTGGCGTTTTTGCCATGTATTCATTTATCCACAATTTCCCTGTTTCTGCCCAAGTGCATCCATATGTCATATATCATTTTTTAAATGAGAAATAGTGAATAAATAATGTTATATTAAATAGGAAGAACCAAAACATTTTTCACAATTTTACATGCAGTAATTTATACATCACAAGTTCAAGTAAAGAACATGCATGCATTCCTGGGTCTGGGGATGTGGAGATGGAGGTGTAAATGGGCCACCTTCACTAGTCTTAATGGTGAAAGCCTGGCTTTGTTCTACTTCCGATCCAACTTCCCTGACTGGGTATAGGCTGACTTATTGCTAACTCCATTCTAAAAGATCAGTTACCAAACGTAGATGGAAGCTTTTCAGCTGTCATGAGGTTTTTTTTTTCTAGTTGTAGCTACACTTATTATTTGTCTTATATTTCGTGTGCACTCAATTAGTTCGATTTGCAGGCCTAGTATTTGCAAATACAAATGTCAGGTCCCCCTGGTAGACTTCTAGCCAGATCACTTCAGTTTAGCAGTATCATCAAGATTATGAATGTGTTATCTCTGACAGTGGCCTAAATCTCCACATCCCAAATAGCAGAATTTAGCACAATTCACAAAATGTGCATTTTCTTAGACATGTATATCACTTGGTATTACCGTTTGACATCTTGTAAATGTCCAGATATCTGTGAATGTATCGCTGCACACAAAAATAAAGAATTACACCCCCCCCCCCGCCCGACCCCAAAATAGATTCCCTAATCCTGATCGTTAAAATGCCCAATATGTCTAGGATTTTAAAGTTATAAAACAAATACTGCAAGGAATGAATTACAGTAATAAAACTTAGAAAACCTTTGCATGCTGAGAATACAACTTTAATAGCAGTCACAGAATCCAAAACTGCTACACAAAAGCATATATATTTTGCTAAGCAATTATATGCATATTGACACTATTCATTTAAAGGGACTCTATAGATACCCAGACCACTCCAATTAATTGAATTGGTCTAGGTGCACTGTCCCTGCTCCTTAGTCCTTATAGATGTTTATATTGCAGTACTAAAACTGCCTTTACTGGCTGCTACTGTTCTTGAGTACAATAATAACCCATGTGCATGCCTTTTCCCCTGTTCGTGGCCCTAATCTAAACACTTATCCAACCTCTAATCCTACCCATACTCCAACCCCTAACCCCACCTTTCAAGGGATTCCCTCTGATGTCAGCAAAGGGATTTTCCAGCTCACACAGTACAGAGGATTCTGTGAGCTCTCTGTACAGTGTGATTGCAGAATGAAAGGCAGAGCTCACTCTAATGCTGCAGCTCCTCATTCATAACATTCTTCCATTTTATTGATATAATTGGAGTCGTTGGGAAACATAATTTGTGTCTCAGCATGCACATATCTCTGTAAATGTTTCATCACACTGAGCAGATCATAATGACGAAGAATTTAGGGATCCATGTTGGGACAACTTGAGATTACAGCATCCACTGCTTTATCCAGAGGGTGTGTGTGCAGGTAAAGTATTTCTTACTACAAATTATTACAGTCTGCTCTTTCACACACTGAGATATATCATTCACACATACACTGATCAGTCACAACATTAAAACCACTGACAGGAGAAGTGACGAATATTCATAATATTGTTACAATGACACTTGGCAAGGGGTGGAATATATTAGGCAGCAAGTGAATAGTCAGTGCTTGAATTTGATGTGTTGGTGGCAGGAAAAATGATCTGAGTGACCAGGGCAAAATAGTAATGGCTACAGGATTTGGTCAGAGTATCTCCAAAATGGCATGTCTTATAACACATGAGGTGTTCTCGGTATGTAGTCGTCCGTAGCTACTAAAAGAGGTGCGAGTACGGGCACCAGAACCAGAGTCAAGGTCATGGGTGCTTAAGGCTCATTGGTGCAAAGGCTAGCCGTTTGATTCAATCACACCTAATAGCTACTGTAATTTAAATTGCTGAAAAACTTAATGCTGGCCCAGACAGAAAGGTGTCAGAAAACAAAGTGTATCACTGTTTGCTGCCTATAACCGCAGACCAGTCAGAGTGCCGATGATTACCCCTGTCCACTGCCGAAACCACCTTCAATGGAGACTTGAGCGTCAGAACTAGACCATGGAGCAATGAAAGAAGATTGCCTGGTCTGTTGAATCAAGTTTGCTTTTAGATCAAGTGAATGGCCAGGTGCATGTGTGTCGCTTACCTAGGGAAAAGATGCTCGGAAACCCTGGGTAATGTGGATGTAACTTTGACAAGTACCACTTGCCTAGAGATTGTTGCAGACCATGTACACCCCTTTATGGTAATGGTGTTCCTTGATTGCAGTGCCATTTTTAGCAGAATAATGCACACTGCCACACTGCAAATTTTGTTCAGAAATTATTTGAGGAACATGACAAAGAGTTCAAGGTTATGCCTTAGCCTTCAAATTTACCAGATCTCAATCCGATTGAACATCTGTGGGTTGTGCTGCAACAACAAATTCAATTCATGGAGGACTCACCTTGCAACTTGGAGGACTAAAAGCATCTGTTGTTAATGCCTTGGTGCCAGATATCACAGGACACATTCAGAGGTCTTGTGCAGTGCATGTCACTACACGTAAGAGCTGTTATGGCAGCACAAGCAGGGCCGGATTAAGAGCCCAGTGGGCCTGGTGCTGATAATTATGATGGGCCTAATTACAAAATCTTATTGACCAAAAACACTAAAACAGTCCTACCTCCTAAGCGTCATGTATCTGATGGAGAAGATGCTGTAGGGAAACTCATAGGATGCAACTATGAGAAAACACATACCCTTTGCTAATCTCATGCTTTCATCTTTCAAGTAAACCCATACCCCCTAACAGCAGTGTCCAGTAAAGCAGGAAGTCTATGGATGCGGTAAAATGGTGGGCTACTGACACAAATCACCTAACCAGAATGGCTGAAAGGGCGAACATACACAAAAAGGGGGAATGTCTGTGTCCCTATGTCTCCCAGTCCCTTAGTGTTTGTGTCCTCATGTCTCCCAGTGTCCCTATGTCACTAGGGGACATTGAGAGACATTGGGACACTGGGAGACATGGGGACACAGATACTAGGGAACACTGGTAGACCTGGGAAATCTGAGACTCTTGGGGACACTGGGTGACAGACACGAGGGGACACGGGGAGACATGGGGCACTGAGCCACTGTGATATATAGGGGACACTGGAGACTTGATAAAAACCTGGGTACAGGTCAAAATGTTGCGGTGTCCAATAAACCTGCTTAAAGCTATCACAGTGAGTGCCTGAGATTTTTTTCTTTTATACTAGGGGAAACAGACACTACGGGCACAGAGACACTACGGGCACAGAGACACTATGGGCACAGAGACACTACGGGCACAGAGACACTACGGGCACATAGAGACATGGGGCACTGAGACACTGACATAGGGGACACTGATACATAGGGGACATTGGAGACTTGATAAAGACCTGGGTACAGGTCGAAACGTTGCGGTGTCCAATAAACCTGCCTAAATCTATCACAGTGAGTGCCTGAGATTTTTTCTTTTATACTAGGGGACACTGAGACACTAGGAGACATGGGGACACAGAGACATTGGGAGATTAGGGGACTTTGGGAGTCTAGGGAACACTGAGACACACTTAGAGACATGGGGACACTGGGAGACATGGGGCCACTGAGCCACTAGGGACAGTGGCTGGGAGACATGGGGACACAGACTAGGGGCCACTGGGAGACATGGGGTCACTGTGTCCCTAGTGTCTCAGGGTCATGGGCGTCCGAATGGGGGGGTAAAGGGGGGTACTTGCCCCCCCCCCCCCCCGGATTTTTCAGCTTGTGCTGCTATTTTTCATTTTAGTGTGAGAATACATTGCAATACCAGCGCTGGCCAGTAGGTGGCGCTGTGAATTGAGAAAGGCAAAAAGCTACAGCTAATCCCTGCCTCTCTCTCATGACTGAAACCGCAGGGGAGCAGCACAAAGGCAGCCTACAGAGCAGGTAAGTGAGGGATGGGGGGGGTGGGGGAGACCGCATAGAGGAAGGTAAAGTAGAAGGAGCAGAAAGGTTCTGCAAGGGGCAGGAGGGGTCAGCAAGGAATAGAAAGGGGCAGCAAGAAGCAATAAGGGGTCGAAAGGTTTTCATGGAGCAGGAGGGTAAAGTAGAAGGAGCAGCAAGGAGCAGGAGGGGTCAGCAAGGAGCAGGAGGGGTCAGCAAGGAGTAGAAAGGGTCTGCAAGAGGCAGGAGGGGTCAGCAAGGAATAGGAAGGGGATGCAGGAAGGGGTAGGGACAGTCTGCAAGGAGCAGGAGGGGTCACCAAGGAGTAGGAAGAGGCAGCAAGGAGTAGGAAGAGGCAGCAAGGAGTAGGAAGAGGCAGTATGGAGCAGGAAGGGGCAGCAAGGAGTAGGAAGGGGCAGCAAGGAGTAGGAAGAGGCAGCAAGGAGTAGGAAGAGGGAACAGGAAACAATATCAGTGTTAATGTGTTCACTTTTATTTACTGAGTGTCAGGAAACACAGAGGGCCGCTGGGCAGGGGTGCCGCTGATTGGCTAAAACATTGTTGGCTAAAACATTTTTATGAATCGGGAACTAGCGATTGGCTTAGAGTGTCAGCTGACCACTCTAGCCAATCAGCGGCACCCATGCCCAACGTCAATCTGCACTTCCTGACACTCTGTTTCAGAAGTCGAATACCACTGAGCGACCTGGAGATCTGGAGCTGAAGGAAGCCTTTGGGGGTAAACCATTTGAGAGCAGTTTCACCCCTTCAAAGAAAGAGCACGCAGGGGCCTCTTTGCATCACAGCATTTTCATTTAGATAAAGTTGTTATGGTGACCAGAATGTTCCTTAATTTGATGAAAGGAACACTATAGTGTCAGGAATACAAACATATATTCCTGACACCATAGTTGTGAAAACGCTATTCATCCTTGCTTTATGTGAAAATGACTATGCTCCTTCCCTTTCATGACACTGTCAAAAAGGGGCCAAGCATGGATGTCATTACAATTATGCCCCCCCCCCCCCCACGGAAAAATTCCTGCGGACGTCCATGCTCAGGGTCCCCATGTTCCCCAGTGTCCCAATGTATCAGCGTCCCCATGTCTCGGAGCTGCTGTCTGGACACTCTGTGCAGAGCTGCTCCCCCGCGGATCAGTGAGTAGAGAGAGGCAGGGAGGGAGATGCCGTAACTTCTTATCACTGCCTCTCTCCACACAAACAGCGACCCCTACTGGCCGGCGCTGGTATTGCAGAATAATCTATGTTTATACTGAGACAGACATTTGTGTTGCCGGTATTACTGCAATACCGGCACCAGCTAGGCAGCCTCAAATACCTGAGAAATACTTCTGAGAAATACCTGGAAACCCTAAGAAATACATGAGAAATATCTGGCAACCCTAAGAGTAGTGTGTAAAAAAAAAAAAAAAAAAAAAAAAATGTAAAAAAAAAAAATTTTTTTTTTTTTTTTTTTTAAACCAATGGGCCTATTCCATGGGCATGGGCCTGGAGCTGCAGCTCCATCAGCCCCTATGTTAATCCGGCCCTGGCCACAGCATATGTTGATAGCTACCATAGTTACATTACATAAACCTCCTACCCACTGTACATTTTTAAATACAAATGTCAAGATATTTGCTAAATTACTAGGTACATAGTTACTTAGGCTAAAAAGAGACATGTATCAATTAAGTAGAGCCTTCCTCGCATCTGTTTTTTGCTGTTGATCCAAAAAAAGGCAAACAACCCAGTTTGAAACACAAAAGAAATTCCTTCTTGACCCCAGAATGGCAGTCAAATTTATCCTTGGGTCTAGAATCGATTACCCTACAATTATATAAATGAATATTATATTTTTGCAATTATGCATCTAGTTGCTGTTTAAACGTCTGTATGGACTCTGATAAAGGCACTCCCTCAGGCAGAAAAGGTCACATCCTTATTGTTCTTACAGTAAAAAAAAACAAAAACAAAAAAACTTCCTTTGTCTTAGACTAAATCTCCTTTCTTCCAGTCTAAATGCATGACCTATGTATAGTCCTGTAGACGGGGTCATTTGTGCACGTTTTGTGCGGCCCATCGGGTCTCTGGGGGTGCTAATTATTGCGGGATTGGGCTGCAGGGCTCGGAGGTCTGGGTTTAAGCCTCCATTCTCTCTCGGCGCCAAGCCACGCCCCTGTTTTTCTTAATTAAGAGGTTTAGATTTGTTAACCTTTCTTCAAAGCTAAATTGTTCAATTCCTTTTATTAATTTTGTAGCCCACCTCTGCACTGTTTCTAATGCCATAATATCCATTTTTAGAACAGATGCCCAAAAATTGCACAGCATATTCAAGATGTGGTCGTACCAGTGATTTATAAAGAGGCAAAATGATATTCTCATCTCGGGTATAATGCCCTTTTTTATACATGACAATACCTTACTGGTCTTAACCACTGCTGATTGACATTGCACAGTGTTGCCTAGTTTGTTGTCTATAACAATTCCCAAATCCTTCTTGTGTGTTGTTATCCCTAATTCACTACCATTTAGGGTGTAAGTTGCTTGTGCATTCTTTACCACGAAGTGCAGATTTTTCTACCTCAAATTTCGTCTCCCATTTGAGTGCCCAGTAGCCCAGTCTATCTAAATCCCTCTGCAGCAAAGTACGGTAATATCTTGCTCACATTGTAATACTTTACAGTTTTGTGTCATCTGCAAACACTGAAACATGACTTTCAATGCTTATTTCAAAATCATTTATAAATTATTTTCTTTCCCAGAACAGAACCCTGAGGGACATAACTTACCACTTCTGTCCAGCTTGAAAATTGACCATTAATGACAACACCCTGTACTATATTTTCCCCAAGTTAAAAGGGTAATCCAGACGTGGACCCAGTGTTCACTGTGCTTAAAGGGGTATCAGCTACACCTCACTGACGAGGCACACAGAAGGCCGAAATGATGGTCTCGGGTTGCTGTATTTCTTGTAGAGAGAGAACTTGCTGGCATTTCAGTTCTGGACTGCGCTTACGGGTGGGATTAGTCTGATATGCTTCAGGTATGCTCTCTCTGTTATGGCATAAGTGAGCAAATCTATTTCTCGGAGTTCTGATAATATTTGTATTTGCTTAGATTACAGAAAATCTTTCCTGCTTCATCAAAGGAGTGCTGGAAATCTCATAATGAGTTAGGAGGGTTGACTCATATCTGTTGGTCAAGCTCTAGCATCCAACATTGTTGGACACGGATACATTCTATCTTAAGGCATACAATGAAATCAAACATGTCCTTTACTCCTACTACTCCTTAATCTAAGCAAGCTAACCAAAGTCCAGCAGAAACTCCCATTATACACAATTCTAACAGCTCAGCAACACATAGCAAGACAGTGGAAATCAACCTTGCTACCCTCCCTCCCCATGCGAGTTTAATTGGTGCTCCAGTCCATTGACAGAAGTGGCATGTATGAGCACAACTTTACATCCAATTATCACACTAACAGAATGTTTCCGGAAGCTTGGGAAATAAGGAGATCGGGCAAAGCTCTGAATTAGTTATTCTTTGTACTATAGGATTTGACCATTATGGTATTTTTTCCCAATAATTGCCCATTTACCTGTCTTGTCTTGTAAACCTAGGTTGATATTATAAGCACGTTCTATGTCACTAACAACTATATATTGTCAGATTGCTCACGTAATGGAAAATCTCTGAATTGTTTTGTACAATGTTGTCGTACATTAATTGTACAATGTAACTCATTTACTTGTTACACCCTCCCCATCCGTTTTTCTTTCTGTATCCTTCCTTAAGGGACCACGACCATCTTTTGATCCGGCTCAGAGTTCCAGAGCGCTGGGTAGAAATCCTGGTCACCTTAAATGATTTCACCTTCAGTCGGCACATGGAGCTCCCTCAAGTCCTTGGTATCATTGGATGCCTCGCCAACTCGTCTGACACCTCTCCAAAAAGCGCCCTAATTATTGGTTCTGGGACCAAGAGTGACATCGTTAAAGTTTACCAAACCACAACAACTTCCAGTCAGGCGGTTCCAGCTCAGCGACTCCCTGGCTGGCCTGTGAGTGCTCCTGGACCATGGAGAGGGAGTGCTGGGCAGGGAGGCACAGACTGGAGAAGTAAATGATAGTGGTATCTTTTTTTTTTAGATTAGGTGGCAGTTTGGAGACATGTACCAATCCTAGGTGACCAGGCGGTCTGTCACATTTACCAACCATGCACGATCTGCTGGAATAAAAAAACACAACACATAATTTGTGAGGATAATCACAGAAAAAAAGCAGTGGTATTGATGTTTAAATGCTGTGAGTGGAAATTCCTATAAATGGATTCAGCACACGGGAGTAAAATAGTTTAGCAGCTAAGGTGTTAAATAGTTTTTAACAAATCTCTGAATTCACTTGTGAAAGATGAGGAATCCTTACATAGCGGTGATGTGCTTACCAGATGCTTTATTTCAGAACATTGTACGTATTAAACTTATTCCCTAGATAAAATAATTAATACTGCTAGAACGTTACTGCATCTGAATATCATGGACATGTTACAATAGGATCTAGATTGCTCTTCCACTCAATTAACCTTCACAGCAACCTCTTTTTAAGGATTGCATTCCAAATTGAAATGCCGTACCCATCTGATAACAGCATTGCTGAACCTGCCAAATGTTAGCTAGCTGGGAATGCATATGGTCTTCTGTGACCAGATTGTGATGTTGGCAACGACAATATATGGTTTGTAAAAGTTCTGTTATGTAACTTTAAAGGCAGAGCCAAACTAGGACGTCTTATGAAGGATTAAGGAGAAAGGGATTGCTTTAGCTGGTAGGTGGTTTTAATGGACTTTATTGCTGAACTGAGCGATATTGAGAGAAAACTATCCCTAACTTTTAAACCACATACATTTAAAACAATTACACTGATTAAAACCAAAAGGCACAAGTTATGGAGTTCTGATAAATACAGATAATTGTGATAAAAGCTGTGCAGGTGACAGATCCACTTTAATATGAAATGTTAACAATGGAAATGTCTTAAACAGATAACCGGTAATTACAGAGAAGGTTATAAAAGGTAATAGAAACACATGTTAAAGTATAAACTTACTTGTTTTTTAGAAATATTACCTTTATGTAGTCGATAAAAAAATGGCTTTATCACAAAGGTTTTTATCAAGCTAAGACTCAAAAAGGAACACTTCAAACCCTTAATCCTTTAAGGACCAATATTTTTTGGAGTTGTAACACCTTTGTGACCAATGCCTTTTTGGCGTTTTTGCCATGTATTCATTTATCCACAATTTCCCTGTTTCTGCCCAAGTGCATCCATATGTCATATATCATTTTTTAAATGAGAAATAGTGAATAAATAATGTTATATTAAATAGGAAGAACCAAAACATTTTTCACAATTTTACATGCAGTAATTTATACATCACAAGTTCAAGTAAAGAACATGCATGCATTCCTGGGTCTGGGGATGTGGAGATGGAGGTGTAAATGGGCCACCTTCACTAGTCTTAATGGTGAAAGCCTGGCTTTGTTCTACTTCCGATCCAACTTCCCTGACTGGGTATAGGCTGACTTATTGCTAACTCCATTCTAAAAGATCAGTTACCAAACGTAGATGGAAGCTTTTCAGCTGTCATGAGGTTTTTTTTTTCTAGTTGTAGCTACACTTATTATTTGTCTTATATTTCGTGTGCACTCAATTAGTTCGATTTGCAGGCCTAGTATTTGCAAATACAAATGTCAGGTCCCCCTGGTAGACTTCTAGCCAGATCACTTCAGTTTAGCAGTATCATCAAGATTATGAATGTGTTATCTCTGACAGTGGCCTAAATCTCCACATCCCAAATAGCAGAATTTAGCACAATTCACAAAATGTGCATTTTCTTAGACATGTATATCACTTGGTATTACCGTTTGACATCTTGTAAATGTCCAGATATCTGTGAATGTATCGCTGCACACAAAAATAAAGAATTACACCCCCCCCCCCGCCCGACCCCAAAATAGATTCCCTAATCCTGATCGTTAAAATGCCCAATATGTCTAGGATTTTAAAGTTATAAAACAAATACTGCAAGGAATGAATTACAGTAATAAAACTTAGAAAACCTTTGCATGCTGAGAATACAACTTTAATAGCAGTCACAGAATCCAAAACTGCTACACAAAAGCATATATATTTTGCTAAGCAATTATATGCATATTGACACTATTCATTTAAAGGGACTCTATAGATACCCAGACCACTCCAATTAATTGAATTGGTCTAGGTGCACTGTCCCTGCTCCTTAGTCCTTATAGATGTTTATATTGCAGTACTAAAACTGCCTTTACTGGCTGCTACTGTTCTTGAGTACAATAATAACCCATGTGCATGCCTTTTCCCCTGTTCGTGGCCCTAATCTAAACACTTATCCAACCTCTAATCCTACCCATACTCCAACCCCTAACCCCACCTTTCAAGGGATTCCCTCTGATGTCAGCAAAGGGATTTTCCAGCTCACACAGTACAGAGGATTCTGTGAGCTCTCTGTACAGTGTGATTGCAGAATGAAAGGCAGAGCTCACTCTAATGCTGCAGCTCCTCATTCATAACATTCTTCCATTTTATTGATATAATTGGAGTCGTTGGGAAACATAATTTGTGTCTCAGCATGCACATATCTCTGTAAATGTTTCATCACACTGAGCAGATCATAATGACGAAGAATTTAGGGATCCATGTTGGGACAACTTGAGATTACAGCATCCACTGCTTTATCCAGAGGGTGTGTGTGCAGGTAAAGTATTTCTTACTACAAATTATTACAGTCTGCTCTTTCACACACTGAGATATATCATTCACACATACACTGATCAGTCACAACATTAAAACCACTGACAGGAGAAGTGACGAATATTCATAATATTGTTACAATGACACTTGGCAAGGGGTGGAATATATTAGGCAGCAAGTGAATAGTCAGTGCTTGAATTTGATGTGTTGGTGGCAGGAAAAATGATCTGAGTGACCAGGGCAAAATAGTAATGGCTACAGGATTTGGTCAGAGTATCTCCAAAATGGCATGTCTTATAACACATGAGGTGTTCTCGGTATGTAGTCGTCCGTAGCTACTAAAAGAGGTGCGAGTACGGGCACCAGAACCAGAGTCAAGGTCATGGGTGCTTAAGGCTCATTGGTGCAAAGGCTAGCCGTTTGATTCAATCACACCTAATAGCTACTGTAATTTAAATTGCTGAAAAACTTAATGCTGGCCCAGACAGAAAGGTGTCAGAAAACAAAGTGTATCACTGTTTGCTGCCTATAACCGCAGACCAGTCAGAGTGCCGATGATTACCCCTGTCCACTGCCGAAACCACCTTCAATGGAGACTTGAGCGTCAGAACTAGACCATGGAGCAATGAAAGAAGATTGCCTGGTCTGTTGAATCAAGTTTGCTTTTAGATCAAGTGAATGGCCAGGTGCATGTGTGTCGCTTACCTAGGGAAAAGATGCTCGGAAACCCTGGGTAATGTGGATGTAACTTTGACAAGTACCACTTGCCTAGAGATTGTTGCAGACCATGTACACCCCTTTATGGTAATGGTGTTCCTTGATTGCAGTGCCATTTTTAGCAGAATAATGCACACTGCCACACTGCAAATTTTGTTCAGAAATTATTTGAGGAACATGACAAAGAGTTCAAGGTTATGCCTTAGCCTTCAAATTTACCAGATCTCAATCCGATTGAACATCTGTGGGTTGTGCTGCAACAACAAATTCAATTCATGGAGGACTCACCTTGCAACTTGGAGGACTAAAAGCATCTGTTGTTAATGCCTTGGTGCCAGATATCACAGGACACATTCAGAGGTCTTGTGCAGTGCATGTCACTACACGTAAGAGCTGTTATGGCAGCACAAGCAGGGCCGGATTAAGAGCCCAGTGGGCCTGGTGCTGATAATTATGATGGGCCTAATTACAAAATCTTATTGACCAAAAACACTAAAACAGTCCTACCTCCTAAGCGTCATGTATCTGATGGAGAAGATGCTGTAGGGAAACTCATAGGATGCAACTATGAGAAAACACATACCCTTTGCTAATCTCATGCTTTCATCTTTCAAGTAAACCCATACCCCCTAACAGCAGTGTCCAGTAAAGCAGGAAGTCTATGGATGCGGTAAAATGGTGGGCTACTGACACAAATCACCTAACCAGAATGGCTGAAAGGGCGAACATACACAAAAAGGGGGAATGTCTGTGTCCCTATGTCTCCCAGTCCCTTAGTGTTTGTGTCCTCATGTCTCCCAGTGTCCCTATGTCACTAGGGGACATTGAGAGACATTGGGACACTGGGAGACATGGGGACACAGATACTAGGGAACACTGGTAGACCTGGGAAATCTGAGACTCTTGGGGACACTGGGTGACAGACACGAGGGGACACGGGGAGACATGGGGCACTGAGCCACTGTGATATATAGGGGACACTGGAGACTTGATAAAAACCTGGGTACAGGTCAAAATGTTGCGGTGTCCAATAAACCTGCTTAAAGCTATCACAGTGAGTGCCTGAGATTTTTTTCTTTTATACTAGGGGAAACAGACACTACGGGCACAGAGACACTACGGGCACAGAGACACTATGGGCACAGAGACACTACGGGCACAGAGACACTACGGGCACATAGAGACATGGGGCACTGAGACACTGACATAGGGGACACTGATACATAGGGGACATTGGAGACTTGATAAAGACCTGGGTACAGGTCGAAACGTTGCGGTGTCCAATAAACCTGCCTAAATCTATCACAGTGAGTGCCTGAGATTTTTTCTTTTATACTAGGGGACACTGAGACACTAGGAGACATGGGGACACAGAGACATTGGGAGATTAGGGGACTTTGGGAGTCTAGGGAACACTGAGACACACTTAGAGACATGGGGACACTGGGAGACATGGGGCCACTGAGCCACTAGGGACAGTGGCTGGGAGACATGGGGACACAGACTAGGGGCCACTGGGAGACATGGGGTCACTGTGTCCCTAGTGTCTCAGGGTCATGGGCGTCCGAATGGGGGGGTAAAGGGGGGTACTTGCCCCCCCCCCCCCCGGATTTTTCAGCTTGTGCTGCTATTTTTCATTTTAGTGTGAGAATACATTGCAATACCAGCGCTGGCCAGTAGGTGGCGCTGTGAATTGAGAAAGGCAAAAAGCTACAGCTAATCCCTGCCTCTCTCTCATGACTGAAACCGCAGGGGAGCAGCACAAAGGCAGCCTACAGAGCAGGTAAGTGAGGGATGGGGGGGTGGGGGAGACCGCATAGAGGAAGGTAAAGTAGAAGGAGCAGAAAGGTTCTGCAAGGGGCAGGAGGGGTCAGCAAGGAATAGAAAGGGGCAGCAAGAAGCAATAAGGGGTCGAAAGGTTTTCATGGAGCAGGAGGGTAAAGTAGAAGGAGCAGCAAGGAGCAGGAGGGGTCAGCAAGGAGCAGGAGGGGTCAGCAAGGAGTAGAAAGGGTCTGCAAGAGGCAGGAGGGGTCAGCAAGGAATAGGAAGGGGATGCAGGAAGGGGTAGGGACAGTCTGCAAGGAGCAGGAGGGGTCACCAAGGAGTAGGAAGAGGCAGCAAGGAGTAGGAAGAGGCAGCAAGGAGTAGGAAGAGGCAGTATGGAGCAGGAAGGGGCAGCAAGGAGTAGGAAGGGGCAGCAAGGAGTAGGAAGAGGCAGCAAGGAGTAGGAAGAGGGAACAGGAAACAATATCAGTGTTAATGTGTTCACTTTTATTTACTGAGTGTCAGGAAACACAGAGGGCCGCTGGGCAGGGGTGCCGCTGATTGGCTAAAACATTGTTGGCTAAAACATTTTTATGAATCGGGAACTAGCGATTGGCTTAGAGTGTCAGCTGACCACTCTAGCCAATCAGCGGCACCCATGCCCAACGTCAATCTGCACTTCCTGACACTCTGTTTCAGAAGTCGAATACCACTGAGCGACCTGGAGATCTGGAGCTGAAGGAAGCCTTTGGGGGTAAACCATTTGAGAGCAGTTTCACCCCTTCAAAGAAAGAGCACGCAGGGGCCTCTTTGCATCACAGCATTTTCATTTAGATAAAGTTGTTATGGTGACCAGAATGTTCCTTAATTTGATGAAAGGAACACTATAGTGTCAGGAATACAAACATATATTCCTGACACCATAGTTGTGAAAACGCTATTCATCCTTGCTTTATGTGAAAATGACTATGCTCCTTCCCTTTCATGACACTGTCAAAAAGGGGCCAAGCATGGATGTCATTACAATTATGCCCCCCCCTCCCCCACGGAAAAATTCCTGCGGACGTCCATGCTCAGGGTCCCCATGTTCCCCAGTGTCCCAATGTATCAGCGTCCCCATGTCTCGGAGCTGCTGTCTGGACACTCTGTGCAGAGCTGCTCCCCCGCGGATCAGTGAGTAGAGAGAGGCAGGGAGGGAGATGCCGTAACTTCTTATCACTGCCTCTCTCCACACAAACAGCGACCCCTACTGGCCGGCGCTGGTATTGCAGAATAATCTATGTTTATACTGAGACAGACATTTGTGTTGCCGGTATTACTGCAATACCGGCACCAGCTAGGCAGCCTCAAATACCTGAGAAATACTTCTGAGAAATACCTGGAAACCCTAAGAAATACATGAGAAATATCTGGCAACCCTAAGAGTAGTGTGTAAAAAAAAAAAAAAAAAAAAAAAAATGTAAAAAAAAAAAATTTTTTTTTTTTTTTTTTTTAAACCAATGGGCCTATTCCATGGGCATGGGCCTGGAGCTGCAGCTCCATCAGCCCCTATGTTAATCCGGCCCTGGCCACAGCATATGTTGATAGCTACCATAGTTACATTACATAAACCTCCTACCCACTGTACATTTTTAAATACAAATGTCAAGATATTTGCTAAATTACTAGGTACATAGTTACTTAGGCTAAAAAGAGACATGTATCAATTAAGTAGAGCCTTCCTCGCATCTGTTTTTTGCTGTTGATCCAAAAAAAGGCAAACAACCCAGTTTGAAACACAAAAGAAATTCCTTCTTGACCCCAGAATGGCAGTCAAATTTATCCTTGGGTCTAGAATCGATTACCCTACAATTATATAAATGAATATTATATTTTTGCAATTATGCATCTAGTTGCTGTTTAAACGTCTGTATGGACTCTGATAAAGGCACTCCCTCAGGCAGAAAAGGTCACATCCTTATTGTTCTTACAGTAAAAAAAAACAAAAACAAAAAAACTTCCTTTGTCTTAGACTAAATCTCCTTTCTTCCAGTCTAAATGCATGACCTATGTATAGTCCTGTAGACGGGGTCATTTGTGCACGTTTTGTGCGGCCCATCGGGTCTCTGGGGGTGCTAATTATTGCGGGATTGGGCTGCAGGGCTCGGAGGTCTGGGTTTAAGCCTCCATTCTCTCTCGGCGCCAAGCCACGCCCCTGTTTTTCTTAATTAAGAGGTTTAGATTTGTTAACCTTTCTTCAAAGCTAAATTGTTCAATTCCTTTTATTAATTTTGTAGCCCACCTCTGCACTGTTTCTAATGCCATAATATCCATTTTTAGAACAGATGCCCAAAAATTGCACAGCATATTCAAGATGTGGTCGTACCAGTGATTTATAAAGAGGCAAAATGATATTCTCATCTCGGGTATAATGCCCTTTTTTATACATGACAATACCTTACTGGTCTTAACCACTGCTGATTGACATTGCACAGTGTTGCCTAGTTTGTTGTCTATAACAATTCCCAAATCCTTCTTGTGTGTTGTTATCCCTAATTCACTACCATTTAGGGTGTAAGTTGCTTGTGCATTCTTTACCACGAAGTGCAGATTTTTCTACCTCAAATTTCGTCTCCCATTTGAGTGCCCAGTAGCCCAGTCTATCTAAATCCCTCTGCAGCAAAGTACGGTAATATCTTGCTCACATTGTAATACTTTACAGTTTTGTGTCATCTGCAAACACTGAAACATGACTTTCAATGCTTATTTCAAAATCATTTATAAATTATTTTCTTTCCCAGAACAGAACCCTGAGGGACATAACTAACCACTTCTGTCCAGCTTGAAAATTGACCATTAATGACAACACCCTGTACTATATTTTCCCCAAGTTAAAAGGGTAATCCAGACGTGGACCCAGTGTTCACTGTGCTTAAAGGGGTATCAGCTACACCTCACTGACGAGGCACACAGAAGGCCGAAATGATGGTCTCGGGTTGCTGTATTTCTTGTAGAGAGAGAACTTGCTGGCATTTCAGTTCTGGACTGCGCTTACGGGTGGGATTAGTCTGATATGCTTCAGGTATGCTCTCTCTGTTATGGCATAAGTGAGCAAATCTATTTCTCGGAGTTCTGATAATATTTGTATTTGCTTAGATTACAGAAAATCTTTCCTGCTTCATCAAAGGAGTGCTGGAAATCTCATAATGAGTTAGGAGGGTTGACTCATATCTGTTGGTCAAGCTCTAGCATCCAACATTGTTGGACACGGATACATTCTATCTTAAGGCATACAATGAAATCAAACATGTCCTTTACTCCTACTACTCCTTAATCTAAGCAAGCTAACCAAAGTCCAGCAGAAACTCCCATTATACACAATTCTAACAGCTCAGCAACACATAGCAAGACAGTGGAAATCAACCTTGCTACCCTCCCTCCCCATGCGAGTTTAATTGGTGCTCCAGTCCATTGACAGAAGTGGCATGTATGAGCACAACTTTACATCCAATTATCACACTAACAGAATGTTTCCGGAAGCTTGGGAAATAAGGAGATCGGGCAAAGCTCTGAATTAGTTATTCTTTGTACTATAGGATTTGACCATTATGGTATTTTTTCCCAATAATTGCCCATTTACCTGTCTTGTCTTGTAAACCTAGGTTGATATTATAAGCACGTTCTATGTCACTAACAACTATATATTGTCAGATTGCTCACGTAATGGAAAATCTCTGAATTGTTTTGTACAATGTTGTCGTACATTAATTGTACAATGTAACTCATTTACTTGTTACACCCTCCCCATCCGTTTTTCTTTCTGTATCCTTCCTTAAGGGACCACGACCATCTTTTGATCCGGCTCAGAGTTCCAGAGCGCTGGGTAGAAATCCTGGTCACCTTAAATGATTTCACCTTCAGTCGGCACATGGAGCTCCCTCAAGTCCTTGGTATCATTGGATGCCTCGCCAACTCGTCTGACACCTCTCCAAAAAGCGCCCTAATTATTGGTTCTGGGACCAAGAGTGACATCGTTAAAGTTTACCAAACCACAACAACTTCCAGTCAGGCGGTTCCAGCTCAGCGACTCCCTGGCTGGCCTGTGAGTGCTCCTGGACCATGGAGAGGGAGTGCTGGGCAGGGAGGCACAGACTGGAGAAGTAAATGATAGTGGTATCTTTTTTTTTTAGATTAGGTGGCAGTTTGGAGACATGTACCAATCCTAGGTGACCAGGCGGTCTGTCACATTTACCAACCATGCACGATCTGCTGGAATAAAAAAACACAACACATAATTTGTGAGGATAATCACAGAAAAAAAGCAGTGGTATTGATGTTTAAATGCTGTGAGTGGAAATTCCTATAAATGGATTCAGCACACGGGAGTAAAATAGTTTAGCAGCTAAGGTGTTAAATAGTTTTTAACAAATCTCTGAATTCACTTGTGAAAGATGAGGAATCCTTACATAGCGGTGATGTGCTTACCAGATGCTTTATTTCAGAACATTGTACGTATTAAACTTATTCCCTAGATAAAATAATTAATACTGCTAGAACGTTACTGCATCTGAATATCATGGACATGTTACAATAGGATCTAGATTGCTCTTCCACTCAATTAACCTTCACAGCAACCTCTTTTTAAGGATTGCATTCCAAATTGAAATGCCGTACCCATCTGATAACAGCATTGCTGAACCTGCCAAATGTTAGCTAGCTGGGAATGCATATGGTCTTCTGTGACCAGATTGTGATGTTGGCAACGACAATATATGGTTTGTAAAAGTTCTGTTATGTAACTTTAAAGGCAGAGCCAAACTAGGACGTCTTATGAAGGATTAAGGAGAAAGGGATTGCTTTAGCTGGTAGGTGGTTTTAATGGACTTTATTGCTGAACTGAGCGATATTGAGAGAAAACTATCCCTAACTTTTAAACCACATACATTTAAAACAATTACACTGATTAAAACCAAAAGGCACAAGTTATGGAGTTCTGATAAATACAGATAATTGTGATAAAAGCTGTGCAGGTGACAGATCCACTTTAATATGAAATGTTAACAATGGAAATGTCTTAAACAGATAACCGGTAATTACAGAGAAGGTTATAAAAGGTAATAGAAACACATGTTAAAGTATAAACTTACTTGTTTTTTAGAAATATTACCTTTATGTAGTCGATAAAAAAATGGCTTTATCACAAAGGTTTTTATCAAGCTAAGACTCAAAAAGGAACACTTCAAACCCTTAATCCTTTAAGGACCAATATTTTTTGGAGTTGTAACACCTTTGTGACCAATGCCTTTTTGGCGTTTTTGCCATGTATTCATTTATCCACAATTTCCCTGTTTCTGCCCAAGTGCATCCATATGTCATATATCATTTTTTAAATGAGAAATAGTGAATAAATAATGTTATATTAAATAGGAAGAACCAAAACATTTTTCACAATTTTACATGCAGTAATTTATACATCACAAGTTCAAGTAAAGAACATGCATGCATTCCTGGGTCTGGGGATGTGGAGATGGAGGTGTAAATGGGCCACCTTCACTAGTCTTAATGGTGAAAGCCTGGCTTTGTTCTACTTCCGATCCAACTTCCCTGACTGGGTATAGGCTGACTTATTGCTAACTCCATTCTAAAAGATCAGTTACCAAACGTAGATGGAAGCTTTTCAGCTGTCATGAGGTTTTTTTTTTCTAGTTGTAGCTACACTTATTATTTGTCTTATATTTCGTGTGCACTCAATTAGTTCGATTTGCAGGCCTAGTATTTGCAAATACAAATGTCAGGTCCCCCTGGTAGACTTCTAGCCAGATCACTTCAGTTTAGCAGTATCATCAAGATTATGAATGTGTTATCTCTGACAGTGGCCTAAATCTCCACATCCCAAATAGCAGAATTTAGCACAATTCACAAAATGTGCATTTTCTTAGACATGTATATCACTTGGTATTACCGTTTGACATCTTGTAAATGTCCAGATATCTGTGAATGTATCGCTGCACACAAAAATAAAGAATTACACCCCCCCCCCCCGCCCGACCCCAAAATAGATTCCCTAATCCTGATCGTTAAAATGCCCAATATGTCTAGGATTTTAAAGTTATAAAACAAATACTGCAAGGAATGAATTACAGTAATAAAACTTAGAAAACCTTTGCATGCTGAGAATACAACTTTAATAGCAGTCACAGAATCCAAAACTGCTACACAAAAGCATATATATTTTGCTAAGCAATTATATGCATATTGACACTATTCATTTAAAGGGACTCTATAGATACCCAGACCACTCCAATTAATTGAATTGGTCTAGGTGCACTGTCCCTGCTCCTTAGTCCTTATAGATGTTTATATTGCAGTACTAAAACTGCCTTTACTGGCTGCTACTGTTCTTGAGTACAATAATAACCCATGTGCATGCCTTTTCCCCTGTTCGTGGCCCTAATCTAAACACTTATCCAACCTCTAATCCTACCCATACTCCAACCCCTAACCCCACCTTTCAAGGGATTCCCTCTGATGTCAGCAAAGGGATTTTCCAGCTCACACAGTACAGAGGATTCTGTGAGCTCTCTGTACAGTGTGATTGCAGAATGAAAGGCAGAGCTCACTCTAATGCTGCAGCTCCTCATTCATAACATTCTTCCATTTTATTGATATAATTGGAGTCGTTGGGAAACATAATTTGTGTCTCAGCATGCACATATCTCTGTAAATGTTTCATCACACTGAGCAGATCATAATGACGAAGAATTTAGGGATCCATGTTGGGACAACTTGAGATTACAGCATCCACTGCTTTATCCAGAGGGTGTGTGTGCAGGTAAAGTATTTCTTACTACAAATTATTACAGTCTGCTCTTTCACACACTGAGATATATCATTCACACATACACTGATCAGTCACAACATTAAAACCACTGACAGGAGAAGTGACGAATATTCATAATATTGTTACAATGACACTTGGCAAGGGGTGGAATATATTAGGCAGCAAGTGAATAGTCAGTGCTTGAATTTGATGTGTTGGTGGCAGGAAAAATGATCTGAGTGACCAGGGCAAAATAGTAATGGCTACAGGATTTGGTCAGAGTATCTCCAAAATGGCATGTCTTATAACACATGAGGTGTTCTCGGTATGTAGTCGTCCGTAGCTACTAAAAGAGGTGCGAGTACGGGCACCAGAACCAGAGTCAAGGTCATGGGTGCTTAAGGCTCATTGGTGCAAAGGCTAGCCGTTTGATTCAATCACACCTAATAGCTACTGTAATTTAAATTGCTGAAAAACTTAATGCTGGCCCAGACAGAAAGGTGTCAGAAAACAAAGTGTATCACTGTTTGCTGCCTATAACCGCAGACCAGTCAGAGTGCCGATGATTACCCCTGTCCACTGCCGAAACCACCTTCAATGGAGACTTGAGCGTCAGAACTAGACCATGGAGCAATGAAAGAAGATTGCCTGGTCTGTTGAATCAAGTTTGCTTTTAGATCAAGTGAATGGCCAGGTGCATGTGTGTCGCTTACCTAGGGAAAAGATGCTCGGAAACCCTGGGTAATGTGGATGTAACTTTGACAAGTACCACTTGCCTAGAGATTGTTGCAGACCATGTACACCCCTTTATGGTAATGGTGTTCCTTGATTGCAGTGCCATTTTTAGCAGAATAATGCACACTGCCACACTGCAAATTTTGTTCAGAAATTATTTGAGGAACATGACAAAGAGTTCAAGGTTATGCCTTAGCCTTCAAATTTACCAGATCTCAATCCGATTGAACATCTGTGGGTTGTGCTGCAACAACAAATTCAATTCATGGAGGACTCACCTTGCAACTTGGAGGACTAAAAGCATCTGTTGTTAATGCCTTGGTTCAGAAGTCGAATACCACTGAGCGACCTGGAGATCTGGAGCTGAAGGAAGCCTTTGGGGGTAAACCATTTGAGAGCAGTTTCACCCCTTCAAAGAAAGAGCACGCAGGGGCCTCTTTGCATCACAGCATTTTCATTTAGATAAAGTTGTTATGGTGACCAGAATGTTCCTTAATTTGATGAAAGGAACACTATAGTGTCAGGAATACAAACATATATTCCTGACACCATAGTTGTGAAAACGCTATTCATCCTTGCTTTATGTGAAAATGACTATGCTCCTTCCCTTTCATGACACTGTCAAAAAGGGGCCAAGCATGGATGTCATTACAATTATGCCCCCCCCCCCCCCACGGAAAAATTCCTGCGGACGTCCATGCTCAGGGTCCCCTATGTTTATACTGAGACAGACATTTGTGTTGCCGGTATTACTGCAATACCGGCACCAGCTAGGCAGCCTCAAATACCTGAGAAATACTTCTGAGAAATACCTGGAAACCCTAAGAAATACATGAGAAATATCTGGCAACCCTAAGAGTAGTGTGTAAAAAAAAAAAAAAAAAAAAAAAAATGTAAAAAAAAAAAATTTTTTTTTTTTTTTTTTTTAAACCAATGGGCCTATTCCATGGGCATGGGCCTGGAGCTGCAGCTCCATCAGCCCCTATGTTAATCCGGCCCTGGCCACAGCATATGTTGATAGCTACCATAGTTACATTACATAAACCTCCTACCCACTGTACATTTTTAAATACAAATGTCAAGATATTTGCTAAATTACTAGGTACATAGTTACTTAGGCTAAAAAGAGACATGTATCAATTAAGTAGAGCCTTCCTCGCATCTGTTTTTTGCTGTTGATCCAAAAAAAGGCAAACAACCCAGTTTGAAACACAAAAGAAATTCCTTCTTGACCCCAGAATGGCAGTCAAATTTATCCTTGGGTCTAGAATCGATTACCCTACAATTATATAAATGAATATTATATTTTTGCAATTATGCATCTAGTTGCTGTTTAAACGTCTGTATGGACTCTGATAAAGGCACTCCCTCAGGCAGAAAAGGTCACATCCTTATTGTTCTTACAGTAAAAAAAAACAAAAACAAAAAAACTTCCTTTGTCTTAGACTAAATCTCCTTTCTTCCAGTCTAAATGCATGACCTATGTATAGTCCTGTAGACGGGGTCATTTGTGCACGTTTTGTGCGGCCCATCGGGTCTCTGGGGGTGCTAATTATTGCGGGATTGGGCTGCAGGGCTCGGAGGTCTGGGTTTAAGCCTCCATTCTCTCTCGGCGCCAAGCCACGCCCCTGTTTTTCTTAATTAAGAGGTTTAGATTTGTTAACCTTTCTTCAAAGCTAAATTGTTCAATTCCTTTTATTAATTTTGTAGCCCACCTCTGCACTGTTTCTAATGCCATAATATCCATTTTTAGAACAGATGCCCAAAAATTGCACAGCATATTCAAGATGTGGTCGTACCAGTGATTTATAAAGAGGCAAAATGATATTCTCATCTCGGGTATAATGCCCTTTTTTATACATGACAATACCTTACTGGTCTTAACCACTGCTGATTGACATTGCACAGTGTTGCCTAGTTTGTTGTCTATAACAATTCCCAAATCCTTCTTGTGTGTTGTTATCCCTAATTCACTACCATTTAGGGTGTAAGTTGCTTGTGCATTCTTTACCACGAAGTGCAGATTTTTCTACCTCAAATTTCGTCTCCCATTTGAGTGCCCAGTAGCCCAGTCTATCTAAATCCCTCTGCAGCAAAGTACGGTAATATCTTGCTCACATTGTAATACTTTACAGTTTTGTGTCATCTGCAAACACTGAAACATGACTTTCAATGCTTATTTCAAAATCATTTATAAATTATTTTCTTTCCCAGAACAGAACCCTGAGGGACATAACTTACCACTTCTGTCCAGCTTGAAAATTGACCATTAATGACAACACCCTGTACTATATTTTCCCCAAGTTAAAAGGGTAATCCAGACGTGGACCCAGTGTTCACTGTGCTTAAAGGGGTATCAGCTACACCTCACTGACGAGGCACACAGAAGGCCGAAATGATGGTCTCGGGTTGCTGTATTTCTTGTAGAGAGAGAACTTGCTGGCATTTCAGTTCTGGACTGCGCTTACGGGTGGGATTAGTCTGATATGCTTCAGGTATGCTCTCTCTGTTATGGCATAAGTGAGCAAATCTATTTCTCGGAGTTCTGATAATATTTGTATTTGCTTAGATTACAGAAAATCTTTCCTGCTTCATCAAAGGAGTGCTGGAAATCTCATAATGAGTTAGGAGGGTTGACTCATATCTGTTGGTCAAGCTCTAGCATCCAACATTGTTGGACACGGATACATTCTATCTTAAGGCATACAATGAAATCAAACATGTCCTTTACTCCTACTACTCCTTAATCTAAGCAAGCTAACCAAAGTCCAGCAGAAACTCCCATTATACACAATTCTAACAGCTCAGCAACACATAGCAAGACAGTGGAAATCAACCTTGCTACCCTCCCTCCCCATGCGAGTTTAATTGGTGCTCCAGTCCATTGACAGAAGTGGCATGTATGAGCACAACTTTACATCCAATTATCACACTAACAGAATGTTTCCGGAAGCTTGGGAAATAAGGAGATCGGGCAAAGCTCTGAATTAGTTATTCTTTGTACTATAGGATTTGACCATTATGGTATTTTTTCCCAATAATTGCCCATTTACCTGTCTTGTCTTGTAAACCTAGGTTGATATTATAAGCACGTTCTATGTCACTAACAACTATATATTGTCAGATTGCTCACGTAATGGAAAATCTCTGAATTGTTTTGTACAATGTTGTCGTACATTAATTGTACAATGTAACTCATTTACTTGTTACACCCTCCCCATCCGTTTTTCTTTCTGTATCCTTCCTTAAGGGACCACGACCATCTTTTGATCCGGCTCAGAGTTCCAGAGCGCTGGGTAGAAATCCTGGTCACCTTAAATGATTTCACCTTCAGTCGGCACATGGAGCTCCCTCAAGTCCTTGGTATCATTGGATGCCTCGCCAACTCGTCTGACACCTCTCCAAAAAGCGCCCTAATTATTGGTTCTGGGACCAAGAGTGACATCGTTAAAGTTTACCAAACCACAACAACTTCCAGTCAGGCGGTTCCAGCTCAGCGACTCCCTGGCTGGCCTGTGAGTGCTCCTGGACCATGGAGAGGGAGTGCTGGGCAGGGAGGCACAGACTGGAGAAGTAAATGATAGTGGTATCTTTTTTTTTTAGATTAGGTGGCAGTTTGGAGACATGTACCAATCCTAGGTGACCAGGCGGTCTGTCACATTTACCAACCATGCACGATCTGCTGGAATAAAAAAACACAACACATAATTTGTGAGGATAATCACAGAAAAAAAGCAGTGGTATTGATGTTTAAATGCTGTGAGTGGAAATTCCTATAAATGGATTCAGCACACGGGAGTAAAATAGTTTAGCAGCTAAGGTGTTAAATAGTTTTTAACAAATCTCTGAATTCACTTGTGAAAGATGAGGAATCCTTACATAGCGGTGATGTGCTTACCAGATGCTTTATTTCAGAACATTGTACGTATTAAACTTATTCCCTAGATAAAATAATTAATACTGCTAGAACGTTACTGCATCTGAATATCATGGACATGTTACAATAGGATCTAGATTGCTCTTCCACTCAATTAACCTTCACAGCAACCTCTTTTTAAGGATTGCATTCCAAATTGAAATGCCGTACCCATCTGATAACAGCATTGCTGAACCTGCCAAATGTTAGCTAGCTGGGAATGCATATGGTCTTCTGTGACCAGATTGTGATGTTGGCAACGACAATATATGGTTTGTAAAAGTTCTGTTATGTAACTTTAAAGGCAGAGCCAAACTAGGACGTCTTATGAAGGATTAAGGAGAAAGGGATTGCTTTAGCTGGTAGGTGGTTTTAATGGACTTTATTGCTGAACTGAGCGATATTGAGAGAAAACTATCCCTAACTTTTAAACCACATACATTTAAAACAATTACACTGATTAAAACCAAAAGGCACAAGTTATGGAGTTCTGATAAATACAGATAATTGTGATAAAAGCTGTGCAGGTGACAGATCCACTTTAATATGAAATGTTAACAATGGAAATGTCTTAAACAGATAACCGGTAATTACAGAGAAGGTTATAAAAGGTAATAGAAACACATGTTAAAGTATAAACTTACTTGTTTTTTAGAAATATTACCTTTATGTAGTCGATAAAAAAATGGCTTTATCACAAAGGTTTTTATCAAGCTAAGACTCAAAAAGGAACACTTCAAACCCTTAATCCTTTAAGGACCAATATTTTTTGGAGTTGTAACACCTTTGTGACCAATGCCTTTTTGGCGTTTTTGCCATGTATTCATTTATCCACAATTTCCCTGTTTCTGCCCAAGTGCATCCATATGTCATATATCATTTTTTAAATGAGAAATAGTGAATAAATAATGTTATATTAAATAGGAAGAACCAAAACATTTTTCACAATTTTACATGCAGTAATTTATACATCACAAGTTCAAGTAAAGAACATGCATGCATTCCTGGGTCTGGGGATGTGGAGATGGAGGTGTAAATGGGCCACCTTCACTAGTCTTAATGGTGAAAGCCTGGCTTTGTTCTACTTCCGATCCAACTTCCCTGACTGGGTATAGGCTGACTTATTGCTAACTCCATTCTAAAAGATCAGTTACCAAACGTAGATGGAAGCTTTTCAGCTGTCATGAGGTTTTTTTTTTCTAGTTGTAGCTACACTTATTATTTGTCTTATATTTCGTGTGCACTCAATTAGTTCGATTTGCAGGCCTAGTATTTGCAAATACAAATGTCAGGTCCCCCTGGTAGACTTCTAGCCAGATCACTTCAGTTTAGCAGTATCATCAAGATTATGAATGTGTTATCTCTGACAGTGGCCTAAATCTCCACATCCCAAATAGCAGAATTTAGCACAATTCACAAAATGTGCATTTTCTTAGACATGTATATCACTTGGTATTACCGTTTGACATCTTGTAAATGTCCAGATATCTGTGAATGTATCGCTGCACACAAAAATAAAGAATTACACCCCCCCCCCCGCCCGACCCCAAAATAGATTCCCTAATCCTGATCGTTAAAATGCCCAATATGTCTAGGATTTTAAAGTTATAAAACAAATACTGCAAGGAATGAATTACAGTAATAAAACTTAGAAAACCTTTGCATGCTGAGAATACAACTTTAATAGCAGTCACAGAATCCAAAACTGCTACACAAAAGCATATATATTTTGCTAAGCAATTATATGCATATTGACACTATTCATTTAAAGGGACTCTATAGATACCCAGACCACTCCAATTAATTGAATTGGTCTAGGTGCACTGTCCCTGCTCCTTAGTCCTTATAGATGTTTATATTGCAGTACTAAAACTGCCTTTACTGGCTGCTACTGTTCTTGAGTACAATAATAACCCATGTGCATGCCTTTTCCCCTGTTCGTGGCCCTAATCTAAACACTTATCCAACCTCTAATCCTACCCATACTCCAACCCCTAACCCCACCTTTCAAGGGATTCCCTCTGATGTCAGCAAAGGGATTTTCCAGCTCACACAGTACAGAGGATTCTGTGAGCTCTCTGTACAGTGTGATTGCAGAATGAAAGGCAGAGCTCACTCTAATGCTGCAGCTCCTCATTCATAACATTCTTCCATTTTATTGATATAATTGGAGTCGTTGGGAAACATAATTTGTGTCTCAGCATGCACATATCTCTGTAAATGTTTCATCACACTGAGCAGATCATAATGACGAAGAATTTAGGGATCCATGTTGGGACAACTTGAGATTACAGCATCCACTGCTTTATCCAGAGGGTGTGTGTGCAGGTAAAGTATTTCTTACTACAAATTATTACAGTCTGCTCTTTCACACACTGAGATATATCATTCACACATACACTGATCAGTCACAACATTAAAACCACTGACAGGAGAAGTGACGAATATTCATAATATTGTTACAATGACACTTGGCAAGGGGTGGAATATATTAGGCAGCAAGTGAATAGTCAGTGCTTGAATTTGATGTGTTGGTGGCAGGAAAAATGATCTGAGTGACCAGGGCAAAATAGTAATGGCTACAGGATTTGGTCAGAGTATCTCCAAAATGGCATGTCTTATAACACATGAGGTGTTCTCGGTATGTAGTCGTCCGTAGCTACTAAAAGAGGTGCGAGTACGGGCACCAGAACCAGAGTCAAGGTCATGGGTGCTTAAGGCTCATTGGTGCAAAGGCTAGCCGTTTGATTCAATCACACCTAATAGCTACTGTAATTTAAATTGCTGAAAAACTTAATGCTGGCCCAGACAGAAAGGTGTCAGAAAACAAAGTGTATCACTGTTTGCTGCCTATAACCGCAGACCAGTCAGAGTGCCGATGATTACCCCTGTCCACTGCCGAAACCACCTTCAATGGAGACTTGAGCGTCAGAACTAGACCATGGAGCAATGAAAGAAGATTGCCTGGTCTGTTGAATCAAGTTTGCTTTTAGATCAAGTGAATGGCCAGGTGCATGTGTGTCGCTTACCTAGGGAAAAGATGCTCGGAAACCCTGGGTAATGTGGATGTAACTTTGACAAGTACCACTTGCCTAGAGATTGTTGCAGACCATGTACACCCCTTTATGGTAATGGTGTTCCTTGATTGCAGTGCCATTTTTAGCAGAATAATGCACACTGCCACACTGCAAATTTTGTTCAGAAATTATTTGAGGAACATGACAAAGAGTTCAAGGTTATGCCTTAGCCTTCAAATTTACCAGATCTCAATCCGATTGAACATCTGTGGGTTGTGCTGCAACAACAAATTCAATTCATGGAGGACTCACCTTGCAACTTGGAGGACTAAAAGCATCTGTTGTTAATGCCTTGGTGCCAGATATCACAGGACACATTCAGAGGTCTTGTGCAGTGCATGTCACTACACGTAAGAGCTGTTATGGCAGCACAAGCAGGGCCGGATTAAGAGCCCAGTGGGCCTGGTGCTGATAATTATGATGGGCCTAATTACAAAATCTTATTGACCAAAAACACTAAAACAGTCCTACCTCCTAAGCGTCATGTATCTGATGGAGAAGATGCTGTAGGGAAACTCATAGGATGCAACTATGAGAAAACACATACCCTTTGCTAATCTCATGCTTTCATCTTTCAAGTAAACCCATACCCCCTAACAGCAGTGTCCAGTAAAGCAGGAAGTCTATGGATGCGGTAAAATGGTGGGCTACTGACACAAATCACCTAACCAGAATGGCTGAAAGGGCGAACATACACAAAAAGGGGGAATGTCTGTGTCCCTATGTCTCCCAGTCCCTTAGTGTTTGTGTCCTCATGTCTCCCAGTGTCCCTATGTCACTAGGGGACATTGAGAGACATTGGGACACTGGGAGACATGGGGACACAGATACTAGGGAACACTGGTAGACCTGGGAAATCTGAGACTCTTGGGGACACTGGGTGACAGACACGAGGGGACACGGGGAGACATGGGGCACTGAGCCACTGTGATATATAGGGGACACTGGAGACTTGATAAAAACCTGGGTACAGGTCAAAATGTTGCGGTGTCCAATAAACCTGCTTAAAGCTATCACAGTGAGTGCCTGAGATTTTTTTCTTTTATACTAGGGGAAACAGACACTACGGGCACAGAGACACTACGGGCACAGAGACACTATGGGCACAGAGACACTACGGGCACAGAGACACTACGGGCACATAGAGACATGGGGCACTGAGACACTGACATAGGGGACACTGATACATAGGGGACATTGGAGACTTGATAAAGACCTGGGTACAGGTCGAAACGTTGCGGTGTCCAATAAACCTGCCTAAATCTATCACAGTGAGTGCCTGAGATTTTTTCTTTTATACTAGGGGACACTGAGACACTAGGAGACATGGGGACACAGAGACATTGGGAGATTAGGGGACTTTGGGAGTCTAGGGAACACTGAGACACACTTAGAGACATGGGGACACTGGGAGACATGGGGCCACTGAGCCACTAGGGACAGTGGCTGGGAGACATGGGGACACAGACTAGGGGCCACTGGGAGACATGGGGTCACTGTGTCCCTAGTGTCTCAGGGTCATGGGCGTCCGAATGGGGGGGTAAAGGGGGGTACTTGCCCCCCCCCCCCCCGGATTTTTCAGCTTGTGCTGCTATTTTTCATTTTAGTGTGAGAATACATTGCAATACCAGCGCTGGCCAGTAGGTGGCGCTGTGAATTGAGAAAGGCAAAAAGCTACAGCTAATCCCTGCCTCTCTCTCATGACTGAAACCGCAGGGGAGCAGCACAAAGGCAGCCTACAGAGCAGGTAAGTGAGGGATGGGGGGGTGGGGGAGACCGCATAGAGGAAGGTAAAGTAGAAGGAGCAGAAAGGTTCTGCAAGGGGCAGGGGGGGTCAGCAAGGAATAGAAAGGGGCAGCAAGAAGCAATAAGGGGTCGAAAGGTTTTCATGGAGCAGGAGGGTAAAGTAGAAGGAGCAGCAAGGAGCAGGAGGGGTCAGCAAGGAGCAGGAGGGGTCAGCAAGGAGTAGAAAGGGTCTGCAAGAGGCAGGAGGGGTCAGCAAGGAATAGGAAGGGGATGCAGGAAGGGGTAGGGACAGTCTGCAAGGAGCAGGAGGGGTCACCAAGGAGTAGGAAGAGGCAGCAAGGAGTAGGAAGAGGCAGCAAGGAGTAGGAAGAGGCAGTATGGAGCAGGAAGGGGCAGCAAGGAGTAGGAAGGGGCAGCAAGGAGTAGGAAGAGGCAGCAAGGAGTAGGAAGAGGGAACAGGAAACAATATCAGTGTTAATGTGTTCACTTTTATTTACTGAGTGTCAGGAAACACAGAGGGCCGCTGGGCAGGGGTGCCGCTGATTGGCTAAAACATTGTTGGCTAAAACATTTTTATGAATCGGGAACTAGCGATTGGCTTAGAGTGTCAGCTGACCACTCTAGCCAATCAGCGGCACCCATGCCCAACGTCAATCTGCACTTCCTGACACTCTGTTTCAGAAGTCGAATACCACTGAGCGACCTGGAGATCTGGAGCTGAAGGAAGCCTTTGGGGGTAAACCATTTGAGAGCAGTTTCACCCCTTCAAAGAAAGAGCACGCAGGGGCCTCTTTGCATCACAGCATTTTCATTTAGATAAAGTTGTTATGGTGACCAGAATGTTCCTTAATTTGATGAAAGGAACACTATAGTGTCAGGAATACAAACATATATTCCTGACACCATAGTTGTGAAAACGCTATTCATCCTTGCTTTATGTGAAAATGACTATGCTCCTTCCCTTTCATGACACTGTCAAAAAGGGGCCAAGCATGGATGTCATTACAATTATGCCCCCCCCCCCCCCACGGAAAAATTCCTGCGGACGTCCATGCTCAGGGTCCCCATGTTCCCCAGTGTCCCAATGTATCAGCGTCCCCATGTCTCGGAGCTGCTGTCTGGACACTCTGTGCAGAGCTGCTCCCCCGCGGATCAGTGAGTAGAGAGAGGCAGGGAGGGAGATGCCGTAACTTCTTATCACTGCCTCTCTCCACACAAACAGCGACCCCTACTGGCCGGCGCTGGTATTGCAGAATAATCTATGTTTATACTGAGACAGACATTTGTGTTGCCGGTATTACTGCAATACCGGCACCAGCTAGGCAGCCTCAAATACCTGAGAAATACTTCTGAGAAATACCTGGAAACCCTAAGAAATACATGAGAAATATCTGGCAACCCTAAGAGTAGTGTGTATAAAAAAAAAAAAAAAAAAAAAAAAATGTAAAAAAAAAAAATTTTTTTTTTTTTTTTTTTAAACCAATGGGCCTATTCCATGGGCATGGGCCTGGAGCTGCAGCTCCATCAGCCCCTATGTTAATCCGGCCCTGGCCACAGCATATGTTGATAGCTACCATAGTTACATTACATAAACCTCCTACCCACTGTACATTTTTAAATACAAATGTCAAGATATTTGCTAAATTACTAGGTACATAGTTACTTAGGCTAAAAAGAGACATGTATCAATTAAGTAGAGCCTTCCTCGCATCTGTTTTTTGCTGTTGATCCAAAAAAAGGCAAACAACCCAGTTTGAAACACAAAAGAAATTCCTTCTTGACCCCAGAATGGCAGTCAAATTTATCCTTGGGTCTAGAATCGATTACCCTACAATTATATAAATGAATATTATATTTTTGCAATTATGCATCTAGTTGCTGTTTAAACGTCTGTATGGACTCTGATAAAGGCACTCCCTCAGGCAGAAAAGGTCACATCCTTATTGTTCTTACAGTAAAAAAAAACAAAAACAAAAAAACTTCCTTTGTCTTAGACTAAATCTCCTTTCTTCCAGTCTAAATGCATGACCTATGTATAGTCCTGTAGACGGGGTCATTTGTGCACGTTTTGTGCGGCCCATCGGGTCTCTGGGGGTGCTAATTATTGCGGGATTGGGCTGCAGGGCTCGGAGGTCTGGGTTTAAGCCTCCATTCTCTCTCGGCGCCAAGCCACGCCCCTGTTTTTCTTAATTAAGAGGTTTAGATTTGTTAACCTTTCTTCAAAGCTAAATTGTTCAATTCCTTTTATTAATTTTGTAGCCCACCTCTGCACTGTTTCTAATGCCATAATATCCATTTTTAGAACAGATGCCCAAAAATTGCACAGCATATTCAAGATGTGGTCGTACCAGTGATTTATAAAGAGGCAAAATGATATTCTCATCTCGGGTATAATGCCCTTTTTTATACATGACAATACCTTACTGGTCTTAACCACTGCTGATTGACATTGCACAGTGTTGCCTAGTTTGTTGTCTATAACAATTCCCAAATCCTTCTTGTGTGTTGTTATCCCTAATTCACTACCATTTAGGGTGTAAGTTGCTTGTGCATTCTTTACCACGAAGTGCAGATTTTTCTACCTCAAATTTCGTCTCCCATTTGAGTGCCCAGTAGCCCAGTCTATCTAAATCCCTCTGCAGCAAAGTACGGTAATATCTTGCTCACATTGTAATACTTTACAGTTTTGTGTCATCTGCAAACACTGAAACATGACTTTCAATGCTTATTTCAAAATCATTTATAAATTATTTTCTTTCCCAGAACAGAACCCTGAGGGACATAACTTACCACTTCTGTCCAGCTTGAAAATTGACCATTAATGACAACACCCTGTACTATATTTTCCCCAAGTTAAAAGGGTAATCCAGACGTGGACCCAGTGTTCACTGTGCTTAAAGGGGTATCAGCTACACCTCACTGACGAGGCACACAGAAGGCCGAAATGATGGTCTCGGGTTGCTGTATTTCTTGTAGAGAGAGAACTTGCTGGCATTTCAGTTCTGGACTGCGCTTACGGGTGGGATTAGTCTGATATGCTTCAGGTATGCTCTCTCTGTTATGGCATAAGTGAGCAAATCTATTTCTCGGAGTTCTGATAATATTTGTATTTGCTTAGATTACAGAAAATCTTTCCTGCTTCATCAAAGGAGTGCTGGAAATCTCATAATGAGTTAGGAGGGTTGACTCATATCTGTTGGTCAAGCTCTAGCATCCAACATTGTTGGACACGGATACATTCTATCTTAAGGCATACAATGAAATCAAACATGTCCTTTACTCCTACTACTCCTTAATCTAAGCAAGCTAACCAAAGTCCAGCAGAAACTCCCATTATACACAATTCTAACAGCTCAGCAACACATAGCAAGACAGTGGAAATCAACCTTGCTACCCTCCCTCCCCATGCGAGTTTAATTGGTGCTCCAGTCCATTGACAGAAGTGGCATGTATGAGCACAACTTTACATCCAATTATCACACTAACAGAATGTTTCCGGAAGCTTGGGAAATAAGGAGATCGGGCAAAGCTCTGAATTAGTTATTCTTTGTACTATAGGATTTGACCATTATGGTATTTTTTCCCAATAATTGCCCATTTACCTGTCTTGTCTTGTAAACCTAGGTTGATATTATAAGCACGTTCTATGTCACTAACAACTATATATTGTCAGATTGCTCACGTAATGGAAAATCTCTGAATTGTTTTGTACAATGTTGTCGTACATTAATTGTACAATGTAACTCATTTACTTGTTACACCCTCCCCATCCGTTTTTCTTTCTGTATCCTTCCTTAAGGGACCACGACCATCTTTTGATCCGGCTCAGAGTTCCAGAGCGCTGGGTAGAAATCCTGGTCACCTTAAATGATTTCACCTTCAGTCGGCACATGGAGCTCCCTCAAGTCCTTGGTATCATTGGATGCCTCGCCAACTCGTCTGACACCTCTCCAAAAAGCGCCCTAATTATTGGTTCTGGGACCAAGAGTGACATCGTTAAAGTTTACCAAACCACAACAACTTCCAGTCAGGCGGTTCCAGCTCAGCGACTCCCTGGCTGGCCTGTGAGTGCTCCTGGACCATGGAGAGGGAGTGCTGGGCAGGGAGGCACAGACTGGAGAAGTAAATGATAGTGGTATCTTTTTTTTTTAGATTAGGTGGCAGTTTGGAGACATGTACCAATCCTAGGTGACCAGGCGGTCTGTCACATTTACCAACCATGCACGATCTGCTGGAATAAAAAAACACAACACATAATTTGTGAGGATAATCACAGAAAAAAAGCAGTGGTATTGATGTTTAAATGCTGTGAGTGGAAATTCCTATAAATGGATTCAGCACACGGGAGTAAAATAGTTTAGCAGCTAAGGTGTTAAATAGTTTTTAACAAATCTCTGAATTCACTTGTGAAAGATGAGGAATCCTTACATAGCGGTGATGTGCTTACCAGATGCTTTATTTCAGAACATTGTACGTATTAAACTTATTCCCTAGATAAAATAATTAATACTGCTAGAACGTTACTGCATCTGAATATCATGGACATGTTACAATAGGATCTAGATTGCTCTTCCACTCAATTAACCTTCACAGCAACCTCTTTTTAAGGATTGCATTCCAAATTGAAATGCCGTACCCATCTGATAACAGCATTGCTGAACCTGCCAAATGTTAGCTAGCTGGGAATGCATATGGTCTTCTGTGACCAGATTGTGATGTTGGCAACGACAATATATGGTTTGTAAAAGTTCTGTTATGTAACTTTAAAGGCAGAGCCAAACTAGGACGTCTTATGAAGGATTAAGGAGAAAGGGATTGCTTTAGCTGGTAGGTGGTTTTAATGGACTTTATTGCTGAACTGAGCGATATTGAGAGAAAACTATCCCTAACTTTTAAACCACATACATTTAAAACAATTACACTGATTAAAACCAAAAGGCACAAGTTATGGAGTTCTGATAAATACAGATAATTGTGATAAAAGCTGTGCAGGTGACAGATCCACTTTAATATGAAATGTTAACAATGGAAATGTCTTAAACAGATAACCGGTAATTACAGAGAAGGTTATAAAAGGTAATAGAAACACATGTTAAAGTATAAACTTACTTGTTTTTTAGAAATATTACCTTTATGTAGTCGATAAAAAAATGGCTTTATCACAAAGGTTTTTATCAAGCTAAGACTCAAAAAGGAACACTTCAAACCCTTAATCCTTTAAGGACCAATATTTTTTGGAGTTGTAACACCTTTGTGACCAATGCCTTTTTGGCGTTTTTGCCATGTATTCATTTATCCACAATTTCCCTGTTTCTGCCCAAGTGCATCCATATGTCATATATCATTTTTTAAATGAGAAATAGTGAATAAATAATGTTATATTAAATAGGAAGAACCAAAACATTTTTCACAATTTTACATGCAGTAATTTATACATCACAAGTTCAAGTAAAGAACATGCATGCATTCCTGGGTCTGGGGATGTGGAGATGGAGGTGTAAATGGGCCACCTTCACTAGTCTTAATGGTGAAAGCCTGGCTTTGTTCTACTTCCGATCCAACTTCCCTGACTGGGTATAGGCTGACTTATTGCTAACTCCATTCTAAAAGATCAGTTACCAAACGTAGATGGAAGCTTTTCAGCTGTCATGAGGTTTTTTTTTTCTAGTTGTAGCTACACTTATTATTTGTCTTATATTTCGTGTGCACTCAATTAGTTCGATTTGCAGGCCTAGTATTTGCAAATACAAATGTCAGGTCCCCCTGGTAGACTTCTAGCCAGATCACTTCAGTTTAGCAGTATCATCAAGATTATGAATGTGTTATCTCTGACAGTGGCCTAAATCTCCACATCCCAAATAGCAGAATTTAGCACAATTCACAAAATGTGCATTTTCTTAGACATGTATATCACTTGGTATTACCGTTTGACATCTTGTAAATGTCCAGATATCTGTGAATGTATCGCTGCACACAAAAATAAAGAATTACACCCCCCCCCCCGCCCGACCCCAAAATAGATTCCCTAATCCTGATCGTTAAAATGCCCAATATGTCTAGGATTTTAAAGTTATAAAACAAATACTGCAAGGAATGAATTACAGTAATAAAACTTAGAAAACCTTTGCATGCTGAGAATACAACTTTAATAGCAGTCACAGAATCCAAAACTGCTACACAAAAGCATATATATTTTGCTAAGCAATTATATGCATATTGACACTATTCATTTAAAGGGACTCTATAGATACCCAGACCACTCCAATTAATTGAATTGGTCTAGGTGCACTGTCCCTGCTCCTTAGTCCTTATAGATGTTTATATTGCAGTACTAAAACTGCCTTTACTGGCTGCTACTGTTCTTGAGTACAATAATAACCCATGTGCATGCCTTTTCCCCTGTTCGTGGCCCTAATCTAAACACTTATCCAACCTCTAATCCTACCCATACTCCAACCCCTAACCCCACCTTTCAAGGGATTCCCTCTGATGTCAGCAAAGGGATTTTCCAGCTCACACAGTACAGAGGATTCTGTGAGCTCTCTGTACAGTGTGATTGCAGAATGAAAGGCAGAGCTCACTCTAATGCTGCAGCTCCTCATTCATAACATTCTTCCATTTTATTGATATAATTGGAGTCGTTGGGAAACATAATTTGTGTCTCAGCATGCACATATCTCTGTAAATGTTTCATCACACTGAGCAGATCATAATGACGAAGAATTTAGGGATCCATGTTGGGACAACTTGAGATTACAGCATCCACTGCTTTATCCAGAGGGTGTGTGTGCAGGTAAAGTATTTCTTACTACAAATTATTACAGTCTGCTCTTTCACACACTGAGATATATCATTCACACATACACTGATCAGTCACAACATTAAAACCACTGACAGGAGAAGTGACGAATATTCATAATATTGTTACAATGACACTTGGCAAGGGGTGGAATATATTAGGCAGCAAGTGAATAGTCAGTGCTTGAATTTGATGTGTTGGTGGCAGGAAAAATGATCTGAGTGACCAGGGCAAAATAGTAATGGCTACAGGATTTGGTCAGAGTATCTCCAAAATGGCATGTCTTATAACACATGAGGTGTTCTCGGTATGTAGTCGTCCGTAGCTACTAAAAGAGGTGCGAGTACGGGCACCAGAACCAGAGTCAAGGTCATGGGTGCTTAAGGCTCATTGGTGCAAAGGCTAGCCGTTTGATTCAATCACACCTAATAGCTACTGTAATTTAAATTGCTGAAAAACTTAATGCTGGCCCAGACAGAAAGGTGTCAGAAAACAAAGTGTATCACTGTTTGCTGCCTATAACCGCAGACCAGTCAGAGTGCCGATGATTACCCCTGTCCACTGCCGAAACCACCTTCAATGGAGACTTGAGCGTCAGAACTAGACCATGGAGCAATGAAAGAAGATTGCCTGGTCTGTTGAATCAAGTTTGCTTTTAGATCAAGTGAATGGCCAGGTGCATGTGTGTCGCTTACCTAGGGAAAAGATGCTCGGAAACCCTGGGTAATGTGGATGTAACTTTGACAAGTACCACTTGCCTAGAGATTGTTGCAGACCATGTACACCCCTTTATGGTAATGGTGTTCCTTGATTGCAGTGCCATTTTTAGCAGAATAATGCACACTGCCACACTGCAAATTTTGTTCAGAAATTATTTGAGGAACATGACAAAGAGTTCAAGGTTATGCCTTAGCCTTCAAATTTACCAGATCTCAATCCGATTGAACATCTGTGGGTTGTGCTGCAACAACAAATTCAATTCATGGAGGACTCACCTTGCAACTTGGAGGACTAAAAGCATCTGTTGTTAATGCCTTGGTGCCAGATATCACAGGACACATTCAGAGGTCTTGTGCAGTGCATGTCACTACACGTAAGAGCTGTTATGGCAGCACAAGCAGGGCCGGATTAAGAGCCCAGTGGGCCTGGTGCTGATAATTATGATGGGCCTAATTACAAAATCTTATTGACCAAAAACACTAAAACAGTCCTACCTCCTAAGCGTCATGTATCTGATGGAGAAGATGCTGTAGGGAAACTCATAGGATGCAACTATGAGAAAACACATACCCTTTGCTAATCTCATGCTTTCATCTTTCAAGTAAACCCATACCCCCTAACAGCAGTGTCCAGTAAAGCAGGAAGTCTATGGATGCGGTAAAATGGTGGGCTACTGACACAAATCACCTAACCAGAATGGCTGAAAGGGCGAACATACACAAAAAGGGGGAATGTCTGTGTCCCTATGTCTCCCAGTCCCTTAGTGTTTGTGTCCTCATGTCTCCCAGTGTCCCTATGTCACTAGGGGACATTGAGAGACATTGGGACACTGGGAGACATGGGGACACAGATACTAGGGAACACTGGTAGACCTGGGAAATCTGAGACTCTTGGGGACACTGGGTGACAGACACGAGGGGACACGGGGAGACATGGGGCACTGAGCCACTGTGATATATAGGGGACACTGGAGACTTGATAAAAACCTGGGTACAGGTCAAAATGTTGCGGTGTCCAATAAACCTGCTTAAAGCTATCACAGTGAGTGCCTGAGATTTTTTTCTTTTATACTAGGGGAAACAGACACTACGGGCACAGAGACACTACGGGCACAGAGACACTATGGGCACAGAGACACTACGGGCACAGAGACACTACGGGCACATAGAGACATGGGGCACTGAGACACTGACATAGGGGACACTGATACATAGGGGACATTGGAGACTTGATAAAGACCTGGGTACAGGTCGAAACGTTGCGGTGTCCAATAAACCTGCCTAAATCTATCACAGTGAGTGCCTGAGATTTTTTCTTTTATACTAGGGGACACTGAGACACTAGGAGACATGGGGACACAGAGACATTGGGAGATTAGGGGACTTTGGGAGTCTAGGGAACACTGAGACACACTTAGAGACATGGGGACACTGGGAGACATGGGGCCACTGAGCCACTAGGGACAGTGGCTGGGAGACATGGGGACACAGACTAGGGGCCACTGGGAGACATGGGGTCACTGTGTCCCTAGTGTCTCAGGGTCATGGGCGTCCGAATGGGGGGGTAAAGGGGGGTACTTGCCCCCCCCCCCCCGGATTTTTCAGCTTGTGCTGCTATTTTTCATTTTAGTGTGAGAATACATTGCAATACCAGCGCTGGCCAGTAGGTGGCGCTGTGAATTGAGAAAGGCAAAAAGCTACAGCTAATCCCTGCCTCTCTCTCATGACTGAAACCGCAGGGGAGCAGCACAAAGGCAGCCTACAGAGCAGGTAAGTGAGGGATGGGGGGGTGGGGGAGACCGCATAGAGGAAGGTAAAGTAGAAGGAGCAGAAAGGTTCTGCAAGGGGCAGGAGGGGTCAGCAAGGAATAGAAAGGGGCAGCAAGAAGCAATAAGGGGTCGAAAGGTTTTCATGGAGCAGGAGGGTAAAGTAGAAGGAGCAGCAAGGAGCAGGAGGGGTCAGCAAGGAGCAGGAGGGGTCAGCAAGGAGTAGAAAGGGTCTGCAAGAGGCAGGAGGGGTCAGCAAGGAATAGGAAGGGGATGCAGGAAGGGGTAGGGACAGTCTGCAAGGAGCAGGAGGGGTCACCAAGGAGTAGGAAGAGGCAGCAAGGAGTAGGAAGAGGCAGCAAGGAGTAGGAAGAGGCAGTATGGAGCAGGAAGGGGCAGCAAGGAGTAGGAAGGGGCAGCAAGGAGTAGGAAGAGGCAGCAAGGAGTAGGAAGAGGGAACAGGAAACAATATCAGTGTTAATGTGTTCACTTTTATTTACTGAGTGTCAGGAAACACAGAGGGCCGCTGGGCAGGGGTGCCGCTGATTGGCTAAAACATTGTTGGCTAAAACATTTTTATGAATCGGGAACTAGCGATTGGCTTAGAGTGTCAGCTGACCACTCTAGCCAATCAGCGGCACCCATGCCCAACGTCAATCTGCACTTCCTGACACTCTGTTTCAGAAGTCGAATACCACTGAGCGACCTGGAGATCTGGAGCTGAAGGAAGCCTTTGGGGGTAAACCATTTGAGAGCAGTTTCACCCCTTCAAAGAAAGAGCACGCAGGGGCCTCTTTGCATCACAGCATTTTCATTTAGATAAAGTTGTTATGGTGACCAGAATGTTCCTTAATTTGATGAAAGGAACACTATAGTGTCAGGAATACAAACATATATTCCTGACACCATAGTTGTGAAAACGCTATTCATCCTTGCTTTATGTGAAAATGACTATGCTCCTTCCCTTTCATGACACTGTCAAAAAGGGGCCAAGCATGGATGTCATTACAATTATGCCCCCCCCCCCCCCCACGGAAAAATTCCTGCGGACGTCCATGCTCAGGGTCCCCATGTTCCCCAGTGTCCCAATGTATCAGCGTCCCCATGTCTCGGAGCTGCTGTCTGGACACTCTGTGCAGAGCTGCTCCCCCGCGGATCAGTGAGTAGAGAGAGGCAGGGAGGGAGATGCCGTAACTTCTTATCACTGCCTCTCTCCACACAAACAGCGACCCCTACTGGCCGGCGCTGGTATTGCAGAATAATCTATGTTTATACTGAGACAGACATTTGTGTTGCCGGTATTACTGCAATACCGGCACCAGCTAGGCAGCCTCAAATACCTGAGAAATACTTCTGAGAAATACCTGGAAACCCTAAGAAATACATGAGAAATATCTGGCAACCCTAAGAGTAGTGTGTAAAAAAAAAAAAAAAAAAAAAAAAAATGTAAAAAAAAACATTTTTTTTTTTTTTTTTTTTAAACCAATGGGCCTATTCCATGGGCATGGGCCTGGAGCTGCAGCTCCATCAGCCCCTATGTTAATCCGGCCCTGAGCACAAGGGGAACTTACACGATATTATGCAGATGGTTTAAATGTTGTGTCTGATCACTATATATGGACAATCTCCACCCTTACACATGTACATACTCACTCACACTAGATGTCTTGTAGTGGGCAACAAGTAGCTCACACTTATTTCAGTTACATAGCTGAAAAGAGACTTGCGTCCATTAAGTTCAGCCTTCCTCACATTTGTTTTTTGCTGTTGATCCAAAAGAAGGCAAAAAAAAAAGTTTGAAGCACTTGCAACAAACAAGAAAAACAATACCTTCTTGACCCCAGAATGGCAGTCTGATTAATCCTTGGATCAAGCAGCTATTACCCTACATTGAAAAATTATATCCTTGAATATTCTGTTTTTGCAAGTATGCATCTAGTTTCTGTTTGAACATCTGTATGGACTCTGATAAAACCACTTCTTCAGCAAGAGAATTCCACACCCTTATTGTTCTTACAGTAAAAAAAACACTTTTTTTTGCCTTAGACAAAATCTTCTTTCTTCCAGTCTAAATGCATGTAAAGTCTGATTTGTGGATAGATTTCCCCATAATGGTTTGTATTGGCCCAAATATATTTGTATATTGTTATCATATCCTCTCTCAGGCGACGTTTTTCTAAACTAAAGAGGTTTAAATTTGTTAACCTTTCTTCATAGCTGATATGTTCCATTCCTATTATTAATTTTGTAGCCCAGCTCTGCACTTTTTCTAGTGCCGTAATACCCTTCTTTAGAACAGGTGCCCAAAATTGCACAGCATATTCAATATATGGTCTTACCAGTGATTTATAAAGAGGCAAATTGATATTCTCATCCCGAGAATGAATGCCCTGCTGATTGACACTGCACATTGTTGCATAGTTTGTTGTCTATAACAATTCCCAAGTCCTTTTCGTGTGTTGTTATCCCTAATATGCTTCCATTAAGGGTATACATTGCTTGTGCATTCTTTACGCCGCAGTGCATATCTTTGCATTTTTCAACATTAAATTTCATCTGCCATTTGAGTGCCCAGTCTCCCAGTCTATCTAAATCCCTCTGCAGCAAGGAAATATCTTGCTCGCATTGTATTACTTTACAGAGTTTTGTGTCATCTGCAAACCCTGAAACATGACTTTAAATGCTTTTTTCAAGATCATTTATAAACATGTTAAATAGAAGGGGTCCCAGAACAGAACCCTGAGGGACACCACTTGCCACCTCTGTCCAGCTTTACCATTAATGACAACTCTTTGTACTCTATGTTTAAGCCAATGTTCTACCCAAGAACAAGCATTTTCATCTAGACCGATTTCCTTGAGTTTGAACACTAATCTATTGTGTGGAACTGTATCAAATGCCTTGGCAAAATCCAAATAGATCACATCCACTGCAACACCCTGATCTATACTTCTACTTACTTCTTCATAGAATGCAATCAAGTTTGTTTGACCTGACCTGTGCTTCATAAAACCATGCTGATTATTGCTGATAACCATGTTCTTCTCAAGGAATTCTTGATTATTATCCCTTAATAACCTTTCAAATACTTTATTTTCCTCTTGCCTCTCTAGCGTATAGCTGCATATTAAAGGGATACTTTTACTGAAGTGATATGGGGCTAAATATGCTGCACACGTAACCTTGTTTTTCAGAAACAATACTGTTCATATTTTGCAGTTTCCATGCCTACTAGTGACTCTCAGACAGACAGGCACTTGGGGCTCTGGACTAAAATAGATTCAATAGTTGAATTTGATGTCTGATGTCAGCATGTAAATATAACTAGACTCGATAAGAAGTATTGGATTGGTAGATTGTAACCGCTGCTGCTCATGCACCACATGTCCATAATATCTCTCTATAAAGAGCATTTCTCATTGGACCCAAGTCATCAGTCTTGATGACTTTCACTGCATGAGGATCGGCTGCTGCGAGAAGACGGTTTCAATGCTGGAATAAAAATAGGTTTAAGGGCTTTTAAAACAAAAAAAAGAAGGGCCCGTTTGTCTAAAAGGTTAATGAATACATCTAATTTAATAGGTTTTCCGAGCGTTCCTTGAAAATGCTGCTGCATCCATGACCCCCAATACCTCCAAAATAATAGTAACGAGCTGGGCAACCAAAATGTCCTATGCTGTCCACTTGTCATACTCCCATTGTAGGAATTGGTGGGAGAGGACATTGAATACTAAATGAGTAATCTTTGATAAAGTGCACTGCGGTACAACATGTTTTGTTGTACAGAGGAGGTTGGTGCCGAGCTTCATCCAGTAAGTTTTCATGGCTGTTTAAATTTGAAGAATAAACCTGGAATTTTAACAACTTTTAAAAATGGCGTCTGTTATTAAATGTTATACAGGAAAAAAAAACCACACTAACAGTTTGTCTTGTTACAAATTCATCAAATGTTACGGAATTAAAATACAAATACAGATTTAAATTGAAAAAAATCTCTGTGACCATTGGGTAGGGAGTGCTGGCAAAGTACTGTAACTCCTAGCTTAGCGAGAGGTCTCTAAATCCACACCTCCAATAAAATTTGCTTCACAAAACTGGTTGATATTAACGGAGTTAATCTCTAGTCTTCAAGTTAGTTAACAGACTGGCAGGAACTCCTGTTCCACGGACTCTTAGAGAGGCATGAAGGCTAGCCTCCAGCCCAGAGACTATGGGCCAGGGTTTTCCCCACACTGCTATTCTTACCAGTGGCACAGGACTCCCAGCTATTTCCTCCCTGCAAAGACGATAATCACCACAGCAATCCCTCCAGTCCGTGCCTCCCAGCTCAGCGCCCCTTTCATGGGGCCCAGTCATAGGCTTTTGATTGAGGTCTAGCATGTGGGGATATATTATTGTTTAAAATGTGAAACAGGGTAAAAACTATTGTGTAACAGCTATTGTGCACATGCTCCATTCAGTTATGGTGTATTAACTCAGTGCTGTCCCAGACACCAGGGAGTGACTTGTATTTATATTTTGTTTGATGCCCCCATGTTGGGATTACTCCTATACATATGTGCTGTGGTTCAATAAAGGTTGATCTGGATAGGAAAGGGACACCAGAGCTATATTCACTGTAGCTTGGTTCAGGGTGGAAGGACTCCTGAGAGATCTCAGTCAAGCTATGGCGACTGGGTCTCAAGTGCTCCAGGTTCCTTGATGGCAGCTAGGAGGCAAACTCTGCCGCATAGACTTACTGTGCATGCACTCTTCTGTGATCAAATGCATGGTCAACAACTCCCCTACAAATGAATGAAGTCTGTTAAAGAGTGGCGTTTTTTCAACAGACAGAACAATAGCAAAAAAATTACAAGTTACCACTGCTCGGGACACAATTAGCAATATATCAATAGCAATGTGATATACACCACAAGGGGTAGCAGTTTACTAACACTACTCCATGTAAGACAAACTAACATTTGCCACTATATAAGCTACCCAACCTAAGGCCTATGGTGTAAACACATAGATATCTGCTTCCAGTGCAAAAGAAAAAAAAGAATTAGAAAAAATATATATATATTTTAATATATAAATTTTAAGGTAGAATCAAGTAAATAATAGAATAGGGTGTAGTGTAACAGAGCAGAAACAAAAGGGAAGAATAACTAAAAAAAAAAAAATTTTTTAAAAAAAGTGCGTCCCCAAAGAGTGAAAAAGAGGACAATGGTATGACAGAAAAAGAAAACCATAAATAAAGCAACCATACAGAAGTCAGCCGTTAAGCTAAAACATCACGTTCTTAGAGGCTGTATATAGGATCCAATGTGTGCCTGTGTGTTTGCATAATTAGTCACCTGACCCGTGGAAGCAGGACCATACATAGCACATTCACCCCCTCAACCCACATTGCAAGAGCTCACAGAGTAGCCTCTTAAGCTACTGTGATCCCGAGGAGGCAGGTAAGGCAGAGTTACTGTTAGACTGAGCTTTATTGTTAGTGGCTACACTGCAGCGCTGTTTTCCTGGACGTTTTAGAATTGTGAAGGTTGTGGTGTGTGAGCTGCATGGACCATAGTGAGAGTTAGGTGCAATTCAATGGAACTCCGGTTCGGCAGCGCCTATTCACAGTTCCCTGCCAACTCTCACCTCGATTTTCTCCCACTTCCTGACCAGCCAGGAGAGTGCTAATTGGAGGGGAGGTACAGTAGACATAAATGAACAATCGTCTCCTGAGAGCCAAGGGCAGTGCCCCATCCTCAGGTTGCAGAAGCTCACGATGTTTGACCAGCGAAAGAGATACTGGTATGAACTTTGGTAGGGGCAGGTCAAAAACTTTGTCGATTTGTCTGTTTTCCACGGATCTGAGCACTATTTTGCCAACTTGGCCACTCGAATCAGAGCTATCCGACGATATGATAGGTTGGAGCTCCTGCTGATTTTGACATGTTTAATATATTTTTCTGGGTATTTTGTGTTGTGCCCTCTGTATCCAGGAGGAACTCAATTATCTTCCAGACAAAAGGGGCACCAGGCAGGGACAGTTAGAGTTAAATAGGAACCCCATGCTGTGGGTCCGTGTATAAATGACCATGGTTTTGTCAATAAAATCAGTTCTTTTCCCAGCATAAAGTCTCGGCTAATGTATGGGAAAAGGCTATAACACTGCTATAAACGACTGTACTCTGCTGAGCTACAATCATTAGTTACTGCACTGAATGGGATACTTCAGAGGGAAAAGAAGAGCCTTCCTGGCGACACTCAGGTCCCCTAGCGAGTGGTCCGCCACACTGTATTTCACACACACAAAAAAGGGTGAAATTACAATGAATGCCCTTCAAAAAAAAAATAATCAGAAGACTAATGTCTATCAATTGTTTTGTTTTCCCTTGTTTTGGATCAACAGCACAAAATAATGGGTTTTAACACTGAACTTGATAGACTTTAGTCTTCTGATTATGTTTTGAAGTGCATTCATTGTAATTTCACCCTCTTTAAACAGTTATCAGTATCACCTGCATTCAAGCAGGGATTTAAGCTATAACCTTCAAATAAAAACAAGCAAATAAAAATACCCTTTTCAGATTTTGTGTACCAAAAAATTAGTAAACTGTATAAACCAGCTTCTGCAGGCCTGTAACTCAAATAATTGTGTGACAGCCTCAAGCTAGCAAGCTATTGTAGAATATGTAATCCACCAATATATAGGGCACAATGAGATGGAAATATGTGGTTCATGATGGAATGACCTTGATAATCTCCATACACCATAAGAATGAAGACAGCTGTAGATATTTAGCCATCGTGGTAAGCTTTATCTCACTAAAAAATAATTCCAGCTAACATGGAGGTCAATGCGACTCATAATTCCTTGACATATAAATAGGACTTGATTTCTACTCAATGAAAGTTTGGAGAACATGCACTTCTGTGGTATCTGTCTTATTTCACGGAACATGTTTTGTTTTCCTTTTTTAGTTAATTTGATTACACAAAGACTTGTAGTGTAGCCAAATGGCAAAAAATAAGAAAACCAAAAATTGTCCAACTTAGGATTTTTCACCATTAACAGGTCGTTGTTGTGGTTCAAGGTGAGCGGTTTAGAACACAGTGATATTATGTAGTTGGAGATTTATCGTCATAATGTGTTGAACTGTTAGACCATGGAAAGCATAATAGACAATCATTACCTTGTGCCTTAAACTTGCTCAACAATAAACTCCCAAATTTTAAGTACACTTTGGATAAATAGCTTTTTCATGCAATACTAAAAACAAACAAAAAAAAACTAACAAACCACAAACCTCTTTGGTAAGAAACACAAAATAAAATCTTATGATTTTATGATTCTTCACAAAAAAAAATATAAATATTTATATATAGCATGTAGCTCAACGTTAATAAACGTTCTACGCTCTACTTCAAACCGTATGCCAAGAAATGTCAATTTCTGTAATTTGTGGTTCCGTGCTAGGGGAGGAAGACATGGAATGGAATTTGACTCCAAATTGGTCCTCTGCAGCACAAAAAGTCTGTTTACTTAAAACATATAACCAAATGTTATTTAATATTTTAGAAAGTAACACAATCCAAAAAAAATAATAAAAAATAATGGATATTTTACACAACAGAACCAACATGGACACAATATTGACATAGAATGGGACTTTTGAATATAGTCTTACAAAAGAAAAAAAATCCCTGTTAAGTTTTTTTTTTTCCCTTTAAGTTATTATGCTAAGCATGACAGTTTAACATCCGTTACAATATGGTTCACTGACACAATAAAAACCAAAATACAAATGTTCTGTTAGAAATCAGTAACGTCAGGGAAGACATTTCATGAACTGTAATTATTTCATATGAAATACTATACAATATAAACAAGACATCCCTTCTGGATGACCTTTACAGCAACCAGAGACCAAGAATTAGTTTTTTTTTTATTATTATTTTTTTCAGTGCAAACACATTTATACAAGGCAGTCTTGGCTGCAAAATTGTCTTTAAACATACAGTGAAGTCCTGCTTGCATGTATTAACTGTATTCCCCTAATGCAATAGTGACACTCAGTCATTCACTTGAAGAAATTAATACTCCTTTCACATTAGTCTCATCTATAAGTAACAATGTAATATCGGTGTCAACTCATCTGTAGTAGTAATATCTGGCTTTGTTCATTTTTATAGGAAAAGTTGCGCTGGCAATGCGCGACGCAGTCGTTGGCCGCTGAACACTTGCAATGGCCAAGGGACGTCAGGAAGAAAACTTCAGCTGTAACACAAAGAGCTGGCAAATGTCCCAAACCGTAATAAAACTAATAAGGTTCTGTTTTTTTTGCCCTTCATTTACAATATACATTTTTTTTTTATAAAAACCCAAATGTCTTATTGAAAGAAACTGTGGTAATGAAAAACTATGATTCATCATACAAAAAAAATGTTGACATACTTAAGAGTATTCCATATGGTTAGAATGTTTGTTTTCGTACAATATACTTTAACATTGCTGCCGTTTAAAGTCGTGGAGGTAGTTGTATGTAAAATAAAAATAATTAAAAAGAAAATTACAACAAAAAAAAAAAAAATAATTCCTCAATAAAACATTACATGTATTGTAGCAACAATTAAAGAGTCACGTGTGCAAAAATGACAATAGATTTGTCTTGATGTTTTGAGGCTGCACAAAATGCATTTACCCAAATTGGACACCACAAGTGTTGCAAACAAAAGAAACGGAATATTCGTAGACAGTACTTGAATTTCATAACATTGTAACCTGCTAAATCTCACCTCAAGCTGGCCAGTCTTAAAAAAACAAAAACAAAAAAACAAAGAGGTATTTTCTCTTCTTTCTAATACTGCATATAGTATTTTGATGGACTTTAGTCAAATTGTCTATGAAATTAAAGTACTTGTTACATCAGATAATAGAAAATTATAAAATGCTATTTATTGCCATTTTGTCTAGATTTATTTATTTTTATAGCCCATGTGATTTATTACTATTTTTGGCTAATTAACATTTATTAATGTTCAAAAAGCCTTCTATAATCATTGTCTGCCATGATCTGAAAACATGGGGGAGGAGTACATTTGTAATTTGGATTTTAAGTAAATGAATGTATTTGTAATGACCCTTTATTATTACAGCAAGTGGATAAAAATGCTAACATACGGTAGTTACATGTGTGAATCATTTTCTAATAAGGAATGAGTGTGCTTTATTCCATAACAGGAACATTTGACTAACTTTGGATCGATTTATTTAATTTTAAAAAATGTGTCAATTTAAGTTTAAATCCTAACAAGGGGAGATTTTAAAAACAAAAACTAGAAAATTAAACTTTGAAATAAGTGGGGTTATCACTAACTACACAATATTGTAGCAAAACCTAGGATCTTCATCAAGTTGTAAAACTCAAAATTTCTAGCTGTGGGCTGCCAAGTGATGGTTTTAAGAAATTAGCATCCTCACAACCATACATTGCCCACTCAGGGAGTATATTGGGGCTGCTGGCAGTATTAAAAGTAAAATAATCTGCCTCTATCAGCACAAAGATTGCTATTCTCAAAATACAATTAACTGTTTAGCTACAGAGAAACACAAAATGTTGAGAACCTTATTTGGTTCGAATAAGGAAATGATAAACACAACTCAAATTAATTATAGCAGGGGTAACTAACTGTTGTAGAACTGCAATTCAGAATAACGCTTTGCCAGCATTTAGATGTATAGATAGTAAAGCATTATAGAAATTCTATATTCACAACAGCTGGTAAATTACTTGTTGGCTAACCCTATTTAAAAAAAAATAAAAAAATAAAAAATAAGAGGTTGCACAAGGTGATTTTTCTCAAAATTACAGTAAACGTGGGGTAAAAACAAACAAAAATAACAATGACATCCTAGTAAATGTCCTTGTGATATATAAATTGCAAATGTTAACTGTAATACGATTGTTTACAGCATTACGTGTTTCGTACAGACACATTCTGTAATCAGATTTGAACTTTTTTTTTTTAAATAAGTCACATTCATTCTTAATTTAAAATTTCCACAAACTGAAAAAAAAAAAAACCTCTATGATTTAAAAATGCTCATAAAAAGAATTGCGTTCCACTTCGTTACAATTTTTTGAAAAGGAAAAAAAATAATAAAAATCTTTGACGTGAAACGAAAGCCGAGTTGTTTGCAATATTTAATACTTTGTTCTAATGATAACCGTCACAAATCCTCTTAGTTTGAATAGCCTAATTTAGGCATTACAATCAAAGCTACATAAAATAAAATTACATCCTTCCATTTGAAAGAAATCATATTGTCAGGCCACACTTGCCTTTCGTTTCCTCGGAAATAACCTATTTAAACAAATTAAAAAAAATATTTCATACATTTCTATTTAACATTGTGGTGTCACTCAAAGCTGCAAGAATAACACTTAAACACTTGCCTTATAATGAAAGGAATTATTTCCAATTTATATTCCACGCTCATTATGGAGTCTCACCTTCTTCCCTTTGTACACATATGAAGTAAGTGTGTTAAATAGGTGTTCTAAAAAGATCTAGATCAGTGATGCCGAACCTTACAATGACATAGGTTTGTAAGCTACATTTCGCAACTGTCGCACAGCCGGCCTACAGATCGACTGAGCATCTTCATAAATCTAGTTCACAAAACATCAACAATGCCAGGATCAGGCATTACTGATCTAGAACAGTATTTTTATTTTTTTCCACAAATTTGTTTCTGAAAAATATTTTTAGGTTCGCTTTAAAAAGTGCCAGAACATGTTTTCCAAACCTCTTAAGAGAATATAATAAAAAAAAAAAAAAAAAAGTTAAAATAAAAAAATTGACACAATTAAAACACAAAAAGTAAATTTTCCGTACTCTGTCAAGTTTGGCACTACACTCTCTTTGAAGAGGGCTACTGCTTGTAAACGCTGATATACGGTTTTCACAAATTTGATTTGCAACTAAGTTCACCACTGTATTTCAGGTGGCATCATATTATGTGCGGTTTTAAAGCAGCAGAGCTAGGTACATCTTATATAATGTTTTTTGTTTTGTTTACAGGCCATAATATTGCAATAGCCATTAGTGTTAATACTGTACTTATGAAATGGTACAGTCTGACTGAAGAATGATATGTTTGCCACCTTGTGTACTGCATGTGAAGCCTCAAACACATACAGTACGTTAATGATATCACATATCATACAGATGTTTAAGGTCTAGACTGCAGAAAAACCCAGATCTAGCAGGGATCTAGCAGACATTATTGCAGTGTGATATGCTGTGATATTAGTGGATCACAGTCAATAAGTTAAAAGACAGCTTGTGCTGTATTTTCAAATACCATACCAGATTGAACCTTAGAGTCTAAATTTTGCATGGTGGAGATATAAGAAAATTTCTCCGGCACACAGAGATTTTAAAATTACTACAAGTGAATGTAAACAATAGCATCTGACGTTAAGGGGGGGAGGGAATGGGAGGGGGGGCAAAGTACAAAATAAAATATTTATTGGTGGATTACCATTAATGTAAAAACTCTGCAGATTGGCAGTTACAAGTCTTGTATTCATTACCAAGCACCGCTGCTTTAAATGAAACTTTGCTTTGTACTGCATGGTGTTGATATCACAGATTACAGTGTCTAGACTTTTGTATATATGTGCTCTGATACACTTACATGATGAATATTGTACAAATTATTTCTATGCTTAAACCATGTACTATAGAGCGGTACATTTGTGGAAAGCAATTATGATAAAACAAATTAAACAAAAAATAATAAAGAAGATAAAACTAAACAAAACAAAAAAATAATTAGTAATTTTGTTCTCATTGGTGCCCCCCTGGGCTAATTAGCAGCACAGTTTAAGAAATACACAAAAACTGTGGGTGTGAGGCTTGCTTGTATAGAGATGTAAACATCGGTCCCAGTGTAGTAAACTTTGCTGTAGAGGATGAGACAGGACAAGATTTGAGGCTGAACGGCTATCAAACACTAGTTACAGAGGCTTGCAAACAGTTAGCAGGTTTCTGCAATTTATCAGCATCAGTTGTCGTAGTTTCTGCAGCAGATGTTCGGAAGTTAAACGCAGGTCCAGCACCACCATGAGCAGGACTGAGAGCAGGATTCTGACGTCTGTTACTTTCAACAATACTTGAAGTATTGGAAGCCAGGCTTTCACGGGTGCTGAAATATAAAGATACAATATCAAACTCACTGTTATATGTAGGACACAAATTCAAGGTGTGTAAATATTAGAATCTTTCTGCGTGCTTCATGGGGGACACACCCACAATGCTAAAACATTTTTAATACAGTTCAAATCATTCAAAGCTTTTTACCAGCACCTGCCTCGTATAGAATATGGTTATTTAAAGGGACACTACAGTCATCAGAACAATAGTAGCTTAATGTAGTTGTTCTGGTGTCTACATTAAAAGGCCTGCAGGGACAGGCAGTAAACACTGCCTTTTCAGATAGAAGGCAGTTTTTACATTACTACCTAGGAACACCTCTAGTGGCAGTCACTCAAACTGTAGTGTGCAGCACTGACATTCCACGTCTCCACGTTCTGCATGAAGGCACTACCCCCTCCTCATAGAGATGCGTTGGTTTAATGTATCTGTATGTGGAGATGCTGATTGGCGCAATGCTGCGCATGCACGATAGCCTCCCAATGCTTTCCAAGGGATGGAACCAGCTGCGTAGAGACCGGCACAGTCCTGGAAAAAGGTGAGTAAACCACCTTTTTAACGAGGGACACGGGGCAGCCAGAGACCTAAACGGCAATCTTATACCTATAGTGTAGATTTTTTAATATGAAGTAATGCAGACAGTTGAGAATTTTTGTTACCCTGTTATAGCTTAAAACCGGTATTTTGGTGGTGAGCTTTAACAAACATAGCCAGTACACACTCATGATGTTTAGCCAGTAATTTGGATAGGTGAACCAGAAGATAAACATTTAGAAAATTATTATATACTATTTTGTGTTTCTTTAAAAAAAAAATAAAAAAAAAAATTCAACAAAAAACTTTATTGAAAGGGTTACTCCAGGTATCGTGAATACTTCAGTGATTGAAAGTGGTTCATGGTGGCTGGAGTCTGTATGTGCAATGTTTAGCTGTGAAACACAGCACATACCAAGTTGAACCCCTTTGAGGTAAGTCCCCATGCAGCGTCATAGAGGCATCATCAGCCAGCCTGGACTGGCTAATGTTAAAGGAACACTATAGTCACCTAAACAACTTTAGCTTAATGAAGCAGTTTTAGTGTATAGATCAGTGGTAGTCAACCTTTTTCTACCTACCGCCCACTAATGCATCTTTTTGGTTGAAATATTTTCCTTACCGCCCATCAGTTTTCGCGCAAGTGCAGAATATTTTTTTCGAAAGGAAGGTATTTTAAAAAAAAAATAAATGTACGTTCATTTATCTTTTTATTTCCAATTAATGCATGTTTATAATGTTTTTAACTTTATAAAGTTTAATGAGAAAACAATAAAGTAAATTGAAATTACCTTTACTAGTGATTAATGAGATCCTTGAGGTTGATGCTGCAAGACTAAATATTTGATATCTGGTTCGATTTTCGTAAGGAACAAACAAAGGTCTCCTCTTTCGGTGATATTCAGACGACTTCTCTGTTTGCGCATAATAGGATTTCTCATCTGTGCGTCATCTCCCCTCTTCTCCCTCCTCAATTCCCCTCCCCACCTTTTTCCCCCCCTTTTTTAACCTTCCTTATAGCAATGCCCAGTAGGAAGGCTGAGCTAGGTATCCCACTATAACAGACTGGCACACAGGGCCGCCATCAGGGCATGACAACCGTGACAATTGTCACGGGCCCGGCCCCCACGTGTATCAGCGGAACTGCCGCCGGTGCATCTGCACCGGGGCCCACACGCTTATGGGGCCCATCAGGTGGCCCAAGCATTTAGGGCCACCCAATGGGCCCTATTATCTTCAGGGGCCCGGTCAGCGCTGTAATAGCGCGACCGGGCCCCTTTAAAAAAGAAAAACAATGCAGCCAGAAGCAAGTGCTGACGTCCGGTCACTTCCTCCCAGTTTACTCCGCGCGGGAAGGAGGAGAGAAAGGCCGCGAGGAGAGGCAGCCGACTCACATCATCCCCAGCCACCCTCCTGCGACGAAATGGTAAGGAAGAGAGGAGGGTGGCTGAAAATGAGGTGTATGTGTGTATGCCAGTGTGTGTGTATGTATGCCAGTGTATGTGTATGTCAGTGTGTGTGTGTGTATGCCAGTGTATGTGTGTATGCCAGTGTATGTGTATGTCAGTGTATGTATGTATGCCAGTGTATGTGTATGCCAGTGTATGTGTATGTCAGTGTATGTGTATGCCAGTGTATGTGTATGTCAGTGTATGTGTATGCCAGTGTATGTGTATGCCAGTGTATGTGTATGTCAGTGTATGTGTATGCCAGTGTATGTATGCCTGTGTGTGTATGCCAGTGTATGTGTATATGCCAGTGTATGTGTATGCCAGTGTATGTCAGTGTAGATGTGTATGCCAGTGTATGTCAGTGTATGTGTATGCCAGTGTATGTGTGCCAGTGTGTGTATGCCAGTGTATGTGTGCCAGTGTGTGTATGCCAGTGTATGTGTGCCAGTGTGTGTATGCCAGTGTATGTGCACTGTGTGTATGCCAGTGTGTATGTCTGTTTCAGTATTTGTATCTGTTAGTGTGTATGTATGTATTCCTGTGGGCAGGATTTGGAGGCGGGCCCTGTGGGCGGGCTTGAAGGGGGGCCCAGACCTTGAGCTGTGTTAGGGGCCCCAAAATTTCTGATGGCGTCCCTGCTGGCACACATACATACATACATACATACAGACACAAAAGACACACATACAGACAGACAGGCACACATGCAGACACAGACACAAACATACAGACAGGCACACAAGACATGCATACAAAGACACATACACAAGAAACATACATACAAAGACAAGACACACATACATACACACATATATACAGACAGACACACACACACGACACATACAAAGACACACATACATACAGACACCTACAGACAGACACACACAAGACATACATACAAAGACACACACACAGACACAAGAAACATATACATACAAAGACAAGACACACATACATACATATATATATATATACAGACAGACAGACACACACGACACATACAAAGACACACATACAGACAGACACACACAAGACATACACACAAACACAGACACACACAAGACATACATACAAAGACACATACACATACAAGACATACATACAAAAACAAGACACATGTATACAGACACACACAAGACACATACATAAGACACACATACAGACACACACAAGACATACATACAAAGACACATACACAAACACACACACATTATATTTAAGTCACCCTCCTGTTTCCTACCTTTAAGGTGCAGGAGGGTGACTTTCCCTGGGGTCCAGTGGTGGCTCAGGTGGATGGGAGTCAGAGTTCCCACTCTGACTCCCTCCTCCTCCTTCCTCCCGCGCGGCTCTCAGTATGCTGGGAGGAGTGACTGGGGAATCACTTCCTCCCAGCAGAGATGATGTCATCACAGGGGGCCGGTCGCGCTGTTAAAGCGCCCAGCGTTGACCGGGCTCCCTCACAATCCACATCCATCGGGTGGCCCTGACAGCATGGGCCACCCGATGGACCCCTCTATATGCGGCCCCGGCGGTTTGCTGCCCGGGCCGGGGCCGCAAGTGGTGATGGCGGTACCCGGTCGCAGGGGTACCGCCGGCTCGCACCCGCCCACCCGCTCACCCAATCTATAAAAAAAAATTGAAAATCCCTACCGCCCACCTGGAATCCCGAAACGCCCACTAGTGGGCGGTAGGGACCAGGTTGACGACCCATGGTATAGATCATGCTTCTCATGTTTCACTGCTCAATTCACTGCCATTTAGGAGTTAAATCACTTTGTTTCTGTTTATGCAGCCCTGGCCAAACCTTTCCTGGATCTGATTGACACAGCCTCCATGAAACAAAAAATGGTTTCACTTTCAATCAGATGTAACTTACCTTAAATTGTTTATCTCTTGACCTGTAAATTGAACTTTAATCACATATAGGAGGCTCTTGCCGGGTCTAGAAAGCTATTAACATAGCAGGGGATAAGACAATCTTAATTAAACAGAACTCGCAATAAAGAAAGTATATACTTTAGATGACAGGAAGTGTTTAGGAAAGCTGTGCAAATCATAAACAAAGTGATTTAACTCCTAAATGGCAGATAATTGAGCAGTGAAACTGCAGGGGCATGATCTATACACCAAAACCGCTTCATTAAGCTAAAGTTGTTTTGGTGACTATAGTGTCCCTTTAATTCTGTGAAAATTTAGTGACTGTTAGCAAAACTATTTAAACCCTGCTTCAAAAGAATATGGATATAATTGGCCGATAAATAATACATTAAAAAGTACAAATCAACTTTGTGATGCTTGTTCTGCCATATTAAGATGCAACCTGAAACTTGGCCAGATCCTTCTAGTAACCACCACCGACAAAGGGAAAACAAAAAATGAAAGGATCCTGGGGAAAATTTTTATCTCAATTAATATGGTATTAATTCAGCCAATCCACACGGCTGTCTTGTCTGCTCAATTATCTAGGTCTTTAAAGATCTGTAATTCTTATCAAAAAGTTTAATTGGGGGGGCGGGGCCTGACCGCTGAAGGGAGCAGACGCATGTCGCTGTAGCTCCCGGGTTTCAACTAACCTTCAGCCGATTCTCGTTAACCGGAGGCAGCAAACCGATGACCCGGTGCTCCCAAGCGATAGAGGACATCGGGCCCGACATGGTGATACCACGCAAGTGGCCCGGTGTTCCGGACCCGACCCACGCAGGTTTGCGGCCTACAAGCATGGTGGTGGTGGGAGAGACGCCCGCTCTCCCACTGCAGACAAACACGGCAAAGCAAAGCTGGACACCCCGTTCCGCCCCCTATGGACCGGCGGGGGTTATCCCGGTCCCCACCGAAGCGACACACATGGCTAAACGGATGGTATCTGCCCACACGGGCTTGGGCCCTGGGCCTAGCGCTACCGCAGAAGCCTCTTGCCCTACAGAACCTACACCCGTACAAGCCACAAGCCTGGATCTAATCTTCCAACAATTCATAGAAAAGCTGGACAGACTCTTTGCAACACCCCGCGTGCAATACGGAGGCATAGCATGTGGACCGGGGAAACGGAGGCGGACTGGGCCTACTAAGGGCACTACAGACCCTTTAACGCTAAAGTTGAGCACTGACTGCCCACCCGGGCCGGGGGTCACCAGGAGGATAACTCCACAGCATCTGCCACATCGCCGGAAGCCTAACCGCCGCTGGCGGCGACGAAACACCAGGGCTCTCCGAATCGCCCTCACAGGGAAGAACTGGGCCTCTTGTAGCACCCGAGTTCGTGGAGCAAAGATGCAGACCCCACACGGAGCCTGGGGCCACGGGGAGACCCGGCCGCCCTCGCGCACCTCCCACACTCGACGACTACAGCCCCTCACCGGCAGCAGACAAGGACTAAGCTTCCTTCCAAGATCTGTTGGAAAGGACGACTCACAGAGGCAACGATCCGACCACGATGTTTGGCCCATCCATCCAGCACTCAGAGCCGGCATAGGCTAAGCTCAATGGACTGCATGTACGTTACTCCTGCAGTCCTCACTGCGAAGGCAAGACCGGACCCCACCGTGCAAATTATCATTTGACAAATTGTGAGCAATGTAGTACCTAAGCAATATGTACTGGCCTTTTCTTGTATAACGCTAATAGACTCTCACTGTCCACACCGCTGAAAGGTCCACTAGAAAATGTTATTTACCCAGACTATCAGCTAGGACAGGTGATGTACGTAACATATGCCCTGACCGTTAGACACTAGGCATGATTATAGCAATGTTTGAAGCACAACTTGTTTTAGCTAAATTTTGTATGCCAATGTTATGTTCAGAATTTAGCCTGCTCCATTTGTTGCGTGAAATGTTACTTAACTAGACTACCTGCTAAGACAAGTGATGTACGTAGCCTATGTCCTAGCCGTTCGACACTAGGCCTGACTTTAGCACTGTTTGAAGCACTACCTGTATTAACTAAATTCGTATGCCAGTATTATGCTCGGCTTTTAGCCTGCTCCATTTGTTGCGTGACACTAGCGACCAAAACAGTTTGAGTACTCTCCCGCTATTAGTGTAGCCTGTTTATCTAGGCATCTCCTTTTACGATTGTCTAAGCGGCGACACATTCTGTACACTTCTTGTAACACAGAACACACACTCACATCTTGACTAGTTGAAGTGACAAGTCACACCTGCATATTAACGAATAGATATAACTTGAGCTACTCACCAGACACAAAAAATACAAAAACAGAGGTATTATTGTCCAGGAAATGTAATTTTTCGAAATTGACGTTGTATTATCCCTATGCTGTATATTACTCGTACATTCCCTCTTTTACTTTCTGTACCCCATCCTGCATACCTCAATAAAAGAAAGATTGACTAAGAAAAAAAAAAAAAAAAGTTTAATTGGTCTGCTGTTACCTATATCCCCAAATAAAAGAACTGGTAGGTTGACTCCACCAGTGCCGTGTCCACAACCATGAGGTTCAGACAAGGCACAGAGGAATAGCAGCAGACCTTTCCATATTAATGTTATAGTCTTTAAGTTCATAGGAGCTTAGGACTGAGTTTCAATGGTCAATGGAAGAAATTGGAATCGATAGTGTAAGTAGAATATCGTCTGTATAAATGGGTACAGAAAATAATTTCCAGGCTACTCCCACAATACTCAGATGATTCCTTAAACAGTGCAATTGGGGCTTCTAGTTTTCCTTTTTAATGTGCAGCCATCACGTATATTTTCTGAAGGTTTGTACAAGTTTAACCCCTTAAGGACCAAACTTCTGGAATAAAAGGGAATCATGACATGTCACACATGTCATGTGTCCTTAAGGGGTTAAAGTAAGTGATAAGTAAGAGAATATATGCAAAAACTAAACTGAACATACAAATATTCATAGTTCTTATCATAACATCTATTAATATGGAGCAATCAAATATGATTCATTACTTTAGTTTTGTGAGATTTTTCAAGAGGCAGAAGTCACCTAATATTTGTAGGTCAGGGGAGGTGTGACTAGGGCTGTATAAACCAAATGATTTAACTCCCAAATGGCAGATAATTAAGCAGTTTGAAAGCAGGGTCATGCTTTATACACCAAAACCACTCCATTCAGCTAGAATTGTTTTGGTGCTTTTACTACCTTTAAAGCGGCACTGTCATGCCGAAGTTACCTTTCCTCAATCTCTTCCTCTTCTCCTCCTCTCTCAGGATCTGTTCTTCTTTTCTTCCTGTCTTCTTTAGTTTTCTTTAAAATCATAAGACAAAGTAGGGACTCTTTGTCTTATGGAGGATTTCTCCGCTTGACCAGCTCTGACCAGCGGAGGAGCAAAGTGTGTTTCATTTCCGCTGGTCAGAGCAATTTTCCCATGATCCCTAGCTTTCCTCCCTGTTCCCACAATGCTTCCTGTCAGTATTGCCGAACGTCCTGTCACTTAGACAGAACGCCGGCAAAACTGCCGAATTGCATCCTAACAGAATGAGCACTGTTTCTCCATTGGTGTTAGGATGCAATTCGGTACTTTGATCGTATCGGAATTTCATTCTAATGAATGAAACTTCGATCCTATTCATTGCCGCGGCTGCATCTTGCAGCCGCTTAGTAGATAACTCCATAAATCCCACGGTATCAGGGAGCTATCTACTAAAAGGCTGGAAGACCTAAATTGGTCTTTCAGCCAACTTTACTAATACTAAGTAAAGATTACTTAGTATTAGTAAATAACATGCCCCTACTCGCTATACCGCGAGTAGGGGCATGTCTAGTAAGCAGTGAGCAGCCTGTGGCTGCTCACTGTAAAAAAACAAAAAACCTAATAAACACCCCTAATAAACACACCTAATAAAACCCCCTGCGCGGGGGTTAAAGATGGGGGGGGACGGGGACCTACTGTCCTCCCCCCTGGCCCCCACCCCTGCGCGGTGGGTGGGGGCCCTAATAAAACAATAAGGTGGGGGGGGACCTACTGTCCTCCCCCCCTGGCCCCCACCTCTGCGTGGTGGGTGGGGGCCCTAATAAAACAATAAGGGGGGGGGAACCTACTGTCCTCCCCCCCGGCCCCCACCCCTGAGCGGTGGGTGGGGGCCCTAATAAAACAATAAGGGGGGGGGACCTATTGTCCTCCCCCCCGGCCCCCACCCCTGCGCGGTGGGTGGGGGCCCTAAAATTCCAAAGAACTTTCCCACGCTTGTAAAATGACACAGAGCACTGTGATTGGATGGATTTCAAACCATCCAATCACAGTGATCTGTCATTTTACACAGCGTGGGAAAGTTCTTTTGAATTTTCCCACGCTGTGTAAAATGACACCGAGCACTCTGATTGGCTTAAACCAACCAATCAGTGTGTTCTAAGCCTTACAGAGGAAGAGGTTCTATTTCAACTGTCAAAAGTAAAGACAAATAAGTCAATGGGACCTGATGGAATACACCCAAAGCTATTAAAAGAGCTTAGTGGTGTACTAGCAAAACCATTAACAGATTTATTTAACCAATCATTGATAACAGGAGTAGTCCCAGAAGATTGGAAGTTAGCGAATGTTGTGCCCATTCACAAGAAAGGTAATAGGGAGGAGTCGGGCAACTATAGGCCAGTAAGCCTAACTTCAGTAGTGGGGAAAGTGATGGAAACCATGTTAAAGGATAGGATTGTTGAACATCTAAAAACACATGGATTTCAAGATCAGAGACAACATGGGTTTACTTCAGGGAGATCATGCCAAACTAATCTTATTGATTTTTTTGATTGGGTAACTAAAATTATAGATCAGGGTGGTGCAGTAGACATTGCTTACCTCGATTTCAGTAAGGCTTTTGACACTGTTGCACATAGAAGGCTTATCAACAAACTACAATCTTTGAGTTTGGATTCCAATATTGTTGAATGGGTAAGGCAGTGGCTGAGTGACAGGCAACAGAGGGTTGTAGTCAATGGAGTATATTCGAAGCTTGGGCTTGTCACCAGTGGGGTACCTCAGGGATCTGTACTTGGACCCATTCTCTTTAATATTTTTATTAGTGATATTGCAGAAGGTCTTGATGGTAAGGTGTGTCTTTTTGCGGATGATACTAAGATATGTAACAGGGTTGATGTTCCAGGAGGGATAAGCCAAATGGAAAATGATTTAGGTAGACTAGAAAAATGGTCAGAGTTGTGGCAACTGACATTTAATGTGGATAAGTGCAAGATAATGCATCTTGGACGTAAAAACCCAAGGGCAGAGTACAGAATATTTGATAGAGTCCTAACCTCAACATCTGAGGAAAGGGATTTAGGGGTGATTATTTCTGATGACTTAAAGGTAGGCAGACAATGTAATAGAGCAGCAGGAAATGCTAGCAGAATGCTTGGTTGTATAGGGAGAGGTATTAGCAGTAGAAAGAGGGAAGTGCTCATGCCATTGTACAGAACACTGGTGAGACCTCACTTGGAGTACTGTACACAGTACTGGAGACCCTATCTTCAGAAGGATATTGATACCTTAGAGAGAGTTCAAAGAAGGGCTACTAAACTGGTTCATGGATTGCAGGATAAAACTTACCAGGAAAGGTTAAAGGATCTTAACATGTATAGCATGGAGGAAAGACGAGACAGGGGGGATATGATAGAAACATTTAAATACATAAAGGGAATCAACACAGTAAAGGAGGAGACTATATTTAAAAGAAGAAAAACTACCACAACAAGAGGACATAGTCTTAAATTAGAGGGACAAAGGTTTAAAAATAATATCAGGAAGTATTACTTTACTGAGAGGGTAGTGGATGCATGGAATAGCCTTCCAGCTGAAGTGGTAGAGGTTAACACAGTAAAGGAGTTTAAGCATGCGTGGGATAGGCATAAGGCTATCCTAACTATAAGATAAGGCCAGGGACTAATGAAAGTATTTAGAAAACTGGGCAGACTAGATGGGCCGAATGGTTCTTATCTGCCGTCACATTCTATGTTTCTATGTTTCTAATGGCAGGGCGGGGCAAGGCTTTATAAGGATGGATTTTTGTTTGGCCTTTTGGTGGGCTGAAGAAAGAAGAATTTAGAAAAAAGAAGACGTTTAATTTTTTTTTTTTTTTTACAGGTTAGTTATTGTATTCCCCCCTCACTATTTTTAGGGTGAGGGGGGTAGGTAGGGGATAGAATGTTTTGGGTGGGGGGGTGACTAGGGGCTTGGGACCCCTAGTCACCTTGATGGGGGGGGTTCATTTAGGGCCCCCACCCACCGCGCAGGGGTGGGGGCCAGGGGGGGAGGACAGTAGGTTCCCCCCCCTTATTGTTTTATTAGGGCCCCCACCCACCGCGCAGGGGTGGGGGCCGTAGGGGAGGACAATAGGTCCCTCCCCCTTATTGTTTTATTAGGGCCACCGCTCAGGGGTGGGGGCCAGGGGGGGGAGGACAGTAGGTCCCCCCCTTATTGTTTTATTAGGGCCCCCACGCACCGCGCAGGGGTGGGGGCCAGAGGGGGAGGACAGTAGGTCCCCCCCATATTGTTTTATTAGGGCCCCCACCCACCGCTCAGGGGTGGGGGCCAGGGGGGGGAGGACAGTAGGTCCCCCCCCCTTATTGTTTTATTAGGGCCCCCACCCACCGCGCAGGGGTGGGGGCCAGGGGGGGAGGACAGTAGGCCCCCCCCATATTGTTTTATTAAGGCCCCCACCCACCGCTCAGGGGTGAGGGCCAGGGGGGGAGGACAGTAGGCCCCCCCATATTGTTTTATTAGGGCCCCCACCCATCGCGCAGGGGTGGGGGCCGTGGGGGAGGACAATAGGTCCCCCCCTTATTGTTTTATTAGGGCCCCCACCCACCGCTCAGGGGTGGGGGCCAGGGGGGGTGGACAGTAGGTCCCCCCCCTTATTATTTTATTAGGGCCCCCACCCACCGCTCAGGGGTGGGGGCCAGGGGGGGAGGACAGTAGGTCCCCCCCCCTTATTGTTTTATTAGGGCCCCCACCCACCGCGCAGGGGTGGGGGCCAGGGGGGAGGACAGTAGGTCCCCCCCCCCCCCTTATTACCATTTTTTTTTACAGTGAGCAGCCACAGGCTGCTCACTGTTTAGTGGACATGCCCCTACTCGCGGTATAGCGAGTAGGGGCATTGGGGAGATTTTAATCTCCCTTGTGCTATTATGGGGGTCATATTGACCCCCATAGAGTGAGGGGGGGACCTGGGGGGCTTATGAAGTGGTGGGGAGCTCTGCTCTCTGCCGCTTCTATAATTACATATTACAAGGAGGGAGCTGCAAGCCGGTAGCTCCCTCCTTGTAATAAACTGAACCAACAAACTAACATTGATACTCAGTGTTAGTTTGTTCATCTGATTTTTTCTATTCATTCATTCGTCAAAGGCCAAGATTTATTGATCTTTTTCACCTATCCTTCCTCTTTGACTACTCCACTCTGTTAAACCTTAAGGGACACTATGGTCACCAGAACGAATACAGCTTAATTTAGTGGTCCTGGTGTCTACAGCCTGTCCTTGCAGGCTCAGCAGTGACCGCTCTTCATAGAGAGGCTGATTGGCCTAGAGCGGTGTGTGCTGCTCATGTGCGATAGATTATCTCAGCCATGCAGGCAGAGCCAACCTTAGCGTAGGAAAAAAAGTATGTTTAAACAGCTTTTAAGGGGGGCCAGTACCTAAATAGTTAGTTTGCCTTCCTGACACTACAGTGCATCTTTAATGTGTTTCCCATGTTATCGAGGATAACATTTTAAATCCTTTCCCAGAAAGTTCTCCACAGCTGAACTCTTTCTTACATCTTGGTTCTTGTTGATAAGAGTATCTACATTCAATTTTAATAACTACCATCAGGATGATTCACTAAAGTGAGAATTCAAATTGAATTTAAAGTGAATTTCAAATTTAAGGCCAAAGTAGCCAAAATGAAGCATAGCGGACTAAGAGAATTATTCCAGTTTGGCTATTTCTACCATGAATTTGAAATTCACTTTGAATTCTCACTTTAGTGAATAACCATATCTTAAGTGAGAATTCAAAGTGAATTTAAAATTTAAGGTCAAAATAGTCAAACTGGAGAAATTCTCCAAGTCACCTGTTCGGTCGAATTGAAGAAACTGATCCTGCTCGGTACAGGAAGGAAAACGAGAAATCTTCTGAGTTAAAGGGACACTCCAGGCACCCAGACCACTTCTGCCCATTGGAGTGGTCTGGGTGTCAACTCCCACAACCCTTAAGCCTGAAAGTGTAATTATTGCAGTTTTTTATAAACTACAATAATTACCTTGCAGGGTTAAGTCCTCCTCTAGTGTCTGTCTATCAGACAGCCACTAGAGGAACTTCCATGTTCTTAGAACACAAAAAGTGTTTTAAACGATGCTGGATGTCCTCATGCTATGCACGAGGACCTCTAGTGTTGCTGGAATCCCCATAGGAAAGCACTGAATAATGGGACATCGGCGCTGGATTCAGGTAAGTCACCCCTTCAGCAACATGAGATGGGGGGTGGAAGGGAGAGGGGCACTGGATAGTCCCTTTAAAACATTTGAGAGTGCAAGGGATCTCTGGTCACCAAAACTACTTCATTTTGAGAGGTTCTTATGGTGCCTATAGAGTTCCTTTAAAACACACAATTTTTATATCCGTTTTCCTGGCACTGCAGGACCCCTCTCCCTCCCACCCCCGAATCCCATGATGTCCCTCGGCGCTGGGCCAGGCTCCACCCACGGTCATCCCCTGCCGGCAGGGGACACTTAATGCGCATGCGCGGCAATGGCCGCGCGCATTAGACGTGAGGACGTCCAGCGTCGTTTAAAAAACTTTTCGTGTTCTAAGAACACAGAAGTCCCTCTAGTGGCTGTCTGATAGACAGCCACTAGAGGTGGACTGAACCCTGCAAGGTAATTATTGCAGTTTATAAAAACTGCAATAATTACACTTGCAGGGTTTAAGGGTGGTGGGAGTTGGCACTCAGGCCACTCCAATGGGCAGAAGCAGTCTGGGTGCCTGGAGTGTCCCTTTAATCATTTCGGACTCCTATACATTTATTAGTTAACAGTGCCTTAATGCTAATTATGCCAAAGTCTGACTTTGAATCAAAATTAAGGTTTTAAACAGTGGTTCTTATGTGTTGTTGTTTTTTTTGTTTTGGACAAGTACATAAATAAAATACATGGCATTTGATTGACAACCCATTCTTCAGTTTAAAAATGATCACAATGCCTCATACATCGAGAAGAAAATTAATTCTACAAAACACTTTGATTAATCTCTTTGCATTGTTAAAGGGATCTCCATTGCACGGAGGAAGGAATTGTTGCTAAAGTAATCGATTTATTATAGACCGTTGCCTGAGGCCTGATCAATGTGATGTTTTATTTTTCTAACATTAGGGAACCACAGATAATATAAGAGGAGGCAACTATGAGTCCACTCAGGAGTTAAAGGGGCACTATAGTGTTAGGAACACAAACATGTATTCCTGACACATTTAGGTGATCTTCCCCCCTTACCTCTTGTTAGAAAGGTGATTTACCCACCTTTCTCCAGCACCGCAGGAAGCTTTTTGCGTCTGGCCACCCCCCCACCCGCCTCCTTGGCAGACATCATCAGAATTTATGATCTCAGCCAATCACAATAGGATTGGTGGACATAGTCAATTCAGATGATGTCAGCCAAGGAGATGGGGCAGGGCTAAACACAAGAAGCCCCATGTGACATTTTTGCATCTTTTGCCAGGGAATAACAACAAAAGAAGATATCTTGCATCATTAGCTGTTATAGTAAACATAGGTTACTAATGGTCAAATCAAAATTCAAACACCACTTAATATATGCTTATATTTAATACAATCTGTTATTGCTTCTCTAAATATGAGGGAAGGTAAAAACGGTATATCAGGTTTAGGCAACTGGTGGTATTGGGACTATTTATTAACCACAGCAAAAGTAAAATTGACATTGCTGGGAGTGATAGTCTAACAGCATCTGAAGGTGTGCAGGTTACCAAAAAGTATTCTACTGCCGCTTACCGTGGGGAGTTAAATCCACTGTCTACTGTAATGCTGCTACTATCCATGCTATCAAGTCGAGCTGAGTGAGTCGCTCTCTGGCTGTTGCTGCTCTCAGTTTCCTTTGGATTCAAAAGTGTGAGGTTTTTCTCAAACTTCCTCTGTAAATCCCTTTCCTTCTCCCGCTGCAGCAGCCATTGCATCGTACCCATGTCCTCTCTGTTCTTTTCCTCCTCTGCCGTCTTCGGTGTCCCTTCCTCTGACTCATCATCTTCTGAGACATTATAGTAATCAAAAGAAGCTTCTTGGGTTCCTGTTGGCTCCTGTGGTCGTGGTGAGACGGCAAGGTTTTGGGTAACTGAGGTGGTAATTGGTTGCTCAAAGTTCTCAATGCTTGCTGGCAGTGTTTCTGGAGAAGTCTTTTGGTGCGATTTCAGCAGATTCACACTAGATTTATGAAAACTGTTCACAGATAGGCTATTGTGCAAAGGTTTGAATAGAGTATCCTTGCTGAATATTTCTTTCCTCTTGTCTAAGCTGCTCGATTCTGCATTGTGATGGGGAACCAATCGTCCATTTGCAATCACCTCAGGGGTTTGACCAGAAGCAGCAACCGACAGACCACTAATTGTGCCTTTCGGTGACTCTTCTTTGTATTCTCCTTGTTCTCTGGCTATGTGTTGCTGTGGCTTCTCAGAGGGAGAGAGTCTTTTCAAGCCTTCTGAAAGACTTGGTATATCAATATCCTCTTTATTTTTTCCTAGTGGGGATGGAGCAGTGAGAATTGTTTCGCTAGATGTGTTGCACTGAAAATAGTCATCTGCATTTTTTTTGGAGCAAGAATTGAGTTCACTGTATGAGGATAAAGTCTCTGGAAGTTTACCTTGTTCTATTAGACTACATGATTTAGGAGTATCTGCACCACCACTAGCTAATTCAGGTATGCATGGGTCTTTGTAAGAAAGAGTTCTTTGATGACTCAGAGAATGTGATGGTCTTAAGGTGCTGTCATCAATAAAAGACTGGCTTGGAGTCTTGTCATCAAGACTACAGCCTTCACCCAGGTCATCTGGTGTACCTAAAGAAGCACCACTTAGCGGCCCCTTTGTGTTGTCCATAGACCGTGATCTTTCCTTGGCTTTATTTGATCTTTCATTCCTTGACCTTCTGTCCTGTGTATGGCTGTGGCTACGATGGACCTTGGAATGGGAACTCCCCCTAGAGGGTTCAGGAAAAGGCATCTCAGTTCTCCTTTTGGCCAGTTCACCAGACACATCCCATTCTGGTGTAACAGGAAAATGTGACTCAATCATGTTTGGATTGCTGAGCACAACAAAATTCTCTCCTCCTTTGCGCTCCATTATGAAACAGCCCTCCCTTGGTGACCGATTCCGAGGATTATAGAATTCATACTCTCTTTCACCAAGTAAGTCCAAGTGGGATCCCTCAGAAGGGTCACCTTTGGAAGCCCTATTCTTGCTGTGCGACCGAGATTTTCCATGAGTTTTTCTGTGAGTCCTACTCCTTCTGCTTCTCCCACTATGATGAGCTGATGACCCAGCTTTGCTCCTCTGAGATTTTTCTTCTTCAAGTTTTTTCATTAGTGCCGTGTGCCTTACGACATTTTCCACTGTCAAGTCTGGGTTAATCCGTCTAATAATCTCCATTTCAACTTCCCTGGGGATAGTGGTCGGAGTGTCCTCATCTCTTAGGGGCCATTCTTCAGGAGGAAACTGAGCTGAGAAATTGGCCAACTGTTTTGCCTTATCCTTTTTAAAACTTAGCCTAAACAATTTCAGGCCAAATTTTTTAGATGGCTTTTCCCCATCTTTAGGTTTTGTGAGGGTTTCTGTTTTATAAGAATAATTTATGGTACTTTTGCTTTTCTCAGTAGGGGGAATCTGGCACATGGAAGGGGGGCAATAAGAGTCTTTGCAGTCTTTAGCAGATTTCCTTTGTAGGGTGGATGCATGAATGCTATGCATATCTTCTCTGCAGCAATGACAAGAGTCGCAGTGGTTTTTGGAGAGAGTTCTGTCCCTGACACATCCTGAAGGGGATGGTGTAATAGTTCCTGGTTGTGGAGAGGTACACTGAGACCGGTCAGGTATCCTCTCATCCAAGTGGTACCATTTACTGTTAGTTCTTATAAGAGATGGAGTTATGAAATAAGTTTGTGGAGTGACTATAAAGTATCCATCAGGTGTAGGGTAGATTTTCCTCTCTCGCACAAGCATGTTGAGTGTGTGTCGGAGGATTTCAGGGCTTGGGGTTGGAACACCTGAATAAAAATAGTAAGAAAATATACAAATTAGTGAGATATCAGAAAACATGGTATCTATTTATACAAGCGATTTTAAGAGCTAATCACTATAAAACTTTTACCCTAACTATAGTCTTTTCCAAAGGACAGTATATTAAAATGGAAAGAAAAAAATAAAACACATTTTGGGGGAAAGTGAAAAGGTGAAGAGTATAAAAACATAATGTAACTTAGCTGAACCCTATTTGGAGCTGGTATGTAGGGTCCATTTTAAACTGTAACTTCAGAATTTTGTAAATATCTCTCTTGCGCTCAGGCTACAATCAATACAATTGATTACAAATGTTTTTGGAAACAAATAACTTACAAATGCCTTTCTTAACCTATGGGTTTGGATCCAAAATATCTATTTTTGAGTTTGACCATACATGAAATTACATAAATTAAGCAGAATAAAATGGTCTGTGGGATTAAATGTGACAAATGGAGTGTCCAGGACAATATAAGCCTGTGTTAGTGTCCTACCTGCATATGAGACGTCACAGATTTAGATGTTAATGCACTTGAATTAAAGAAGCCCTTTCTGTGTCTTATTTCTAGTGATTTATAATAATATACTATCACTTACAATAGGAAACAGAACACGTTAAATTGTAGGCACTATCAAACTAGAATAGAGCATATTGATTGTATAGAACATATGTGCATACAATAAAGGTGTACCTTAGCATATATATATATATATATATATATATGCAAATTTACAGTTAAATTTAAAGGAAATTAATAATTAAATATTTTCACTTGTTAATGCAGACTTCACTTTTTGGACAGGGTGCAAAATTAACATAGTGATAAGTCACTACGGCAACACAGACATAGGACCTGGCACAGAAAACTGGCCTCCGAGGCAGCAAGGGAGAAGTTGTGGTGGCTGTGACAGCTACAGAGCTCCAGTGTACTTCTGCTCAATGTCCTGACTCAGAGGGGCTAGGAGGATATGATGTCATATTATATCTACTTAGCGCACTGAGTAAGTATGAGCATGGGGAACCCAGAAGTCGCCTCTGCTGCTGCAGTCAACTATTGTGCTCAGACACCAGGCATATAGATGCTGCATCTCCTCTCCCCAGCTGCCTCCTCAGCAACAAAATAAGTGAGCAACAGGGGAAAAAGAAAGACCATTATTTAGATAAGAATCAGTGTGTATGTATGTATGTGTGACAGAGTAAGTGGCTAGTTATCTTTGTGGGAGTGAATTGCTATTTTGCTATGTCATTTAAGGGGTTGATGGAGTAAGATTGTGAGTGTGGTAATTGGGTATATGTGTGCGATAGTGGCTAATAACGTGAGATGAGTGAGAGTGTGGCTAATTAAAAGAGTATATGTAGCTGTCAAGCCCTGCATTTAACCCCTTAAGGACACATGACATGTGTGACATGTCATGATTCCCTTTTATTCCAGAAGTTTTATTCCTTAAGGAGTTAACCAACGTTCCTTAGTAATATTTTTCAGATGGGCGCCTTAGGTACACAACAGTGACTGGCAACAAGTGAATTAAATATTTATTAGTGAAAGCTAAAACCAGACTACATAGAAGAACGGTCTAAGAAAAACATGTTAAAGCAACTCTGTCAGTCTGGGGTCTTTGTAAAAAGATTTATGAGTGAGTGCTCTGCTGGGTGTCAGGTGGCTGCAGGGGTGCAGGGGGAGGCAATGTTTACTTATCTAAGCCTGCCCCTTGCTGTGTCCACCATGGTCTTTCTTCCGGCCCTCTTCAGCTCCTGGCACATCTACCAGGAGCATAGGTCAGTGTTGTACTCTTTCACATGCGAGTGACAGCTAGGGTAAATGACAAAACTTGACATCAATAGCTGTGTCTTTTGTCAAGTGTAGGAAATATACTAAGGCAAAGTATTCTCTTTTTTGTCTCAGTATATTTTTTAACAGAGTTAGAATCTCAGTGAAATTCCAACACAGTCAATGTGAGTATTTCATGAATGTGTCAATGTGGGTTTGACAAAGCAACTTTAACCCCTTAAGGACCGGACTGTTTTTGCGATGTTGTACATTTGCGACCAGGCTTCTTTTTACACTTTTGTGGTGTTTGTGTTTAGCTGTAATTTTCCGCTCTTTCATTTACTGTTCCCATACAAATTATATATTGTTTTTTTCAGGACAAAATTGGCTTTCTTTACATACCATTATTTATATAATCTCATGTAATTAAATTTTAAAAAAATGAAAAAATATGATGAAAAATTGTAGTTTTTTGACTTTTATGTGAAAAATCTTTTACTCATCTACAAAAGCAAATGAAAAAAACTGCTAAATAGATTCAAAATTTTGTCCTGAGTTTAAAAATACCCAGTGTTTACATGCTTTTTGCTATTTTTTTTGCATGTTATAGGGCTATAAGTACAAGTATGATATTGCGGTTTCAAAACATACATTTTTAAAATGTATCAATAGTGACATTGTAACACTATTATCTGTCATAAATCGCTGAATAACACCCCACATGTACATATTTTTTTTTAAAAGAAGACAACCAAGGGTATTCAATATGGGGTATGTCCAGTCTTTTTTAGTAGCCACTTAGTCGCAAACACTGGCCAAAGTTAGCGTTCATATTTGTTTGTGTGTGAAAAAAGTAAAAAACTAAATTGAACGCTAATTTTGGCCAGTGTTTGTGACTAAGTGGTTACTAAAAAAGACTGGACATACCCCATTTGCAATACCTTGTCTTCTTTTGCAAATGGTATGCCATCAAGGGGGTAATTCCCATTCCTGGGCTACGATACGCTCTCAAAGGCAACGTAACCAACCTGGCCATTTTCAATGTAAAAATATTTGACCCATATATTTGACCCTGTAACTTTCAAAAACGCTATAAATTCTGTACATGGGGGGTACTGTTATACTCAGGAGACTTTGCTGAACACAAATATTAGTGTTTCAAAACTGGAAAATGTATCACAACAATTATATCATCAGTAAAAGTGCTGTTTGTGTGTGAAAAATGCAAAAAAAGTCACTTTCACTGACAATATCATCGCTGTGATATGTTTTACTGTTTTGAATCACTAATATTTGTGTTCAGCGAAGTCTCCCGAGTAAAACAGGACCCCCCATGTACAGGTTTTAGTGTGTCGTAGAACGTTACAGGGTAAAATATAGTGATAGCAAATTAAATTCTCTGGACTTTTGGCCTGGGTTGGCAGGCAGGTCCCTTAAATTGCAATCAATAAAATAACTTAATTATTTAAAAATATTACATAAATACGCATGTAGAATTTAAATATATATGCATATTTATATATTTGAAGTCTACGTGTATATTTATATAATTATTTATGTAATTTTCTATATATGGCCATATGAATAGTTCGTATTCTTTTTATTTATTTATATATACATAGATATATATACAATTTCATTCTAAGTGTATTTTGCTATAAATATATATATATTAATATCAAAATACAGTTAGAATAAAATTTCTTATAGATATATAATTTTTTTATTTTTATTATTATTTTTACATGTTTAATTTAATTTAAATTACTTATTATTTGTATTTTATAATAATATATATATACAATATATATAGTTATTATATATATTATATATATACACGTGTGTAATTTTATTATAAGTGTATTTTTATATATATCTATGTACATATTAATATAAAAATACACTTAGCATGACATTATATATATGATATATAGACATTATATAGGTATAATAGATGTCTATAAATCATATATATATATATATATATATATATATATATATATATATATATATATACACACACATATATAATCATTATTTTTTTTATTAACATTAACTTTATTTTTTTTTTATGATTTTACAGTTGCAGGGAGACTGTCTGTCAGCACAGACAGTCCCCCTGCAGGCAGACACATGGACACCTATTGTGACCATGTGGTCGCCCTGTTAAGCGATCACATGGCCACAGGGGTCCTAATCCGCCATGGGCTGACTGTCTGGGCTGCAGGCAGTCTCCCCACACCGGGACCAACGCCGATCGCCGCCGGGGGAACGACGGCGATCGGGTAAGTACATCTTAAAGTTAGGACGGTTTAGGACCGTCATCGGTCGGCAACGCAAAAATGCCGATGACGGTCCTGAACCGTCCTCCGTCCTTAAGGGGTTAAGAAACAAAGAGGAAAACTAAATAAAAATATTAATCATAATAAGGTACCAAATGTGGAGTTTATAAGGGAAACATATCCTTGTGTATGATCAATACCCTTATAAATAGAACCCAACACTAACAGGAAGATGTCTGCTTCCTGCCTAAACATTCAAGTCGAAACTTGATATCACCAACAGCTGACCATTTTTAAATATTTCATTTAACTTCACAACTGAAATAAGATTATGTGTTACTTCAATTAGATTTCATGGCTGGTCTTCTTGCTTCCTAGAGAGTACACAGTGTACAAATGTTTATTTATCCACTGAATTGTACCACTATGTTAATGGTAGGATGCAAATCCCTAAATCCTCATTTAATTATGCTATTTGTTCCATTAAGAATGCCTTTTCATAAATAATGCAAGAGACTACTAACTTGTGGCTTGTGGTGAGGCACTGTGAGTTGGGGCAAGAGAAATACAATTAGAAAGTATACAGGTTTATGGCAAAACACTACTACAAAGTACAGCCAACTGTTTGAATGCTGGATGCCTTTAGAGTGATTGCTCTATGTACAGTAGAGACTGAAATCATTTAAAAACCAAACCAATCCCACAAACAACATGTATCTATGTTTTAAAGAGTCACTAAAACTATTTCAAGTATTCCATGGAGTCCCTCCTTAACGGTGGTCCTTAACATTCTACTTCACAATAAGTGGGAGAATATTGCACACTCAGCAACAGAAACTATGACGGCATATGAGAAAAAAAAAATGGGGATTATGGGAGGAATTATGTAGAGAACCGCGTAACATGGGGTCAGTATTGTAGTGGAGACAATTTGCTAGTTCGGCTTTACTAGATGGGAGCCTAAAGTAGGTATTCCCAAAGCATCTCAGCCTTCTTCCATGTCACTGCTTTCTGCTTTGGCTTTTTCGCTTTCTCCCATAATTTGTGTCTCTTAGAAGGCATATTGATTGCTGTAGGAGCTATGAAGAGGTTCACAGACTGCACCATCTAAATTGGATGGCGCTTTTTACTACAACTATACCAATATGTACATTGCACGGTTTAGTAACATACATTATTAACCAAGTGGACATGTTGTTCTGTGTATTTCTCGTTATACTGCAAGCATATGTTGTAATATGGGTATGTGATGTCATGCTCCATTCATATGTACTTCCGTTAACTGTATTTCTGTAAAAATGTCAAGAAAACGTTTATTGGTAAAAAAAAATAAAAAAAAATTCATAGAGTGAAAAATCACAGAAAAAATGATTAGAGCATCATAGATCTAAATTCAAGAAGAAATTCCTTTTGCAGTACGTAAGTATAGGGCAATAATAAGAACTAGTGTTCTATAGAGGACACATGATGCTGTATACTTAGTGTGGTAAAAAGGATAATATTTCATTTGGAGGAAAAAAAAAAAAAAAAAAGAGAAGGAATGAAAATGACAGAGAAAGAGAGAAAAATTGTTAATCATAGCCAACACATCACCTGTGCTTCATAAGCCCACTTTATGATGATGACTTCCAATATTTAGATAGACGTAAGTCTATAGCTTCAAAAACAATATGCTCCTGGAGAGGTTTATTGAAAGGCATGCCAAACCAACTTTGGTAAAGACTCACTGTGTGGTGGCTAGACCAAGTGGTAGTGTCACAAACTGGTGGGAGAAGACACCGTCATGCAAACTTGGAAGAGGTGGTGGCCTTCATTATCGTGTTCACATGTTTACTACTCTTCATAAACACCTGTATCCTAATCTGGGTCTCTATTAACATCTAAGGCCATTGTAAATTGCTATGCATATCATAAATATAAACAGGTTAATCATGGAGTCAAGGTTTCATACTGCAAATTACATCAGTCACTGAATATGCCATTATTAATCTGTGGAACATCTCCAAGAACAGTCAAAAACACCAGTTTTCTATCCTGCACACTTATGCCACACATTAATCACTCCTTGATAACGAGCAGGGTTGTCAATGGTAGCATGCTCACCAGACATTAGCACAAAATCCTAGTATAGAGATGGATGCTACAAAAAGCCATTTTCTTTCACATGAATATACATTTGCACTCCTAAACGCTCATGCCAACCATACATGATGTTCATACTGCACCTGAGGCACCGTGGAATTTCCCTGAACAATTCAGCTTTATGTAATGCCAAGATATGCAGTAACAGTTAATCAAGATGACTCCATTACTCTCAGATATTGCGTTTGGAAATTAGTCAGTTTTAACAGTTTGCCATTATGCCTATGGATGACCCTATTATAAGCATAGAAAAAGAAAATAAATAAAAGCCTCAAATGTGTGCTTTGTAAAAGAAGGCCACTTAAGTTATAATGAGGAGACATACATTTTAATATCTTTAAAAAAAAAATCACTATCATCATCATTACCCCTACTTTTACCCTTAGTGTCACTATACCCCACTCCCTCTAGAATGTAAGCTCATTGAGCAGGGCCCTCCACCTCTCTGTTCCTGTACGTCCAGTTGTCTGGTTACAATTACATGTCTCTTAGTCCACCCATTGTACAGCGCAATGGAATCTAATGGCGCTATATAAATAATAAAATAATAATCATAAGGAAACAGTCAAGAATGCTGGAAGCCCCAGTACAAACCTTTATATTTTGCCCCATATATGCTCAAATCAGCAACATAAATAGTGCCAATGTGTATTCATGTAGTGGGCATCCTTTGAAAGGATCCTATTTTTGGAAAAATGATGACATGGGAGTTCATTGCTGCATCGTTGGATGTGCAGCATTTTATTCTAATGTAGACCGCAAATCGGCAGTGCAGTAAGCGATCTATGTGTGTAAGTGACCTAAGGAGAAAATGACTTTATGAATCTTACATTTGTGATGTTGCACAGTTAATATTCAGGATGTTTTTTTCAAGAAGAAATATTATTTTGTACAGCACATACAGCAATTTCTTCCCTGGCAGCCATTTCCCCCCGCTTTCTAAAAATACATATGGACTGTAACGAAAACCCTGGCGGTAGAGGTTTTAGTCTTAAAAATACTGCATGACAGAAGCAACACTGTTACTTAAGATTATGTAGTTCTTTAATAATTCAAAAGCAGAAGCTGTCTGGACACTGAATCATCAGACATGCATCTCCTTTTCTGCATCTCAAGAGAGTCTGCTTCGCCCTAACACTGAGCTTCCAGACAGAAGATTATGTCTTGTTTGTTGCTCACAAGGAATGCTGGCCCAAGGTGAACCTTGTTAATGGAAGAGGCATTTCCTCCCTGGTGCATGTCCAGCTATGATTAAGATAAAAGAAACATATATGGAAACAGCAAAGATTAAAAGGACATAATGCATCGTGTGAATGGTTTCTATTGGCTAACAAGAAATGAGTTAGTCATCCATTACAACCAGTATTGTGATGGCTTTATTCAACATTCTATTTCAACAAAAACATCAAGGATGACTCCAGAATCCAGATTAACACTTTAACGACCAGTGCGAGTCCATAAACTATTCCAGAAGGTGTGTCCTACTCACACTGTAGCAACAAGACAATGTGGAGTCAGTGACAAATGAGAAATTCCATGCTGGCATAAGACCACATTGCATAATTGGTCATCAAAAAGTTAAACACGATTAATGAACCATCTTCCTTGAAGCTCCTTGGACAGAAAATAATTCCAGTAAAAGCATTTTGCATATCACCGTTTTACTGGACTGCGCATGTCCATACATTTAAAGGAAGTGTCCTATGTTAGTTATGCGGATAATTCGAATGAAAGAAAAACATCTCAAAAAGTGCAAAAAGGTCACTGCACATCTGCTGCAAATCTTAGAGTTAGCAAGTAGCATATAGACCCTGGAACAGATTTAATTTTTAATGTTAGAGTGTCCCAGGCTCCCTTTTAATTCAAGAACCCCCTTTTAAATAAAAAAAAAACAAAAAAACACGGCAGAAAAAAATCTCCAAAAACAAACAACAAAACTATAAAGATGCAAATGTAGCTGCTGTGTACACATCCACAGACTTTGCAGTTGATTTCTGTAATGAAATGTACTTGGCAGCAGGCATAACATTGTGGGAAGGTAATAAACTAAGTTCATTATTATATGTACAGCACAGGTATACTCACACCTCATTCAACAGGTGCAGTATCAAACTGCAGGTAAGTGTATCTCGTAATCTACTCATCCGCAAGCAATTTCACTAGCACCGCATTCAGTGTGCAATTTACTCTTTCCAATGAGCGTTTGCTTTCATGACGCTGATCTTTTTGCCCCCATACGTGTTGATGTCAGGTCCATTTTAAGAATTGTAAACATAATGTAACCTCCAGCTCTGTGAGCACTATTCCAAGTCCTAATGCGACGAGCTGCACTGTACCAGTGAGGACATCCTTCATTAATAATTCAGTACACTCTTGAGAAAAAGGACAGAGCTAAGGTATAATTTTTACACAGTAAAATATGCCAGCAGGTACAATATAATTGGTTGGAGCTGTATCTACCAAAAGCTTTATGTTGGGTTTAAATAAATAAATAATATATATATATATATATATAAAATGTATTTTTTTTATCAGAATTTTAGGCATTTATATATCAGCTTACACTGCCTGTTACAAATATGGTTTCTGACCTAGAAAAAGAAGTTGCTGTAGCTATTATGGGATCATTTTACCAGTTGAGATTTGGGCTAAGTTCTCAGCCAAGTAAATAATCTTCCAATAACATCACATTCTCACGGTTTCACCCCAAATCAAACGAGGAAGTAAGGACCAGGCTGCTCTAATTTTTGTTGAACGTAGGAGCCAACAGACTTTATGCAGAAGTCAAATTTATTTTTGTTATAAGAAAAAAGGAGGGTTGCACTCGATCATATAATTTAACACGGTGCACTGAGCATGGGTCAGCAAATCCCATATAATCTATATAAATAAATAAAAATCTCAGGCACTCACTATGATATCTTCAAGGCAGTTTTATTGGATTTGCAACGTTTCGACCTGTAACCAGGTCTTTATCAAGCTTGGTTGAAACGTTGCAGATCCAATAAAACTGCCTTGAAGATATCACAGTGAGTGCCTGAGATTTTTTTTCATTAAAATTTATTTTTTGGAGACTGGGAATCCATGAACCGGATACAAAACATTCATATATTATTATTATTATCATCATGTGTGTTCGTCCACCCACTGTAAAGCAATACGGAATTTGTTGGCGCTATATAAATAATAACATAATAATAAATGCCAACAGATTCTGTAGCGCTTTATATGTGTTGCAAATAAACATTTTAGGGATTACTCATTGACTCTTGGTGTTTGTAATTTTTTCCATTAAGCTTATGCTCACGTTATAGTTGTAGGGAAGATTTTTAAGTAAATACATGTTTAGGTTAACTTATATTCAGACTATCACTCAAATAAAATTGCATCCGTTAACTAGTCTATAGAAGCTGTAAGCATCATTGTTAAAAGTATTTATTAGAAAAATCTAATTACAAGTTGAACAGTCACAAGAGAAACATAGCGAGGAAAAGAAACATGGGTATAAGATAAATAAATAGTTAAAATTCATATACACCGAGATATGAAACAAAACTAAAGAAGTGGATAGGGGGAACTACATAGGGCAAACTAAGTAAACGTATCCAAGGCACAGCTAATTACCCTCTTATAAACCCAAAGGTACATTACATGGAATACAGAGGAAGTATTGAGCCAGCAACTAATTAATTATCCTTAATATTAGCTATGACTTAAGCAAGGCGGTGGTGGTGTATCCTTTAGCCATGATGCTTCTTACTCTCTACAGGCTGCCAAGGTAATTTTACTAAAGAGATTTTATTAGTGAGTACTGTTCTATGTCTCAATAAACATTTATACATCTATTTGAGTCCACAAAGAACCCAGAAATTCTGAATTATTTGGCTGGAAAATTAAGCAAAACAAAAACAAAGGAAAAAATAAAAATAAAAAAAACAACCTACCCCATGCTGTTTATAAACAGCAGAGTATTAAAAATAAAATTAGGGGGCAGGGCCTGACAGCCAAGATGGCCGGACGCATAAGCTTAGGGCTCCAGCAACATGGAGCGCAAACAAGCGACAACCGACCGGCCCGTCAACGCTGGCAGCACACGGTGACCAGAATCCATCTCACAAAATCAAGCGGATAAGAATGATACCAGTCCGGCACCGAAGCGAAGCGGAATGGCCCGGGCCGACTATGCGGCCTGTAGTTGAGCGGAAACCAAGGCCCGAGGGACCGACGCAAAAGCTTAAACGCAGCATAGCCCTGCTGCCCCCCCCTCTGGACCGGCGGGGGATATCCCGGGCCTCGACGGGGGCGAATACCCCTGCAACCAAGCATGACCGAGCTGTGGCACCCAAAGCGAGACGGGCCAGCCTAGGCCCAGACAAGATGGCGGCTCACACTCAGCCATCTTCAACCCGCATGCAAATTCAGCCTCCACGGCATACATGGGAGTTCCATGACCAGATGCGCACCGGCCTCTGGGCCAAGCTACATACCCAGAAGTGGACATTCCGAAGGGCGATGAGAGAGGTAGAAGCCTGGATCCGCCCAGCAACCCGGAGATGCCTAAACGGGAATGCCCCTCGCGCACCCAGAAAGGCTCTCGGACAGCGCCGATGCCGGAGAACAACAAAGCCAGGTACCCGGGGCCCCAGCGGGTGCGTTCCCACGCCTCAGGGAGAGACACGCCATCCCACGCGACTCACCAGCACCTCGGCAGCCCCAGCAACCCCCACCCAGCAAAGCGCAACCCCGCACCTGCATATTTACGGTGTCGGCCGTAACGCCTATCTGGAAGCAGGGAGACTCGGAACCGGCGGAAGTCACAGGTGGGGAGCCCCTCCGCGGCGCAAGAGCGGGAGAACACTGACCCAGGAGACCCACACAAAGCCCAGCAGAACCGGCGTCGGCTGATAGCAGAAGAAGCTGCAGACAGAGACCCAGTAACCCCTACCAGACACTGAAAGGCTCTCACTCACAAATATGGATTGTCAGAACACCGCATATCCATACCTATCTGACCCTTCTCTTCCTGGACATTCATGGGTACTCTGGACTGGCTATAAGAAGGGGGTGAGGAATTAATCAGACTGTCTCTCGACAATGGCAAAGCATATGCCTCACTAAATGTACCATATTTTGCTGGGTTCTGTATACTCGTTACCTGATATATCTTACTACACTAGATTGAAATGCATCACACAAAGCTACACACACCAGATAATAATGGCATAGGTACCACAAAATGACCCTCTCCGAACCGCCATGCCATATAGTTAACTTAACTTTCCATGCAATTGATTTAAATGTAAGCCTGTTTCGCTTAAAGATAATCCACTGCACACACTCTCTGATAGAACTAAAGTTAAAGCTAATGATTAGGACATTGTTAATGTTTAAGCTAATGTTCAATGTGAATGCCACTTCTGTGCTGATTTCTTGCATTAAGATGCCGATGGCGCACCGTGCCTGGTTGACACTTACTCTAAAAAGCTTGTAACCCTCAACTATATGCCATAGTCAGTTAGAAAACCACGCTGTGTACCTAATGCATAGCCACTCATAACTGACAAGTTGATCTACACCTCGATGAAACTTCGTTATATAAAATTACAAAATGTGCTATGTTCTAACTTGCCACGCAATTGTTCCTATATGTTGACAGATAAGGCAGATACTGCTGTTGTGGCTTTACCTGCTCCATTGTATGTTTCTTGCTATGCACAATAAAATAAAGAATAAAAAAAAAAAAAAAAAATTTAAATAAAGCTGAGTTGGGAAATATCAGAAGGTCAATTCAGTTTTAACAATTAGCAAATCTTGAACTGTTAGCTGTGGTGCAAATGTCTGCAGAAATATAAATTCTAATTAACAAATAGCTCCATCTACTGTTCAAAATGCAGCACTTGTGACATGACAACAACACTAGTGACACATGAAAAACAAAGCACTGATACTTTTTAACCAGTGAAGCTCAAAGTGACACATTATAGCTTGTAAAAACAGTATGCAAATCTGGATTAAGTAGGTGATACATTACGTACATCTACATAAATATCAGTACCAATGGGAGGCCAGAAAAACTCCACGATATTTTGTAACCTGACCACAAAAATGTAGCCCGATAAATGGCTACAATTGCATATTATTTGAAAATTCTACTGTCCGTATAATCTACAGAAAATATGACTGGAACATATGGGTGTCCTAGGGACTAAGTATTCTAAGATGCTGAGTTGGAGAATAGAGTAGTCATCTTGTAAGCACATGTGTGGTGTGAAATTCTATGAAATGTTCTTTGAGAGAGAACTGATAAAAACGGAAAAGGTTTAAAAAAAACTGCAAGAAAAGCCAACCTCACATAACACATTCTACAGACAGGAAAAAAAAAAAATGCTCATCTCTCATGTCATCTTTGCATATTTTACAAAGTCCACCAAAACAAACATGCCCACTGGTGTGTGGCAGCCAAAATGGCAAATGGGGGATCTCTTACTGGATTCTCTCACTTGCTGATACCGCTATCTTGCTTGCCAGTACAACAGAGAGATCTGTAGGTGATCCCATGAGATCCCAACATGATCATCAACAGCTTCTTCTCATCGCCGCAATATCGGTCTACAAGATATTGCTCTCTTCTGGTGCTCCTCCTAGCTCTCTCAGCGCTCTTTCAGTGTTTATTTCTCTGGCTCTGCTTCTTCTCCCCAACTCCCCTATGTTGGTGTCCCCCACGGTTCAGTCCTTGGTCCCCTACCGTTCTCTATCTATACTTCCTCCCTTGGTAAACTCATTAGCTCATTTGGCTTCCAATATCATTTCTATGTGGATGACACGCAAATCTACCTGTCCTCTCCTGATCTCACCCTGTCCCTCTTGACTGGATGGCTGCCCACTTCCTTAAACTCAACCTGACCAAAACTGAAATTCTAGTCTTTCCTCCCTCAAGTGTTGCTACTCCCTCCAAGTCAACGGTGCTACCATCTGCTCCATCACGCAGGCTCGCTGTGTAGGTGTTCTCTTTGACTCCAATCTCTACTTCACGCCTCATGTTTAGTCTATTGCCAAATCCTGTCGATACCTGCCTGGAAGGAAAGAGCTCCAGAGAGACACTAGTCAAGCTTTGGCGACAGGGGCTGAAGCGTTCCAGGCAAGCGGCTAGGAAGTGAACTGGGTAAAGGTACTTGGTCGGAGCATTGGACCACCGCCACATGTGGGATATGCCTGCTGTAGCAACTAGGCCACATGTTGGAACTGAATCCCCATATTTGTTTGTTGAGATAGGCGATTTTAAGTAGCCTTATAAAATGTAAAACAGTATTTTTTATATATGCGTTATTCCTCTCTCTGTATTATGTTGCTGTCTGTGTGCAAATTTGTCTGTGTGCAAATTTGGAACTCTTAGCTTTTTTTAAAAAAAAAAATTATTGTGCACAATTGTGTTGTATTGTATTGTTTTTTTAAAGTCATAGGAATAAGAAAAAAAAAAAAAAGAACACAACAAAACACTTTCTCTTGCCCATTATTGTATGGTTTTCATTTTATATATATATATATATATATATATATATATATATATAAAACTTTACATAGGATATATCTTTCCATTCTCAGTAATAAGTTGCTGGCATCTACACATGGAAAAGAGAATTTTCAAGGGTAGCGTCCAAAGCAAACTATTCTATTTCACTGGTTTACCTACTCTGCAAAGTCCACAAAAATCCAGGTTGTGATTCCAATCCATAATTAAATGTAATATAAGTCTAACACTGGGTGTGTGTGGGTAATGTCAGTTCTAGGGCAGCAGAGGGATTTCACATTTTACTGCTGGCTATATTTCAGAGCCTCAGGAATGAAGGAATGGCAAGGTAATATATTTGTCTAGAATGGTTTGTTATTTCTGTTTCCCTTCCTTCCCAAGGTTTACTAGCCCTTCTGTTTGGTTAACCAAGGTCTATAATATCGTATGCCCCTTAGGGACAGCTTAAGTACGGACTTCAGGAGCAGCTGCTTCACAGACCAAAGTATACACAGTGATGAACGTACATGGTCTTAGATTTACTGCAATGAGTAAAAGCATTCAGGGTTACAAAACAGTGCCTATCGCTTTCAGTTTATGATGTGTCTAATAAACAATTTCTAGTCTGAGGTCAATAAGTCTAACTGCAAACTAAGAAACCAAATATCCCACTGCAATTCTATCGTCCTTGGATTCCGGTATGTCCTTCCTGTGAAGTTAGTCTCCGACGCCAGACCAAGTGAATAGCTTGGCCATGGTAATACGGTATATACCATTTTTAAGTCGGTATATTTAAAGTGGCTCTATCACCTCAAACTTACCTTTCTCCTATTGTTTTGCCTTCTTCTCTTCTTTCAGAATATTTTTTTTCATTTCTGATCTATTTTTCTTTAAAACACAAGGCAAAGAAGGGACTACTTTGCCTTATGTATTTTCCTGCATTTGGCAATCATGACAGAGGGTGGAGATTAAGACAAGCTTTACTGCCTTGTTAATTGACAAAGGAAGTGGCGCTTGCCTTAAACTACCTCATTTGTCAAGATTTGTCAGGCGTAGGAAAAATATATAAGAAAAAGTAGTTCCCACTTTGTTTTATGTTTTAAAGAGAAATAGATCATAAAATAAAAAGAACAGATTCCAAATCAATACCACTAGAGAGGAAAGATTGGGATGACAGAGCCACTTTAAGGTTCATTAACATTTAATTCTAACATACATATTTGTTCTCAAGTGGAAGATTTACTGAAAACATAAAACTATACAATGTAAGGTGCCTTAAAACATGACATATTTGCTTTTTTTTAAAAAATGAAAGAATGCAGTTAAATCTCCAAACAAGGACTGTGTAAAATTCCAAGGTGGAATATAATTAGATTTTTTTATTTTTTTATTATTCTGCTTTTTTTGTCCTACAAATTGCAATGACCTTGTCAATTCTTCCCAATTTCTAGTTTACCTCTGATTATGTCTTTTTAATATGGTCAAACTGACTGTATTTATTTTGTGCTGCCTCTATAAGGTTTCTTTCTCCATGAATGTAGCAACGTATCTATCTGTTATCTAGCTTACACTGTGTACCTGCAACTCTCCTTGACCACGTGTCTCTTGTAAAACTCACTGTATGCTTCTATCTCAATCTCATGTTTTAAATTTGGGGGTGTTTTGTTTCTCCCTCTTGCATACCTGATATTTTGGTCAGTCTGAGCATTTTTCTCTCTCATTACCCCCTTTCCCCCCCAAAAAGCAGGTAATGAAACAATTTTGTTTTGATACAGATAAATCTAGCGATCAAAGATCATTTTACAACACGCAGAAGCAGCTTAGAAAATAAATTATAATGTTTCTTTAATAAATATCATGGTTAAAGAGCTTCCTTTTATTAAGTTATTTTTCTTTCAGTAAAACCTTATATAAACACACTTCATACACTGGCTAACTGATGCCTCTCTTATGGTTTACTAAACAAATAACCACTAAATCCTTGTGCCAAGGTCTGGGTAATAAATGTTATTCCAAGGAACATCCATTAAAAATAAACGTTGGACACCAAATACTCTGAGCAGAATATTAAAGGATCAGACACACAGAGAAATACTCTGCAATACTCTGCTGTGAGCCGAAATGTTCCTTTATTCACAATAACATTGCAGTTCACACACCTGTGCACATCCTCTTATATTCTACTGGTGACTGTTTTTGGCCACCCCAGATTATTGGCACCATGTGCAGTATTTACCTTTAAGGATATGTGTCGTGTCTGTTCTATTTTGAGTTCTATCAAATACTCTTGATGTTTAGAGGAGCTGGAAAATATAGGTTTCTAAAAGAAACAATAATTGCACTTGGAGGATTCATTCTCCCAGTTTTCATTATTAATTCCTACCTACATGTCTCAGAAAGTAGAATCTGGCATAACCACAAAATCCACATGGATAAAGTGTCAGCCTAAGAGTACAGTCTATTACCAACCAGAGGAACACATGAAAATATTTCTAAGTCCAGACGCCAGTGGTAGGACATAACCACAAACAATGTAGCAGTCATAAGTTTCCATGTAGTTCGAATAAAGGACACTAGCTAAATATGCTATCTGCAAGGCCAGAGACACAATGTATCCTTCTGTCCTTGTGTTACAAATGTTATTTATACAAATGCTAATAATAATAAGAATGTAGGATCTGTAAATCAATTTTAAAGTGAACTTGTGATCCACAAATCACATGGAAGACATTCTATACACCATAATCGATATAGCTTATTGCAGTGTTTATGGTATAATTAAATTTTCGGGTCCAGAACCCAAATCATTTTGGTTCAAGGCTGATCTCAACTTTAAGCATGTCCCCTCTGTTGTGGCTAAGATGATAAGGGAGTTCCTCACTAAGTGTTCAAATCCACATGGCAATGGTATGTAGGCTCAGTGACGGATCCAGAGCCTGATCTCGGGAGGGGCACTTGTAGATTATTTTAAAAAAATAATCCGGGCACAATAACCACTACAGCTCAGTGTAGTAGTTATGGTGCCAGTAGTGCCAGGATCCCACCCCAGAGTAAGTAGTCATACCGTTTAAGAACAGTTTGACAACTTACCTGGGGTCTGCTGGGATATAGGGCATAGGAGAAGTGGTGTGTGTTAGGGGTGAAGTGTGTGTGAAAGGTGCAGTGTGTGTGTGTGAGCGGTGAAGTGAGTGTGAGTGCGTAAGGGTGACAGTGTGTGTATGGGGGCACTGTATGTATGTGTGGGGCAGTGTGTGTATGGGGGGCACTGTGTGTATGGGGGGGTCGTGTGTGTGTGGTTGGGGCAATGTGTGTATGGGGCAGCAGTTTGTGTAGGGCACTGTGTGTGTATGGGTGTGCAGTGTGCGGGGCAGTGTGTGCATGGGGACAGTGTTGTATGGGGACAGTGTTTGTGGGACAGTGTTGTATGAGGACAGTGTTTGTGGGGCAGTGTGTGTATGGGGGCAGTGTATGTGGGGGCAGTGTGTGTATGGGGGCAGTGTTTGTATGTGGACAGTGTGTGTATGGGGTCAGTGTGTGTAGTGTTTGTATGTGGGGCAGTGTGTGTATGGGGTCAGTGTGTAAGGGGGAAGTGTGTGTAGTGTGTATGGGGCAGTGTTTGTGGGGCAGTGTGTGTATGGGGACAGTGTGTGTATGGGGACAGTGTGTGTATGGGGACAGTGTGTGTATGGGGTCAGTGTGTGTATGGGGTCAGTGTGTGTAGTGTCTGTATGGGGTCAGTGTGTGTATGTGGGGCAGTGTGTGTAGTGTTTGTAGTGTGTGTATGGGGGCAGTGTGTGTATGGGGTCAGTGTGTGTATGGGGGCAGTGTGTGTAGTGTGTGTATAGTGTGTATGTGGGGCAGTGTGTATGGGGGGGAGGGGAGGAGGGAAGGGGCGCTTTTTTTAATAAAAAAAAAAATGTATTTAATAAAATATATTTATGCCCCCCCTCCCTTCTTACCTTTATTGAGGAGGAGGGGGGACATTTCTGGATCCCTGGTGGTCCCAGTGGGGAATCCCTGGTGGTCCAGTGAACTCTAGCCCGCGCTCCAGGGCTAGAGTTCACTCTCGCGAGATTTGGAGCGTTGCCGTGGTAACCGCGGCAACGCTCCAAATCTCGCGAGAGGAGGACCCGGAGGAGCTGCTGGTAACAGCTCCCGGGTCCTCTCTCCCTCCCTCCCCTGCCGGCTGTCAGCACAGTGCCTGCAGACCGGGGAGGGAGATCACTGATCCCTCTCCCCGATCCGCAGGCACATTGCAGGGCTGGCGCTTGGGCAATGCCAGCCCTGCACTAGCCGGCAGGGGGGAATCTCGGGGGGGGGGGCAATTGCCCCGTTGCCCCCCCACTGGATCCGCCAATGTGTAGGCTGCAGGCACTATTTAACATTACACATATTATGGCGAATATACTGAATCGTATTACACTCTAACAGCAACATTTTAACTATATGATATTCTTCACAAAATGTCTGACAAGCTACATTAAAACACTCCTTGCACTATAACCACTAAAATAAACTATTGTGGTTATGGTGTTTAGAGTATCCCTTTAAAACATAATCTTGTTGCTATAAAGCCCTTCCTCCATCACTTTTAAGATGGCATTAAGAAATAAAATGGTGGGTGGTGTGGCTTGCGACCGAGGAGGTCGGAACCGGCAGGGCTCGAACATGCTGACGCACGAGATCTAACCATGACGTGTAGATAGTTCCATTGACACGATCCTCCGACTTACACAAGACTGAAAGACAGCGGCAGAACAGGTTCTGACGCATGGAGAACCTCTCATCAAGGTAGGACATAACTCACTACTGAGCGGACAGGAGCTATACAATAGATTTACAATTTTTCAGGGTGTCTAGACACAGACATAACCCATACCCGACCGAGGGGACACACAAACGAACCCAACCCATTAGGCTAACTACAACCTCATAATTTCCCCTGGGGTTCACTTCTATGGGAGACCTCGGGCTGAAGTCTGGATTCTAGGAACCGTCCCCTGATCTGTACTGCATCAGGCACTGGGAAACCGAATCTCAGTGTTGACACCATAATAATGGCAATAGACGTGTGCATGAGACCTTGAATCGAGCTTCACAGTTTAGGTCCTAAATATCAATTCATAATACTGCTCCTGTATTCAGACCTTAGGTATCAGGTCCGTCTTAATCCTGTTGTTACTACAATGTTACTGCCTTATTTTTCCTGCCAACCTTGCTAGTTCGGAGATACAACAGCATACTATGATTTAGTGAGGAAGTGTTACCACGTTTCAACTAAGCTATTCAATCTAGAGTTTGCTCCTGTTTTGTAAATGCGTTCTTATGCACCGATGTTACTGTTGTAATCATTTTCCTGTTCAACGTTATGGCGCTTGACGACTACTAAGTATTCAGGATCGCATATGATCAAACACTTGTATTATCAGAGCTATTGCTCAATTTATACACACGCACATGTACGCTGTTGTAGCGTTTGCTTATGTTTTTGTACTCACCTGTCCGACAAAATAAAGAATAAAAAAAAAAAAAAAAAATGGCAGCCACACGTCCTCTAGATGTTGCGTGAACTTTAGGAGTTGTGGGTTGCTGACACTTCACTTGAAGGAGAGGTGGCAGCACATACTTTACCTGTATGAGACTAATTGGGAGGGCAAAAAGCAAAATAACATTTTTGATTTCAAAATATTAAACAAAAATCTTTGCATATTAGATTCTATCTACTCTTCCCTCCTTCCCTCTCATCCCGCATGAATTCCTACCTCTTCCCATTCGCCTCAGTTATTTTTTTAATCTCTGCCCTCCCTTCCTCCCTCTGTCCCACTCCCTACCCCCCTGCCGGCACAGAGCTTGCGCATGTGCCCTGAGCCGGTAAATTGGTACATGAGAAACATTCAATTGGATTTCTGTAATATAAGTAGATGTTTGGGGGTATTCCACCCTAATAATTTTTAGAATTAAAGTCAATGGGTGGGGTAAAAGGGTGGGCCACTGACGGGAATCACGTGACCAGAACTGCCAAAAGGGGCGAACATGCCCAAAAAGGGGGCAGGTCTGTCCAAAGAATGGGATCAGTGTCCCTATGTATCACAGTGTCAGTGTCCCCATGTCACCCAGTCCCCTAGTCTCCCAGTGTCCCCATGTCAGTGTGTCTCGTGTCACTAGGATACTAGAGGACACAGAGACATGGGGACACAGTGAGACATGGGGACACTGAGAGACACAGGGACACTGAGAAACTTGGGGACACAGAGACATGGGGGCACTTGTGGATACAGACATGGGGACAGACATTTGGGGATACTGGGAGAAATGGGGACACTAAGAAACTAGGGACACTGAAAGACATGGGAACACAGACACTGGGAGACTGAGACACTAGGGACACTGGGAGCCATGGGGACACAGACACTAGGGACACTGGCTGGGAGACATGGGGACACTGGGAGACATGGAGACACTGTGTTCCTAATGTCTTCGTGTCCCAATGTGTATCCTAATGTCCCTATGTCTCACAGCATCCCCACATGTCTCAGCGTCCCCATATCTCACATTGTCCCCTAGTGTCTCAGTGTCCCCATGTTTCCCAGTGTCCCCAAGTGTCTCATTGTCCCAAGGTCTCCCAGTGTCCCCAGTGCAGCTCCATCAGCCCCTATCTTAATCAAGCCCTGCATGTAGGTACAATTAACTTCTTCTGTACCTCGCAGCCATCGGCCATCACTGGAGATTAAATAATAATTTTTACTTAGGCACACATCCATTAAATCAATGTAAAGTATTGAAGGGTCACTCTAAGCACCATGGCAACAGATTTAAATTTTTTAATTTTTTTTTTTATTGTGCTCATGATCTGCTATATCATGTACACAATCCTCTAATTCATGCCTATGATATAAGTTTACAATACACTCCTTACATCATGAGAACAATTTATATTATGGGATCAGTTTACTAAATCTTGGGGCTCTGTACTAGCGAAACACAATAACCAATCAACACATATCCATGTTCAGCCAATCAGATGTAGATATAGGCCAATTGGTTATTGTACTTTGCAAGTACATATACAGCCAAATTTACATCACTAGTGCTTCTAGTTACACAATTCTCACCTGTCTGCCTTTTAACTCCCATCATATTATTTACAAAATCTTGACTGTTTAAATATGCTAAAAATTGGGGAAGGGGCGGAGCCAGCAGCCATACTGACAAGTCGCACATCCCTAAAGCTCAGAGTGCATCTGCACCAAAAAGTGCTTAAAATAGGATAAATCGATCAGTAATCAGTAATAGCTGAACCTGCCACTTAACTACAGTCATGGGGAGCCGGAGCAAGAAGTGCAAACCTGATCGCACCCCTACAGCAGCCAATATCGCGATTTATTGTGGAGGCTGCACTCTTCGCAGAGGCCTGTCATGGCGCCGCTCTCAGATGCACCGTCCCGCACTACCAATGAGGAATCCCTGTGTGGTGAGTTACCCTTTGAGGCACGGCTAGACAAGAAGCCGCACTAACCACAGAAACAAACCAACAAGCCTCCGGTCACAGAGGACACTGTGGGGCCTGTTGGACGAACTACGCCGCAACATCAAGGCCAACATTGGGCAATTCCAGGAAAAGGTAAACGGGTTCTCAGCTCGTCTCCACAATTGTGAGCTCAACAATGCAGTTCATGAGAACAGCATTGCTACCCTGGAGCAGTCCCTAGCCAAAGTCCAACACTCACAAGTGCAAACCGACGATCGCATGGCGGTACTAGAATACAAACAGAGATGGAAGAACATCAAAGTCCGCGCCCTACCTGGTACTATGGAGGTGGCCTAATTCCCCCACCTTTTCCGCAGACTGCTATCTATGCTCTTCTCTCCCAAGCAGGCCAAAACTATGACCCTGGATGGATGGTACCGCATACCGGGACCCACTACGGGTACACAGAAGATGGGGAGAGACATAATTCTCCGCTTCCAACAAGGACAAGAACGCAAGGCCTTCATGGCGGCCGTCCGCCACAAGACTCCACTCAAGTATGAGGAGCATACCCTCACCTTTTATCCGGACTTATCCAAGGCCATCATGGACTGGCGTAGATCCATTATACCGCTAACGCAGGCACTAGACACAAACAAAGTGCCATACAAATGGAGTATGTCTCGCTGCCTACTAATCACCCTGGACCCGTGAACACTGAAAGTCTTGGAGGCGTTGGAGACGATTGGTGTTCTCCTACAGCTTGGACTATCCATAAAGACCCCTGTGACCGCACCCTAGCTGACATCAGCAACCTGGGCCCGGAGAGGGTCGTACCACTGATACCAGCGGCGCGCAGGGGAAGCTCTTCAACAGTGCTGGTGCACTGATAGCGCCAGAGTCCGCACTACTGTGCCCTTTGTGTACACTCTTGCGTGCTTTGCTGTTATCATACCTTTTTGTTCATTACTGTTATAGTTTTGTTTGCAAGCGAGTATATGGCACGTGTTTAAATCCCACATTGCCTTGACACTGCCTAACAGGCACCCTTAATGGTCAAAAGGACCCTACGATTTCTCCACCCCCCCACAACTCAATTACGTTACGCTAACTATTCCACCACTTCTTAAGTGGGGTCTTTAGGCCCCTCGAACAACATAGAGGTACAACTCCTCTTGGTCAGAATATTTTACGTGGGAGACATATCCTGCACCATACCATTAAGTATCCCTTCTACTATTTACCATTTTCTTAGCTTACAGAGGGTATTGGATGCAGTTTACAACTTACTATAATATGGATAATGAGAATGCTTCATAATTATCCATATTATATGCAGTACGTTGGTTATATTATGTCTATTTTACGTATCTCTTACCATTTGTCTGCTCTACTGTAATGTAACCGAAATTATTGACCGTAAATAAAGAAAGAACAAAAAAATAAAAAATTAGAAAAATCGTTGCATATACACATAGTGTGTTTATGTATGTGTGTGTGTAGTGCACGCATGTGTAGCAGTGTGTGCAAATTTCTGATTGCGTGTCTATCAGGTATGGACTGACCACTCTGGCACATCAGTCAGGGACCGAGGTTCCGAGTCAGCCAGGGGCCCGGATACACAGCCATTGCCTAGCAGGGGAGATCAGAGGATCTTCCCAATCTGACCTGGCATCACTAAACATGCTTTATTTTGGCAAAAGTTGCGGGCCCGAAATATCATGTGGCCTGCAACCTATCACCTGCAACCTATCAACCGATCACCTTCTCCCACCTCTTCTGGCCTGTTTGTGCATTATCCAGCATTGGAATCCTATTGAATATGTTTTTAATCTACTCTATGTGCCACCTCAAACAAAAAAACATAAACTACACAGCAACCACATGTCCTTGTTTGTCTAAATACAGTATATATTTGAGCCAGAATGTTGAATTAAGAATGTTTTGCACTCCTATTGTGATAACTAGCTACCACATTTAGTGGTTTCCAGTTAAGTTCATTTTCAACATACTTTTTAGTGCAATAAAATGTAAAATTTGAGGAAATGGAAAACAGTGCAGATGCTGAAGGGTCTGTGGTTACCTGGAAAGCACGTTGTTAGGTGTTCCATTAGTGCTTCTTGCGTGACTGGTTTTCTTGCAGAATTCATTGCAGAGATGGCCAAGCAAAGGATTTCCCCAAGAGGAATAAACTGTGACTGGCTGATTGGAGACATGCTGATGGGTGACACATCACCTGCAAAAAATATTAAAAGTTTTTTTACATGATCTGTACCATCCAGAATATAAAAAATAAAATTTAAAAAGCCACAAAAAACTTTTCACAGTGTCTGTAGCCTATACACACATTGTATAGCCATATTGGATCACACTGACACCCCATAGCTGTGCACAGCCAAAAACTCTCTGTCTGGTAGTGGAGACAGGGAGCGGCCACAGTTTGACAACTTACAATGGGGGGATGGCAGAACACTCCTGGCACCATTTCCATTTTTTTTCATGTCTCTGTTTCATATTGAATTTTAATCAGTACTTTTTTACTTTACACACAAACACACTATACACTTCTATGGTAAATTTACTGTGTTCTAGCCATATGTGTTCTAGCCAAATATACCCTTGCGTTTATTAATATATGCATAACGTAACCAGATGTATGGGATGTCATTATGGACATGGGTTGAAATAGTTTTTATTTGCAGTGTGAAAGCAGGTCATATATTCAAATTACAGAGTCTGCTGTAAGAATCTTATAATACAGATATTACGTCATTGCATTGGCTTGTAACAGATGCAGAGGAAGCCTTCAGCCCTGGAGAGGCATCTGATTGCTGTGACAACCATTCACAAGATTAACAAATATGCTTGTCGACAAGATAATATTCAAATCATGTAATTACACTAACATATAGTGTACAGCTTTAACCCCTTAAGGACACATGACGTGTGTGACACATCATGATTCCCTTTTATTCCAGAAGTTTGGTCCTTAAGGGGTTAATGGGTTACTGTGTTTTATAATCGACCCCATGCATATTCCATAACCTTTAGACATGGGATTACAAGTGCCAACATATAACCCATTACTGTATCCATAGAAAAACATTTAATTCGAACAGAAAACATATGGGAACATTAGATAAAGACAGCCCTGCCCAAAGAAGCTTACAATCTAAAGATAACATGAGAAAAAGGTGAAAAGACCAGAAATAAAGGGCTTCTGTATTTTAGAGATGAAGGGGAGTATTTTTTTTTTTTTTTTTAAGTTACTTTGGTTCCCGTTGCTAGTAACATCTAGTTTATCAACTGGCCTACTCCCATGATATCCCATCTTTAACCGTACAACAGGATACTATTTCATATGTGATAATCAGCCACATTATAAAATACATCAGTAATTTGATTTTCTTACACAGCTTTATGTAGCATTTTAAATTGGATCTACCATTGAAAATCACCTATAGTTTGCTCAACAGCAATATCAACCTCACAATAATACAATATCTATGAGAGTATCACAGAATTCCACAGCAACACAAACCTCACAGTAATGTGCAATATCTAGTATCACAGAGCTTCACAGCAATAAAAACCTCACAGTCATGAGCAATATGTTTGAGTGTATCACAGATCTCCACAGCAATAAAAGATCACAATAATGTGCAATATGTTTGAGCGTATCACAGAGCTCCACATCAATAAAAGGTCACAATAATGTGCAATATGTTTGAGCGTATCACAGAGCTCCACATCAATAAAAGGTCACAATAATGTGCAATATGTTTGAGCGTATCACAGAGCTCCACATCAATAAAAGGTCACAATAATGTGCAATATGTTTGAGCGTATCACAGAGCTCCACATCAATAAAAGGTCACAATAATGTGCAATATGTTTGAGCGTATCACAGAGCTCCACATCAATAAAAGGTCACAATAATGTGCAATATGTTTGAGTTATCACAGCGCTCCAAAGCAACAAATTTCATGCTTGAGGCACAGTCTGTCGCAACTACGGATACATTTTGCACTGCATATGAACTAAAGCTTTCATTATGCTCAAACAGCCTGACCAATTTTCCAAACTACAGAAATGTTTTTATTACGTTGGCTGAACATTGCGGTGCAGGTTAATGCATATCTGGAAACAGAGATGTGCTTTGGGGCACAGAATTATTTTTTGTTTCATCCGTCCATTTCATCTGTTTTCTGGCGAATTTCGGTCATTATTATGGGGGTGGGGGACAGTAGTGAAAGAATAGAGGCTGTAGTGGAGGCATAGCGGTTGAAGTGAGAGATTAGGAGCTGAAGTGGGAGTTAGAAGATGCAGTGTGTGGATAAGGGGCTGTAATAAAGGTTAGGGGCAGTAGTGGGGGAAAGGGGTGGCGGTGGGGCTTAAGTGTGGCGTAAGAAGCAGTAATTGGAGTTTTAGAGGAGAAAGTAAGGAGTAAAGAGGGGGTGGGATTAGTGAGGGTTAAGGGTAATAGTGAGGTTTAAATGCTGGACCTGTAGGACCTGTAGTGTGGGGTTATGACCAGTAGTGGGGTAGATAAGGGGCTGAGAGGAAAGTTACACAAAACAAACATTTTTAAAGGAACACATAGAAACATAGAATGTGACAGCAGATAAGAACCATTCGGCCAATCTAGTTTTCTTCCCCCTCCCCCCCCCCCCGTCCCATAGTGTTCCATACCACCCCTCCCCCTGTCCCTTACTGCCCCTCTCTCTCCCCCCCCTTGGTCCATGGTAAGTCTCCTTACAGAAGTACAGAAGTTCCTGTACCGCGGTGCACACATTTGCTGCATAAGATGCACAGACATTTCCCCTTACTTTTGATGAGGAAGAAAGTGCGTATTATAAAGTGAAAAATATGGTATATAAATTATAAAAAAAATAGCTGGGTATTTATTTTACATTTTGACACTTAAGCAATGTGCATAATACTATCCACATTATCCACGTTCATAATACTTGTTTATTTTTTTGACACTTCTAAGCCACAACATTAACCCCTTAATGCCACAACATTAACCCCTTAATGCCAGATGACGGACCCGGTCTGTCATGCGTTAAAATTAACCCCAGATCACCGCGGTGCCGGCGTTTGCGGGGCTAACGCTGTTGCTGGGTGCCTATGAGTCAGGAGCAGACCAGCAACAGCAAATCTCGATGTCCCAGCGCACGTGATCGCTGTGACAGCCAGTCACAGCGGTCACAATACTGCTGGGATATCAGATCCGCCACCCTCCACCTCTTGTGGGTTTTTGAAGTGGAGAGAGACGGATCGTTGTTACTGCCTCACTGCCTCAGAGAGTGACGCAGGGGACAGGGACTATGTGCCAGATACTGCAGGACCATCAGGAGAAATAGCAGATTCCCCTAATGCTGAACATGGTGCAGATGACTGGGTACCCCCTAATAATTTTTCACCAGACATCCCAGAGTTCACTGCCAGTCCTGGCATACAGGCTGATCTGCCTGGCTAAAATGAGCTGGATTGTATTCAGCTGTTCTTGGGGGATGAGATTTTTGGGGAGATAGTCACCCAGACTAATCTGTACGTGGAGCAGTATCTTGCACGCTATCAAGAGTCTCTTATCGCCAGGAAAGAGAGATGGAACCCAACCAGTGTGCCAGAATTGAAACAATTCTGGGCACTGACAATGCTAATGGGGATAAAAAAAGAGCCCACAGTTAGGATATATTGGTCTAAAAATCCCATTTGCAATACCCCCATTTCTTCCCAGACAGATATGAAGACATACTGCGATTTATGCACTTTAGTGACAATACGAAGTGCCCCCCCAAAAGGTAATCCGCAGTATGAACTTCTATAAAAAATACGCCCTCTAATTGCCCACTTTAACAAAAACTTTGCCACTATATATACACCCCCAAAAAACACATTTCTATTGATGAATCCCTCATGAAGTTTAAGGGAAGACTGGGGTTTAACCCCTTAAGGACACATGACATGTCATGATTCCCTTTTATTCCAGAAGTTTGGTCCTTAAGGGGTTAAACAGTACATCCCATCCAAAATATCCTGATATGGGATCAAATTGTATAAATTGTGTGAAAGTGGCAGTGGCTATGTGTACACCTTCTGTGTATACAAAGGAAGGGATAGCCACCTTAATTACCCAGGTTGCCCAGATATAGTAGGGACAAGTGGGAAAATTGTCTGGGACTTAATAACGCCATTACTAAACAAGGGATATCACTTGTATATTGATAATTTTTATAATAGTATCCCACTTCTAAAAATGCTATACTGCTCGAGACCGTGGCCTGTGGCCCTATTCGGAAGAGTCGCACAGGTTTCCCAAAGGCTCTAGTGGGAAAAAAACATAAAAAGGGGGGAAACAGCAGCTCTCTTCCAGAATGAACTGCTGGCACTCAAGTACCGCGATAAAAAGGAGGTTTTGAGCCTAACCACCATCCATGGTGAAAGCACTCGCAGGGTCGGAGTGCGTGGCAGAGAGGAATTTAAATGGGTGCCAGTCTGCATACAGCATTACAATCGGCATATGGGGGGAGTTGACCTGTCCGATCAACTGATGCATGGTATTAAAAAGTGGGCGCGCAGTTATATATATATAAAAAAATACTATTTCCCCCGCACTCACGCTTAGTAGTATTCAATAATGCCGGGTGCCATAGCCTGGACTCCAAAAGTAGTTTTTTAAAATTCCAATACTTTATTTAGTTCAAGTTAAAATCAGAGACCAACGTTTCAGTCCCTATTCAGGACTTTACTCAGGGTAACAAGACAACCATCAACCCTCAAAACAGGTGCAGAGTGTGTTAGAAGACGGGCGTAAGAGCCAAGACCAGTTACTACTGCCCTGATTGCCCCTCTCAGCCCGGCCTATGTATTGGCCACTGTTTTAAAATTTTCCACACCAAGGCCGAATAAGTAGAACGGTTTTGGGGTGTGATTTTAGTCATCTGTCGGATTGGTTACATAGTTACATAGCTGAAAAGAGACTTGTGTCCATCAAGTTCAGCCTTCCTCACAAATGTTTTTGCTGTTGATCCAAAAGAAGGCAAAAAACCCAGTCTGAAGCGCTTCCAATTTTGCAACAAACCAGGAAAAAATTCCTTCATGACCTCAAAATAGCAGTCAGATGTCTCCTTGGATCAAGCAGCTATTACCCCACTAATTAGAAATTAAATCCCTGTATGTTATGTTTTTGCAAGTATTTATCCAAATGCAGTTTAAACATCTGTATAGACTCTGACAAAACCACCGAATCTTGGCTTTGTCACCCGTTTATCCTGTCTTCTCTGATCCTTGACCTCGTCCTATCTTTGTTCCGTTTCGCTTTACTCCTTTGACCTCGTCTTGTACGTTGACTATTCGCTGCTTGTATAGCCCGGCCATTCTAAGGACCGGTATTACAAGTTTCTCTCTCTGTGTTCTCTTTGTGGTCTGTCTGTGTTTTGGTTTTGGAATCTGTGACAGCTTTGCCCGGGACGCAGATGACTGGGTACTACCCCCTGATAAGTTTACGCAAAATATTCCCCCTTTTACAGCAAATAGTATGCACTTGCTCATAATTTGAATTGATGAGCTGCTTATCTATAAAAATAGATGCGGCCTTTTAGAGGTAATTTGCAATCCTGAGCTGCTAAAATGAGACTTGGGCAAAGCATCCACTATTGAAAAATATGAAAGTGGTGTGTCTCAAATATGCCCCTTCAACATCCACATATCCCTGAAAAAGGTGGCCTTTGTGGGGTGGTTTGAATTAAAAACCTGCTAAGATGCTCGCAAATTGCACATGGGCCCAGCATCAAAATTCAAAGTTTGGTAAAAACAGATATGGCTTGGTCTCCAATGTGCCCCTTCAATATCCAAATATCCCTGAAAAAGGTACACATGGGGGTATTGCTGTACTAAGACGACATATTAGGTATTATACTGCCGTAGCACACATAAGGATTGCAAAATATACAGTAACATCTCCAAGTGTGTGTCAAAGTCAGAAAAAATGCTAATTGCTACTAGACTTGGTACAAACTTGCAAACAAAATGATCCTACGCTAAGGTTTAAAATATGCCTTTTGAAATACCCTGGGGTGTCTACTTTTACAAATGGTAGCCCTTTGTGGGTTTCTTTTGAACAGTCAAACTGCTATAATACCCCAAATTAAAACATAGGCCCATTAAATCAGTCTCTTAAAATTCTACTGTAAATATGGAAATGGACAGGTCTCCTATATGGCACGGTAGCTTCACAAAATAGTGCCAAAGACATTCACTGGGCGTATCATTTTACTCAGTAGATCCTGTGATCACATGGCCGAGGGGGGAGGGGGCGGATCGAGCAGAGGGGGTTTGCCTGAGCTCCCAGGCAGACCCCAGGATCGCGACCGTCGGCGTGGGATCGGCAGGGACCCGGTAATTATGAAGGACGGCTGGGACGCCCGCTGTTCTTAAGGGGTTAAAACCACTGACCGGTGACTTGAATAGAATTGATTATATCATTACAATGGCACCTGTCAAAAAAATGAGAACTTCATGCAACCCTCACCAAACAAGCCTTAGATACATACTTGAAAGATATTATCATTGCATCCAGAAGATTTGTAAGGTTATTTAGGGCCAATGGATGATCTGAGAACCTCTCTTTCGATAGTGGATGCAATCAGTGAGTTCAGACAAATGGTTGCTGCAATAGCTCAAATGTGTTTCAGGGCAGTTACACTTATCAAACACTTGTGTTCATTCAGGGATATTAAACCTATAAACTCATCACAACATTCAACAAAAGTATTTAGGGTTGCCTTGTGACCAAAAACCATATGGCAGTGCTGCAATGGATAGAATATAGGTCCGTAGTATGGCTCTGTCATGAATGTCCTTTATTAAAACGGTGAAATGACAACTCTACTTGTACTTCAAACTGATTAATAGCCTGCAACCATCTCTGCATGATCTTTTGTTCCGGTGTATCTTTTTAAAAGGCTTTCTTCATTTACTGGTCTCCTCTGCTACGAGCTATAATCATTAAAAGCCTTTCGTGATGCACCATTTTAGTGGCCCTTCTTTGCATAGTCTCTGATTTACGTCTTATGGAGAGGCGGTCTCCATGGCTGAAAACGGCATTCTCTTATTTTCGAAAGACAAGTTTATCCAAGGTGGATGCAAGAGCATAATCATAATCTTTATTACAGACTTTAATACACACACAAATTCCAAGAGCATTTCTTTATTTGAACATACCCTGCAAGAGTAGGTGTGGCCCAGAGCTCTCTGTAGCCAAATGCTCATGCTTATTGGGAATCATTATTCAGAAGGCTGCAGTGCTTTTACTGAACCTTCTCTATGCCTCTGCACGATTATTTGTCTTTGCAATTTAGGACGTCTGGCTTTGGAACACAGCCCAGCTACCCTGCAGTGAACAATAAAGTGATCTCATCAAGTATACAAGCAAAACTAACAAGACACGACCACAGAGCATAAATCACATACATTCATAACTAATAAGTATATACTAAATGTCTAGACACATACAGCAGCCAAATTGTCATTTTCCTATAAACATGGAATGTTTGTGTGTGTGTGTGTGTATATATATATATATATATATATATATATATATATATATATATATATAAAAAATACAAACACATGCACGCACATTTGTGTCCATGTACATCTTGCAGAAAGGGATGTCGTTTAATTGGTTGGGTAGTTTAATGTTATTAAGAAACCATTGTCAGTATGTGCAGATAATAATTAGTTGCATATTAGGCATCTATTGTCCGCACCCACGGCATGCTGGTGACATATTAAAAATGGCAGCACGCGCCCCCCCCCTTTCGTGCCACGTTAGTCCTCTCTCTGTCCACGATGAGAAATTGGCCTTGGTATGTACTCGTAGGTAAGGACCATGACAGCGAAGGTCACACCAACCAAAGCCAGTGTTTTAATAAAACATTGCTTTTGTCCCAAGTAACCCTTTCACTGATAAACAAATGTAAGGTCAAAATAACCAACTTGTAAAAATAGCTGGGTTTGGAGAATTTTTCCAACTTCCCTATTCTGGCCTAAATTTAATTCCATTTCCCCTGTAATATATATAATATTGATTAGCACGTATTGACACCAGGAGCAACATAATGGTTAACAGCAAATCCTTATTAACCCCTTCCCGCCGTTAGGACGTTCCATATGATCCTCCACAAAGTGGGCTTTAACATGGTTAGGAAGCATAAAATGTCTGGCAGTCTTGGTGTGAGCAGGGTTAAATCCCAGATCACACATATGAGTCCCAGGTATAAAAAACGGGGTCATTTACAGTGAGCGTTGTATACAGCTTTTTAAATGGGCATTTAAAGTGGCTCTGTCACTGTCTGGGGTTTTTGCATAATTTACAAAGACCCTTGACTGTGACATTGCCACTGCAGGTCCAGTGGCCATGGGGGATAGGAAAAGGTGAGCTTTATTTACCTGAACCTGTCCCTAGCAGGCAGCGCCACCCTCTTCAATGTGATCCTCTTCAGCTCCTGGGGCTTATGCTTGCAGGAGCCAACATCAGCGCTGTACTCTCACACATTGCACTAAGGACTATTCAGAACTATTCAGGACTACTTCAGAAGTGATCTATGCATTGTGGGTGCTACTTAGCCTGGCATACAGGTTCTTACATTAGAAGTACTCTGTGCAAGGTACCTGAGTTAGGCTAGAGCTAGCGGCTGGCAGGTAGATTTCTTCAGTCTCCTCAACATTTTAAACTGCACTTTTTTTATTCCATTCATTTATTGATAGTTAAACGGCAATTTTTTTTTTTTTTTTTTTAATTCTTTATTTTTGCAGTGCGTATATTGGTTACAGACATACATATGGTACCCCAACGGCATTCCATATGCAGGTTCAAGACATTAGTTACAGTGGGGGGTAGATAAACAATGCACTTTGTTTTGTTTAATACATAACACATTAATATAGCAAGCTAATAGGTGTCGCTTTGTGGCATAACATGTGAGGTCATACTTGCGAGTAGGTTATATATTCTAATATAACTTTAGAGTATTACGCATTTTGTGCTCCAGCTGTTTACACCGCTAGTACAATCAGTTTATGCTAAAGGAGCATAGAGACAAGCTTGGCTAGGAATTACAATTTGCTGCACTGGGGTTAGCATGACGCAAGTACACATTTTTTTGTTGAACATGCTAATCTAGGCCATTTTGTGTCCACTTTAGCAATCTATTTGACAAACGGTTATATCTGAGTGTTGCTTCCATACGATTTAAAAGGTTGTAGAATACTATCTGGCTAATCTGTTTGGATCAGTGCATTCTACGCATAGTAGATTAGGTGCTTTATCTCAAATAATAATAACACGCAATAGTAAGAACACAATAGGCGATTAGCTGCACGCAAGTACTAACGTGGGTGTCTTAGAGACTCTTCCTCCCTCTGCTCTGACAAAACTACATTTGCCCTGTGGCCCAATAAAGCAAGTCAATTAATTTCACAATAAGACGATCTGACATAAGGAGAAGCGTATCAGGGAAGCAGGTGGTTGTCCCCAGGAGCTAGGATCGGCTGTGGAATGTCCAAAGATGTTTAGTCAGGTCCCAACGGATGCTGGATTTGGGTAAGTCTCTGTAAGCTCGTACCTGGGCGGCATGGCGAGATCCGGTGGGTATGTTGTCTTCCGAAGCGTGTTGCCGCTTGTTTAAGGGTTATCCCGACTGGATTAAGGGAGCACGGTAGTCCCGGTCGGGGTTCCCTCTGCGTGGTGTGTGGTATGTGGCGTCGTACCGCTGTGCAAGTCCCCTCTCGGGGGTTCGTCGGCTGGCTCGCCGTCGAGCATGTCGTTTTGCTGTGTGCCTGGTGGATTGAGTAGCCGCCTCTTCAGCCTCTCTCCCATGTGTGGTGGATAGAACTGGGTAAGTGGAGTTGTATTCCATGCTCCTCCAGAGGTCTCGGCATGTGAGGACAGATTCAGCGGTAAAGTGTTTTCTGCTTGTCTGCGTTTCAAGGCTTTCTTATGTTTGCAGTTTGGAGCTTGGCGGCCATCTTGGGCCCGACATGCGGTCTGTAGTACGGGCGGGAGACTCAAGGTGCAGGCTTGGTAGTTTGGTTCTCGAGGTTGTAGACCGGGATCACCCCCCCGGTCCATAGGGGGGGGAAACGGGGCCGGTACCCCCACGGGTCCGACTCTAAGCCCCGGGCAGTAAGCGGCAGGGCAGCGGCCGTCCGTCCCGCTCGCCTCTGGAGTAGGCCTTATGAAAGACGGGTAGGATTCTTCCTCCAGGGGACTGTAGCCTGTAGGGCCAGCCTCACCCTGGACCCCAGGGCTCTCTGCCCAGCAAGGGCCACCGTTGCCGGCAGGTTTTGTGCCAAATTTCGCCGAAATATGCCTTTTGATAATGTTAGGCTGCAGGAGCTGGTCTCGCATGCGACCAGCCGGCTCGGCAGTCCGGCCCCGCCCCCCGTTAAACGGCAATTTTAATGCCATTCATGATGGTCACAGACATCAGCAGTGCAGCCACTGTTAACAAGCTGATGCCTTTGTAGAGCATTAAGCATCTTCACAGGTAGCGGGGGTTCATGGCACAATTGTCAAACCTGGATTTCCCCTTGCCAGTGCTTAATTTCCACTTTCTAAAGGCTAGTGGGTGATTGAGCCATACTTCCCAATGCTGGAAGGTAAGATTATGTGTGCAACACTTATATGCTCAACAAAACTGAAGGTAAAATTCACACAGGTTACCCTATGAAAAAAATAATAAAAAAAAGAAGATACACAATTCTGAGAATAGAACTAACTAAAGCAATTGCCATCTACATTATATATTTTACAAATGGGAAGAAAATGACCATGAATCCCTTCATGTGCAAAATTATACAAAACCAGTCTCTACGGATAATTGCTTTCATGCATGTACAGATAGTCTTTGCAGGCCCTTCCCTCTTTCCATGGAATACAAAACTCAGAGGCTTCTCCTCCCTGGAGTTGCAATTGTGTGCACACAGGATTGCAGCTTTCCTATGCAAAGCAGGTGCACTCTAGCATAGTGTCCCTGCTGCGTCCGTTAGCTCTGTGGAGCTAACAGAAGAAAACCTCCCTGGCTGTCTGAGTGACAGCCAAAGAGGTGTTTCTGCCCCCAATTATAAAACTGCACTTTTATAAATTGCCACAAATATGACACACACCAGCTGGAGTGCTTTGTGTGTCTGGAATGTTCCTTTAAATCATTTAGTTTATGCAGCCCTAGCCACAGCTCTCCAGGCTGTGATTCACATTAAAAAAAAAAAAAAAAGGAAAAGAAAAGAAAAGAAAGTTTCCACTTTACAGCACAGTGTATTTATATTCCAATCTATTAAAGCAGGGGTGGGAGCCTTTTATTTGACAAGAGCCATTTGGATATTTAAAACATAATTTGCTGGCCATACACAATTATCAACTTAAAAATTAGCCTGCTGTATTTGGTCAAACATTTAATTAACTCACTCCTAATGTGATGGCTGGAACTGCTTCTCTTTGGTGTGATGTTAGCTGGTATTGATGATGTTGCTACTTGCAGTGTGTGTGTGAGAGAGGGGTGTAGTGTGTGTGTGTGTGTGTGTGTGTGCGTGCGTGCGTGTGTGTGAAGGGTGCAGTGTGTGTGTGTGTGTGAGAGGGGTTCTGTGTGTGGGGATGCGGTGTGTGAGGGATGCTGTGTGTGTGAGGGGGCAGAGTGTGTGACGAAAACAGCAGGGCTACTGCACCAATACCACTTCATTGAGATGATGTGGCCTGGGTGCTTACAGTTTTCCTAGAGCTCGCCCAAAGCAGTACAACTACTACTAGCCGACAGACAGAAGGTCATTCTGTTACTCTCCTGAGCAGCTCATATTTGATTATTTACAATGGTGGGCATCAGGGCTCTACTGGTACCATAACCACTGAGGAAAACTGTAGTTACTATGGTGCTTTTAGTGTCCCTTTTATTGAGATTTCAATACACAAAGTTAGCTGTAAGCTCAAGTAGGCCGTTTACCAAGCAAAAAAGAAGAAATTCTAAATTAAACACGTGCAATACGGAAACAATAAAATGTGAGTTGTGCAGTAAGTGTGTAGGGAGGCTGTGTGAGTCACAGCCAGAGGAGCTAAGGATAGGGATAGGGTTATATAAATAAAGTGATTTACCTCCTAGATGGCAGATAATTGAGTAGTGAGACTATCAGGGCACGATCTATATACCAAAACCACTTAATTTAGCGAAGGATTATCTGTGTAGTTTCAAATGTTTCTCTGAATAGCAAAATTTCAGATCTCCATTAAATCTGAGATGGAAGTTGAAGTTTTTACCAAACTAATATACGGAAAAAGTTATTAAGTTCTGTACTCTTATAATAAACATGCCCCCCTAGAATTGTGGTGTCAAGTAAGCAGAAACATGTAGGCTTTAAATAAAATACTGTACCTAAAATCATCTACGGCATCAAGGACATAGTAACCAGTCTGGTAGTCATACACACATACACACAATAGTCAACAGAAGGACAATTAACAGTGCATGTCCACCAGATACACACAAACGTATATAATTACAGGATCACATTGCTTTAAACAGCTCCTTACAATTTCTTGAGACATTGTCCAGACAAGATACCTTATCATGGTTTCACATAACGTCAGACCTCTTAAAGAGCACTAAAACATTTTTGGCCTCATGAAGTGGAGTTTTTTTTTGGTGCAAAGATCATGGCCTTGCAGTATCACTGCTCAATTCACTGCCATTTAGTATTTAAAAGGTTACTTCCAACCATCATGACCACTTCTGCTTTTGGAGGTTATCATGGTGGTATGAGTCTATATATGCAGCGATTGTTTTTAAAATGCTGCACATTCTGAGATATTTGCACGTTTGTACTGGTGGCTAGTTACACCCCTGGTACATGAGACTTGGCAGCCCAAAACTTGCTGTCTAATGTCAATAGTGTGAAAATATTTTATATATATCTATATATTTTAACTGAATATATTAGCAGCATTATTGTAGACTGCTGGAGAGAAAAAAAACGGGTCGCAAGAGTAAATAGCTGAAAACCCATTTTTTACTCTCCACAAGTTTAAAGGGATAATCCAGACGTGGACCCCTTGCTCACGGTGCCTAGGGAGATATCAGCTATGCCTCACTGATGATGCCTAACAAGGCTGAAACGATCGTCTGGGGTTGCTGTGTCTCTCGTGCAGAGGGAACTTGCTGGCATTTCGGATCTGGACTGCCCGTATGGGTGGGACCAGTCTGATATGTTTCAGAGAAGTTCTCTCTGTAATGGCACAAGATGAGCAAAAAACAGCTTGAGAACTGAGCGGGGACCGACCGAAGGGCAGGCTATTTCAGATGCTGCCCGTTCTCAGTATTCTCTTGCGACCCATTTTTTACTCTCCCTGGGAAAGCATTGGATTGGATAAAATCAACACGGGGGTGCGGGCAAATGACGTTTTGGCCAATCAGGACCTCCTCATAGAGATGCATTGAATCAACGCATCTCTATGAGGAAAATCCAGCTTCTCCATGCAGAGCGTGGGGACGCTGAACGGCAGGGCTGCTTACCTTGCAGCCCTTAGCCAGGAAGCCCCTCCAGTTGCCATCTAAGGAGTGGTCACTTGGAGGTGTCCCTAGGGGCAATGTAAACACTGCCTTTTCTTTTCTTTGAAAAGGCAGTGTTTACATGAAAATGCCTGAAAGGAGCTGTTATACTCAGCAGAACAACTACATTAAGCTGTAGTTGTTCTTGTGACTAAAATGTCCCTTTAAATATGCCTTTGCTTACCTTTTTCCATCACCGAAATCCAGTTTGTGCAACCATCCCATACACCTCTTTTGGCATCATCATGCTAGCCAAATTCTTGTCCAGCATTGAGTTCAGTCATTCTCTATGAGAAACATTGACATAGAACGTCACAGAACCGAGTCAGGCTCCTTTATGGATGCGGAAGCACCATCTAGTGGCAGTCAATGTAACAGCCCCTAGAGGTGAGATGTGTTTAATCATGCAATGCAAATATTGCCGTACAAAGAAATTGGTTCTTAGAGCAAAATAAAACTAATCAAACAAAGAGGAAGAAAATGGAGAAAAACAAAAAGGGGGAAAACATTGAGGGTGAGAGTGTAAGAGGAAGCATAAACCACAGCAAGAGAATTGAGAAGCTGGAGGAAATATCTACTAAGCTGTGGTGTACCTATGCTTAACAAGCTGTAACACCATACAGGTCCACAAGATACAAGGCACACCCTCTACTATACACTGATAAGCCACAACATTAAAACCACCTTCCTAATATCGTGTAGGCCCCTCTTGTGTAGCTCTGATGCACTGAAGCATGGTCTACAAGATCTCTGAAAGAGCCCTGTGGTTAGCAGCAGATCCAAGTCTCCCTGGGGCCACCATAGATCTGATTGTTGTTTCAGCACAACCCACAGATGCTCAATCGGGTTGGGTTTTGAGGAATTTTGAGGCTCAGGCAACACATGAAATCTTTGTCATGTTCCTCAAATCATTTCGGAACAATTCTTGCAGTGTGGCAGGGTGCATTATCCTGTTGAAAGAGTCCACTGCCATTAGAGAACACCTTTGCCATGAAAGGGTGTACATTATCTGCAACAGTCTCTAGGTAGGTGGTGTGTGTCAATGTAACATCCACATAAATGCCAACCTCCAAGGTTTCCCAGCAGAACATTAGCCAAAGCATAATATTGCCTCGCCGGCCGGCCTGCCTTCTTCCCTTAACCCCTTAAGGACACATGACATGTGTGACATGTCATGATTCCCTTTTATTCCAGAAGTTTGGTCCTTAAGGGGTTAATGCATCCTGCTGCCATATCTTCCCTAAGTAAATGACGCCATCCACCTGGCCTAAAAGAAAACATGATACATCAGACCAGGCAACCTTCTTCCATTGTCCATTTCTGTCACTTACGTCCCCATTTGGTGGTGGACAGGATTCATCATGGGCATGTTAACCGATTTGCAGCTATGCAGCAAACAGTGATGCACTGTGTGTTCTGACACCTTTCTATCGTGGTCAGCATTAAGTTATTTAGCAATCTGAGCTACAGTAGCTCTTCTGTGTGATGGGACCAGATGGGTTAACGCTTACTCCCCTCATGCATCAATGATCCTTGGGTGCCGATGACTGACACCAGTTCACAGTTTGCACTTCCTTGCACCAATTTTAGTAGGTACTAACACCTGCATACCAGGAAAACACCACAAAACTTGCTATTTTGGAGATGCTCTGACCCAGTTATCAAGCCAACACTATGTGGCCAATGTCAAAATCACTCAGATCTTTTCATTTGCCCATTTTTTATTTGCTTCCAACACACTAAACTCTAGAACGGACTGTTCAATTGCTCCTACTCTATTCCACCCCTTGATAGGTGACATTGTAACAATATAATCAAGGTTAGTCACTTCACCTATCAGTGGTTTTAATGTTGTGGCTGGTCACTGTAAATACAAGGCCAACTTACCCAAACAGCAATGCCTAAAATATAAGGTTAATAATTCTAAATAAGGTGTCTGCAATACCTTGGTCACTAATCTAAACAGTAGCCTCTAGATATACACACACGCCAGCGTGCTGCCTACAGTGGGGAGACTCAAACTGCCCCCATAAACTTCAGATAGAGCAACAACAAAATATAAATTTGAGCTAAATGCCAAGTGTTCAAAGTGAACTAAAGAAGTGTACAGTGTATCTAAAACACCAACATAACACACACCGGGATCTGTATATTGTGCCGGCTTTGTTGCCCTATACCTGTACATGTATGCTTACAGCCCTCCCCCAGCAGCCAATCCAAAGTGGGGGTGGGGAACAAACCCCATTATAATAAAACTTAACCGTTCCACATCAATGCTAATATACTCCCTCACTTGGTTCAAAATATCCGAAACCAACCAACCAAGAGTGGAAGATCTGCAAACTGGGCATGCCCAGTCATCCTCACCCCAGTAAGGATTATTACAACTACTATTCTTATAAAAGAGGCAGCATATAGCAAGAGAACATAGCTTAGACGTTCCTATGTTCATTTCAAATCCCTTGAGTTTGTAGCTTCTGCAATGATCTCTCATCTGACCATGAAGTAGTTCAGAAAATTCTGATGCTCCCAATGCTATCAATGGGAGCGGAGAATCTTCTATGTATCTTTGCTCAGGATGGGTTAATGGGACATGTAGTTCAACACCTGGCAGCGGTTCCATTTACTATGGCTGCATGACTTTGGCTTACAAGGGGGTGAGAATGTGCACCCACCTGCCTAGCAAATGGATACTGTTCAGATGTTTAGACAGAGAAAAGAAAAACATAAGCTTCTCATATGAAATGTCTCAGTGCAGGTGTGGGCTTTAAGAGGCCTTAGTTTTTGGGTATAAGCTTTAAGATGCAATCGGTGCAGTAAGTACAATATTTTGTGCAGGAATACAGTGACAGTAGACATCCATGTACTATAACAGTGATGGCGAACCTATGGCACGCGTGCCACAGGTGGCACGCCGAGCCGCCTCTGTGGGCACGCGGCCACAGGTCGCCGGAGGGAGGGTGCGCTCCCCGGCACATCCATAAGGCGGCACAAGTGGCCGCCTTAGGGTGCAACGGAGCGGCGGGCGCAAAACCGGAGTGACCGGCAGGAGGTGAGCGCATAGCGCTCCCGCCTGCCAGGCACTCTGTGTAGCGTGGCCGAGCGCGCCGCGGTACATGCTTCCTGTACCCGGGCGGACGGAAATTAAGTGCTCACAGAGAGAGCACTTCCTGTCCGGCCGGTTACAGGAAACTGAGCTCCGCGGTGCGCTCGGCCACGCTACAAGGTAGGAGATCAAGGACAAGTGGGGATGGGAGGGGGGAAGAAAACTGAGGGAGAGATGGGAGGGGGAAGAAAACCGAGGAAAGATGGGGGGGGAAAGAAAACCGAGGGAGAGATGGGAGGGGGGAAGAAAACTAAGGGAGAGATGAGAGGGGGAAGAAAACCGAGGAAAGATGGGGGGGGGGGTAACTGAGGGAGGTATGGGGGGAGAAAAGTGTGTGTGGGATGGGGGAAATAAAATTGAGGGAGGGATGGGTGAAAAAAACTGAGGGAGGGATGGGGGAAAGAAAACAGTCGGGGGGAGGGTGGACGACATACACACAGCACCCCTGCGCTACACACATCACCCCACACAAAACACACACACACCTCAACACACACAAACACACACACACCCCACCCACCCACACACCACCCCACACACACATCACCCCACTTACACACACACACACACACACACACCACCCCCCACACACACACCCCACCCCCCCCCACACACACACCACCACCCCCCCCACACACACACCACCCCCCCCCCCACACACACCCCACCCTACACACAAACACATCACCCCACACACAAACACATACACTGTACCCCTCAATGCAGTGTGTACACGTAGCAGTCTGTGTGTGTGTGTACTCAGCAGTCTGTGTGTGTGTGTGTGTGTGTGTGTGTACTCAGCAGTCTGTGTGTGTGTGTACTCAGCAGTCTGTGTGTGTGTGGGTGTGTACTCAGCAGTCTGTGTGTGTGTGGGTGTGTACTCAGCAGTCTGTGTGTGTGTGGGTGTGTACTCAGCAGTCTGTGTGTGTGTGTGTGTGTGTGTGTACTCAGCAGTCTGTGTGTGTGTGGGTGTGTACTCAGCAGTCTGTGTGTGTGTGTGTGTGTGTGTGTACTCAGCAGCCTGCGTGTGTGTGTGTACTCAGCAGCCTGTGTGTGTGTACTCAGCAGTCTGTGTGTATGTACTCAGCAGTCTGTGTGTATGTACTGAGCAGTCTGTGTGTGTGTATTTAGGAGTCTGTGTGTGTGTGTGTACTCAGCAGTCTGTGTGGGTGTGTGTACTCAGCAGTCTGTGTGTATTTAGCATTCTGTGTGTGTGTGTATTTAGCATTCTGTGTGTGTGTGTACTCAGCAGTCTGTGTGTGTGTGTACTCAGCAGTCTGTGTGTGTGTGTACTCAGCAGTCTGTTTGTGTGTGTACACTTAGCAGTCTGTGTGTGTGTACTCAGCTGCGTGTGTGTGTACTCAGCTGTGTGTGTGTGTGTGTACTCAGCTGTGTGTGTGTGTGTACTCAGCTGTGTGTGTGTGTGTGTGTGTACTCAGCTGTGTGTGTACTCAGCAGTCTGTGTGTGTGTGTGTGTGTACTCAGCAGTCTGTGTGTGTGTGTGTGTGTGTGTGTGTACTCAGCAGTCTGTGTGTGTGTGTGTACTCAGCAGTCTGTGTGTGTGTGTACTCAGCAGTCTGTGTGTGTGTGTACTCAGCAGTCTGTGTGTGTGTGTGTACTCAGCAGTCTGTGTGTGTGTACTCAGCTGTGTGTGTGTGTGTGTGTGTGTACTCAGCTGTGTGTGTACTCAGCAGTCTGTGTGTGTGTGTTTGTGTACTCAGCAGTCTGTGTGTGTGTGTGTGTGTGCTCAGCAGTGTGTGTGTACTCAGCAGTCTGTGTGTGTGTGTGTATTTAGCAGTCTGTGTGTGTATTCAGCAGACTGTGTACTCAGCGGTCTGTGTGTGTATTCAGCAGTCTGCTAAATACAGACAGACTGCTAAGTACACAGACAGACAGACTGCTAAGTACACAGACAGACAGACTGCTAAGTACACATACAGACAGACTGCTAAATACACATACAGACAGACTGCTTAATACACATACAGACAGACTGCTTAATACACATACAGACAGACTGCTTAATACACATACAGACAGACTGCTTAATACACATACAGACAGACTGCTTAATACACATACAGACAGACTGCTTAATACACATACAGACAGACTGCCGAGCACACACACAAACATGTTAATTAGTTCGGACAACTGTATGAGTTTTTTCTAAACTTAAACCTCAGTATTCAGGTTTAATTGCCGTTTTGGCACTTTGAGGGAAAAAAAATTGGCATGTATTACGGTTTGGGCACTCGGGCTCAAAAAGGTTCGCCATCACTGTACTATAACCTATACCAGAGGTAGGCAACCTTTGGCACTGCAGATATTGTGGACTACATTTCATCTGATGCGTTGCCAGTATTATCGCTGTAACACAACAACAACTGGAGTGCTGAAGGTTGCCTACCCCTGACCTATACAATGAGCTAAGGTTGTTATGGTGTTTGTATTTCCACTTAAATCATAGCAACAACAATTTGCTATGTCAAGGAAGCAGAAAACAACAAAATGACCACCATAGCGATGAGATTAGCCAGCAAGCCTAAAATATGAAATTTAATGGTATGAGGTTGGATCTGTCAAAAAAAACACCCAGATATTGCAAATATGCTTGGGAAATTGGAAAACCAGCAATTTAATTAATTTAATTAGAACCTGATGGCCAACTTTTGATAAATGATGTATCAAGAGATCCTCCAAACACATCAATTAGTATTTTGACATGTCAACACAATGAGCTGGAAATACATTTTCTGAGAGGGCAGGGGATTAGAATATCAAAAACTTTCATATAGGAATATGTATTCGAAGTCCACAACGAACATAAAAAAACAACCCATTTGATGCAAATTGCAACCCATGAGAAATTTGAAACATGGCTATAACTCATGATGGCTTTTAAATAATATGCTTTTACATATTTTCACCTGTTCTGCTGAGAATGCTAATTTCCCAATCCTTCTGCCGAAGTTTTGAGCAGTTACTGATGGCTTGAATCCACGATGGACTAAAATACCCATCACTTACCCTCAGGTGACAAACTTCTGGCACTTTGGGGGCCGGGATAACCCCCGCAAGCCCAGAGGGGGTGAACGAGACCGGGAGGACGCCAGCTATGTTATCGTAGTAGCCAGATTGGAATGGGAGGCAGAGGCCGTCCGCCCCGCTCTCCTCCTGGGTAGGCCTCTGGTCTCAAGCCCCAGAATGTCTCTCCAGGACCTAGAGTCACCCAGTAACAGGTGCTCCAGCTACACCGGGACAATCCAGGACTCCGTTCCCCGAACCTCCAGAGCTCTCATGCAGCATAAGTGGGTATTTTCCCCAAAATTAGCTTGATTCCGCAGGAGCTCCAGTGACCTGCAGCCTGTCGGCATGGCCGCCCGCCCCACCCCCGGGATTAGGATTTTAAGGTTAGGGAGTGGGTATAGTTCAAAGGGTTTAAGGAAGACTAATTTCCATCATCATCAAGCAGCCTAAGAATCATAAGTGTAATAGTCTGCATTATGAATCATGTTATTACCTAGCGGTTGTGGTGCCCTGGCCCCATCCCAATGTAAGTTGTCAAACATTTTAGAACAGGGCCCCGCACCTTGCCTCTACTAAGTCAGAAGCTCTCTGGCGATCAGCGGATACGGGACCCTGTTCTAAAATGCAAGGTGCAGGGCCCTGTTCTAAAATGTTTGACAACTTACATTGGGATGGGGCCAGGGCACCACAACCCAAGAATGCTTGGTTGTATAGGGAGAGGTATTAGCTGGAGAAAGAGGGAAATGCTCATGCCATTGTACAGAACATTGGTGAGTCCTCACTTGGAGTATTGTACGCAGTACTGGAGACCGTATCTCCAGAAGGATATTGGTACTTTAGAGAGTTCAGAGAAGGGCTACTAAACTGGTTCATGGATTGCAGGATAAAACTTACAAGGAAAGGTTAAAGGAACTTAACATGTATAGCTTGGAGAAAAGACGAGACAGGGGGGATATGATAGAAACATTTAAATACATAAAGGGAATCAACACAGTAAAGGAGGAGACTATATTTAAAAGAAGAAAAACTACCACAACAAGAGGACATTGTCTTAAATTAAAGGGGCAAAGGATTAAAAATAATATCAGAAGGAATTACTTTACTGAGAGGGTAGTGGATGCATGGAATAGCCTTCCAGCTGATGTGGTAGAGGTTAACATAGTAAAGGAGTTTAAGCATGCGTGGGATATGCATAAGGCTATCCTAACTATAAGATAAGGCCAGGGACTAATGAAAGTATTTAGAAAATTGGGCAGACTAGATAGGCCGAATGGCTCTTATCTGCCGTCACATTCTATGTTTCTGTGCTTTCAGTTAAGGAGCATTGCAAGGCTTGGCTTAGGAGTATTTATGGAACCTCCTAAGCAAGCGTTTCTGTCTCCTCCGGCTGCTACGAGGAGGCAGGGAGTGAAGCTTAGCTGACTTCAAGTAAGAAGTGGAACTAAGGTAGCAATCAGGGGAATTTGATGTTCTTGATGTCTTGACATATCTGATAGCCGAATTGCAGACTCCCATTACAATTCGTTCTCTGACTGTAAAACTCTACTATCAGAAAAAGATTTCAAAATATTATTAGGACAATTATTCTTACATTTACTTTATTATTTGTTAATGTATTTGTCAAGATCTATCCTGCAACTTTTCCTAGGCTAAGTTCAAGACCTAGATGGATTTATAGACCAATTGCACAAATTGTGTTGGGCGATGCTTTTGTCCGTGAAATGAACACTCCACCAGACATGTAAAACATAGAAGAACAAAGAAAAAAAAGACTTTATTAGATCTTTGAATTACGTTAAATGTGTTTGTTATGTTATGTTGGCTGAATGTCATAAAAATGAAAAAAAGAAGAAAATATATATTTTACTTTTTCTTTATAACACAATAAACACAAATTCAACTATTAAATGGGACATAGTATGCACCAGAACCACTGCATCAGCATGCCTAGGAACCATAGGGGACCAGTGCAAAAATCAAACAATACCCCCCCCTCGTTGCCCCTCCATTAGCAATACACCGGCGTAGAATGTTCGTACTGGCTGAAAGTGGAGTTATGCAGGGGAGAAGCTGAATGAGATTGTGTGGTTGGCCAAACGTGATTGTGTATGGGGCTTGGCCAAGTGTGATATGTATTTGTGGAGTGTGATTGTTAGTGTGTGTGTGGCTGACTGAATGTGACTACATGTAAGGGTTAGCAGAGGGGGTTGTGTGTTCTCCACATGGCTACTTCACACCACACATCAATCTGGGTTCAGGCATGGAAACAGACTTGCTCGGACAACTTGTAGGGCTGGATGAAGGAGCTTTAACCAGGCACCAGCCAAGCAGCAGTGGTCTGATTGACTCCCGTGAAAGTTGTATCTATGGACTCTTGACAAGACCAGAGGTAAATAAACAGAATTCAATGTATGCATTGCATCTTCTCTTTCTTTAAAAAAAAAAAATATATTTAATAAAAGCAAGTTCCTCCATCCTGGAGTATATACAATGCTGTAACACCTATCCTTGGCTGCAACCCCTGTCTGCAGTGATTTTCCCTGCTTTGGGACAACTTTCCAAACAGGGCTATCCTCAGGGCCGGTGCAAGGATTTTTGACGCCCTAGGCAAAACAAAAAGTTTGCCGCCCTCCACCCCCATATGACATCACAATGCCCTACCCATATGATCTGCCATGTTAACTAACGCCAGTGCTGCAGTGCCGCCGTGTTTACATTAAAAGGCCTGCAGGAACAGGCTATAGACACCAGAACCACTCCATTAAGCTGAAGTGGTTCTGGGGACTATAGTGTTTACTTAATGTGAGGTAAATTAGAGATTAGTGCCACGAATAATATACTAGATTGCCTACTTACAACCAGATGAGGATGATGATGGGCTCTAGCTGCAGTCTGGCTCCACTGGTCTGGTGTAGAACAGGCTCTCTGGAGGCTGTTTGTAACTGTGGTCACAAAAATCAATGTTCTGGGAGAACGGGAAGCAGCTCCATTTTTTAACGCCCTTTACACAGCTCAAGGTCTGGGTCCCAGGGTCCACCTTCATGTTCCACCAATGAGTTTGTTCACAGGAGGTGGAGTAGGGGATGTCCTGATATGTGTGTAAGGAATGCATTGTGTGAATCTGTGTTTGTATGTGTAAGGGCTGCAAGGTGTGTTTCTGTGTATGTACGGGATGCAGTGTGTGCGTCTGTAAGGGGTGCATTGAGTGTGTGTAAGGAATGCATTGTGTGTAAGGGTTGCATTGCTTGTGTGTGTGTGTCTGTGTGTGTAATGCATTGTGTGTTTTTCTGTGTGCAAGGGGTGCATTGTCTTTGTGTGTTAGGGGTGCATTGTGTGTGATGGATGTCAATCTCTCCCCCCTCCCTTGTCACTCTCTTCTCCCCCTCTCCCTCCCTTGTCCCTCTCTTCTCCCCCCCCGTTGTCCCTCTCTTCTCCCCCCTCCCTTGTCACTCTCTTCTCCCCTGCTTGTCCCTCTCTTCTCCCCCTCCCTTGTCACTCTCGTCTCCCCCATTGTCACTCTCTTCTCCCCTCCCCACTCTCATTCCCCCTCCCAACCCGTCAATTCCCCTCCCTGTCAATTTCTTCCCCCCCTTTCAATTTATTCCCCCAACTTTCAATTTATTACTCCCGCCCTCCCTGTCAATTTATTCCCCCCCACCCTCCCTGTCAATTTATTCCCCCCACCCTGCCTGTCAATTTATCCCCCCCTCCCTGTCCATTCATCCCCCCCTCGCTTTCAATTTATTCCCCCCACCCTCCCTGTCAATTTATTCCCACCCTACTCCCTGTCAATTTATTCCCCCCCTTCAATTTTTCCCCTCCCCGTCATTTTATTACCCCCCTGTCAATTTATTACCCCCCTGTCAATTTATTACCCCCTCCCTTTCCATTTATTCCCCCCACTCCCTTTCCATTTATTCCCCCCAACCTTTCCATTTATTCCCCCCCAACCTTTCTATTTATTCCCCCCCAACATTTCTATTTATTCCCCCCCCCTCCCTTTCCATTTATTATCCCACCCTTTCCATTCCCCCCCCCCTCCTCCCCTACCTATGTTGTAGCGTGGCCGAGCCCTGTATGATCCGCGGGTACAGGGAGCTTTTGTTTCCTGTACCCGGCAGGACTAAAAGGAAGTGCGCACTCAGTGTGCACTTCCTGTTAGTCCGACCGGGCACAGGAGACAGATGCTCCCTGTACCCGCGGACCATACAGGGCTCGGCCACTACAGTGAGGGAGTGACAGGAGGGAGCGCTGAGCGCTTCCCTCCTGTCAGCCCCTCTCCTCATGCTGCGCCCGGGCGGTGCACCCTCATGGACGCACCAGCCCGGGAAAAGCTGCAGCCGCCTGAGGCTCTCTACAGAGCACTCGGGTGGCTGCAGCATGAGGGGGGCCGGCGCTCCTGGCGGCGCCCCTTCCCAAGGGGTGCCCTAGGCGGCTGCCTAGTCCGCCTTACAGGTAGCGCCGGCCCTGGCTATCCTCCATGTTGAAGTTGACATGATGGCTGCAAGGCCAGCTGTTAGGCATCAGTGTATCCCAAAGCAAGCATAAGAAATAACATGGTGACAGGGAGCGATAGAATGGCCTATCTATAGCATTAGACCCTGTGTGATGTTGAGGTTTTTTTAAAAGACCTTTATATTACAATCTGTACATTTGGTAGCATTTCTACTTGAACAATAAATATATGGAATTTAATGAGCTTTAACATACACCACTTTTATATACCATTTAATATAATACACATATAAATGATTAATATATTGATAATACATGTGTGACTGCATATAAATGGTTTATAGGTACCGTATTTACTTGAATCTAATGCGCCATCGAATCTAATGTGCACCTCAATCTTTGAAACCTGGAAGCTGAAAAATGTTTTTGCTGGTGTATGTAATGTGCATTTATACAAGAAGATACTACTATACAACATAGTGCTACAATGAAAATGTGTATTGCCATATACCAAAGTAAATTGAAAACAAAAAATGTATTTATACAGCTTCTTTTATTAATAAGTTTCTTCGGTCTGATTTTAGCGCCATTAGTACTTTAGTTTATTTTTATATTTATATATCATAGTAACACTGATGGTATTTAGATTTCAGTGTTACATGCCTATTCTTTCCTAAGCCCTCTTTGAGGAACAAAATCAGCCTGTGTAAATTCATAGGAATGGAATTTGGCTGTGTAAATTCAACTGTTTGAATACGCCAGTTTGAATTCACTAGTTTTGATTCACCAGTTTTAGTTCGGCTGTGTGAATTCGCTATTCGCCAGAATTCAATTTTCCAAAATGCAATTCGCCTGAAAATGTCAAATTTTGCCACAAATCTAATGTTCAAATTTAAGTTTTGGAAACTTTATTTTCCAAAGAAGGTGTGCATTAGATATGAGTAAATACGGTATATATATATATACACACACACACACACATATATATATTTACACACACACACACACACATGCATATTACTAGAAATCACATGTATTGAGTGAAGCCATTTCCCTGACACACACATACTGATACACACACACTGTGTTTTGCCACTGTCCCCTATGCACACCGCAGTGCATAGGTCTCAGTACACCCCAGTGCAGAGACCAACCTCATACTTTGCCATTCCTCAGCCACCTGTGGCACATGGAGTACCTAGTGCCCATATGCACTAACGGCCCCAGGTATTCCAGCACTGTCTTTGGTTTTTCTTTATTTCTACAATGTAAAACTCAGCTGTTTCCCGATAAACTAAAAATTTTAAATTTGTCAGAATCCACACCTTTAGTAGCGGTCAGACTCATAGCTATTAGAAGCACTTTCGTGTTATTGTCTACCATTTTCTTGTTCAACATAATCACAACTAGCACGATGATGCCCAACACGTCCAATGCATCTCATAGAGAACCACTGGATTCAATATTTATTCAATGAGAAGCATCAGAGGGGTGGAGAGCTATGACAACCGTGCATGCTTTATGAGATGTCCACTCTATGAGAAGCATTGCATTAGACATAATTCATCAAGAATGATGATATCACAGAAGGCTTAGTGGCTACTACTTGGAAACTGACCTGGCCCTGGATTGTAGGTACATTTAAAAGGTTATTTACGAGAGGACGGGGCAGTAATAATAAGAGAAGTTTTATAAGAGCAAGGCACACTCTAATGATATTTCCCTTTTTTTTTATTATTCTTTAATTTTGCGATGACAGTATTCAATGATAGGATACACTGAGGTTGGAAGGTACTTTCAGAGAACGTATATATAGCGTACAATGCAATTATACAGGCATCAGATTGTAAAAGGACTTTCGTTAAGGTATTATTTGCCATTTTGTTACATTAGTGTGTTCCTTACTCTTCTTACATTACTGTCCCATTTTTTTAAATTACAGAAAAAGATATAAACAAATTCTTTTAAAATGCAACAGTAAGCTTGTCGGAACAGCCTCCTTGCAGCAGTCGTTCTGCCTGTGTTCTGTTAAATCCAATGCTTCTCACAGATAGATGCAATAGGGGCAAAGCTTCTCATAGATCAGCACTGAATTCAATGTTTCTCCATGAAAACCACTGGTTGTGTTCAGTGTCATCACGCTGTGCATGATGATACCAAAAAGTGAAGACCTGCAGCAGGAAGTGCTTTTAGTGGCAGTGTAGTTCACTATCAGATAAAAGAGACATTGTCTATGATGAAGATTTACAGATTGGTTATGGTGCTTTATTTATAAGGTTTTACCGTTTCGTTAAGATCATAGAGAAAGGTTAACATCTGCATAACAGAAAAATTATTTTTGTTCCCCCAAACATGGCAGTTTTGCTTTAAAAAAAATAAATTATACTTTCGTATATTTAATTTGATAACTTCTGTCTAGTTGGAAGGTTTACATCCAACTACAGCTTCATCAGTCGTATGTAATACTTAAAAATGCGTAATTGCCTAACACCACAAATACCGTGCACAATGAATTATAGCAGAGCATTGTATTATGAAGCAGTAATAAACAATTCCCATGATCCCTGAGTTGATAGTCATTAAGCGCTGCAAAGTCAAGATGACCTGCCATAATAACACAAGCAATGGGTTATATCATATATTAAACATGTCCTTCAGTTAATCATATGTCACCACAACCATGTTACTTTTTTTAAAACTAGAACCAAAATATTGCATTTGCTTTTCTCAATAGGCAGAGAGCCAAGATGGATCATGCAATGCTCAATAACACTACTTTCAAGGGGAGATGTTAAAACGCAACACAATATATTGCATAGTAAAACTCTGGCTGCCATACACAAACACATTTTCCATTAAATCCTACACTATCTACAAAAACAGACAAGAGTGGCATTCTGCACTGTGGCTCCAAGTCCTCCCGCCTACACCACCACCAAGTAGCCTATTGTGACTTTGCTCAATCTTGGGGAAAATTCGCAGCAGCCCTTCTTCTTGCTATAGGGAAATGAAATTCATGGGTTCACAATACTGAGTGCCACTCATTTGTCCAAGGTTATATGAATAAACTGCTGAGCAATACAACAGTAGTTGGTAGATTATAAGATAATAGAAATCAAAGCAGTCAGGGTTTGAAAATGGCAATCAAGGTGGGGTCTAGAAACCCCTGCTCTACAGGAATGCCTCAGTGGGCGAAGGGAAGGTGTGTGATCATTTAGAAAGATTTAAAGACAGGCAACTACTTTTACTATTAGTAAGACGAAACTAGCACTAACAGTCAAAAGTGGGAAGCCATTACGTCAAAGCTTCTATTCTACTTAAACAACAAAACAGTGCAGTAATATCGTTGCTTGTTAATTATATAGCAGATACGCTGAAGCAAGTAAAAGCTACATTTCCACTGTGTACTATCGGATTGTATTACCACCAAGAGACCCCATGTCCGCGAGGGAGTTAATCCAGTCCAGCTTTTGTGGATCTTTCGCTATAGCAAAACAGGGCTACAAATCACTAGGAAGAAAAGAAAGAAAAGCACAACTGAATCAGCCATTAAGTCTATCCATAGGCATTAATACTTATGGGTACATATGAAATAACAAGCTAGAAGGAATTGGATTTACGAAACACTAGCATGACAGCCGAATGCCAGAATAACAACACAGGCTGCCGCCATTTCTCGGCTAGGCAAGAGGTTATTCTGAGCAATGAGACAAGGGTAGAATCCAGAGTTCCTGCATTTAGCACAAATATGCTGATCCCCCCAGCCCCCCACACTTTCCAGGAAGAATGCTATGTGACGACAGTTTTATGAATCTTATTCTTATTATTATCATAAACCTTAACCATTCCGATGACATAAAGATTGCTGTTTTTCCCAATAGCAAAAAGGTTTTTTTTTTTTCTTTTTCTTTCAGTAAATGCTGAATTTATGTTCACATACGTTTTAAATCTTAGTTGTCGGGGCAGGAAAAGTGGAAATAATCACGCCAAAGGGTATTCTGTTGAATAAGGTGTGAGACAATGCAACGTAAATAAGCCTGTTCGTACAATTGCTGTCAATGTGTGTGTCTGCATCTCTTTGAAAAACAAATAAGGGTAAAACTCGATGAGCTTGTCCTTCGTCCATAAGGAAATTTCACCAGTAGTAAAAGCAACCAAAATATAACATGTTTATACATGGGACCTCATACACAATTCAAAAAATGTGCTCACCTCTTTCTCTCCTGAATTCTATCACCTACATGATGTCTGCCCTGTACTTAGAACTTGCTAAAATGTGCTCGGTTAGGAAACTCAGCAAATGGGCAAAAATATGCTATACACTGCAGTCTTTTTTTTTTTTCTTCCTGTCTCTGTTTTTTTTTTTTTTTAAAGAGGTTCAAGCTCGTAATCCCAAAAGATTCAAAAGCATTACCTCACTGCAGCCTTGAGACAAACTGAGCATTCACTTTGGGTCTTACCCAGCATCCTTTGCTCTACACAAAGACAACAGAGGTGTGACCAATCGTGTTGCAGCTAACAGGCTGCATTTGGACGCTCCCTCTTAGTATTGCCCATTGACAAGCTGGCTGGCAGGCTCCTGAACTTGTTGGCATGGCAACATGTCCCAGCGGCTCCCCATAGGGTTTCTCACAGTACTATGGGTTTTTCATTGTTTTTTTTAGAGTTTTTTTGCTTCCTTCCCCACCACTAAGGTAATTAACGATTCAGTCTCCTGATTGATGCAAAAAAAAAAAAAAAAAAAAAAGCAAATGCATGCTTAATGCCTGGTCATGGCATGCGCAGTTTCATAATAAAGCAATGTTAACCCTGTGCTGTTTAACTGTACTGTCCCGGGTACAACTAATAGCCTACATAATTATTTGAGCTTAGTAAATTAAAACCTAAAATTACACAATTGCTACTGGAATGAGGTAATGTGATACACACAAGCACCAGAAATCTTTTCTGGAACCTTTCACATATAGAATGCAAGTTTCCCTCTGAATAATCAGCCACTGTGACATTCTTAATACATTCACCTCTTTCAGAAAAAACACTGCAACCCTTTCAGTGCAACATACTGTACATAGGAGCCTTAAAAGAGAGAACTTTGGTAATTAAACGGCATACATGTAAATCTCAGCTTATGTCTACATAAACATTTAACATCAACAGAAGCTAATATTTACAGGGCATGTATTTTTTTCCTACCTTACGACAAACCACATGCAGCAACAAGAACGATTTGTCCTTACATTGCTCTGACAGAGCTTTTACATAATAATCATACGCCTGCTTCCAGTGACGTAAAGGAATCTGACCATATAAACTTGTAAAACGCGCAAATATAGAATCACTACCAGTTTCAATTTATTTGCCGTTACTAAATATTTCGTCTGATTGGGTTTATTCACTAAGCAAAAAAGGAAAAAAAAAAAAAGGACTTGCAGCATTTAGAATAAAATAGCCAAGTTAGAAGAAAAAAAAGAAAATCTCCATTTGAACAGAATTGGAGATTTAAAAAAAATTTTGGTATACAGTTTGCAAGTTAATTTCGCATACAGTTTTATAAAAAGACTCTTGTATCGACTTTCTTGTGTGTGTGTGTATATATAGATATATTAGTATATGACATTTACTTTAGGAGGAAAAAAACACAAATATAAACTGAGCATAGCGTCTGCTTTTTCTAGCATAAATAAAATTCAGACTGCTGTATAACTTTGAAAGCTTTGAGAAAGGTTTGGATCTTAGGATGGTCTAATAGCCAGCATCAGCTGAAATCTTCAGCTGCAACCAATCAGGGAAGAGGCAGACTTGTAACAAGGTCTGACCACATGTATTCTGTTGCTAAAGCTCACAGCTCCTACCCTGCAACACAACAAAAACAGCATTACAGCCTTACCATCCTCTCAACCCCCACCGTCCCCAGTTCAAATGTGCCCACACTGTGGATTAAGAGTCTTCTAACCTTCCAGCTCTCCGCAGCCACGTTTGGTTCGTACACATGACCCTTGAATATAAATAGAGCAGGAAAATGTGCTCATGCCGATGACTCTAGTACAGTCATCCGTACAGAAGTGAGACTAGTAATATTATCACCTATTTAATTACACAGAGTCTTTTTAGTTCTTTAAAATAATGCATGACAAAGGTGACACCTGGGATAGAGGAATGTTTCAGATATGAAGCAAACACTAAAAATAATTTAAAAATATATATTTTGAAATTATTTATGGTGTATATATTATATATGTATTTGCATACAAAAGGGTTTTTAAAAACAATTACATTTTGTGAGCTTTGAAGCTGGTGTTGAGTGAGTGCGCTGGTTTCTGGATATTTTATCAATTGGTCCCAGCAGTACCCTTAAAAAGTATAAAAGTTCAGTTGAGTGCAGCCTTCTTAGTTTTGCACACCTACCTGTAACATGTGCCTCATTCCAGGGCTCTATTTAAAGGGACACAACAGGCACCCAGACCACTTTGTCTCAATTAAATGGTCAGGGTGACATGCCTCTGCTAATCTAAGCCTGCAATGTAAAACATTGCTGATTTGTAGATACGGCAATGTTTACATAGCAAGGCTAACCACAGTTCTAATGGCTGTCTCCCTGTAACCCACTCGATTCACACACATCACCTCCTCTGAATGCTTCTCAGAGAGAGCCTTTGATGGAAGGAGTGTGGCACTCACCATACATGCACTTCTAACCCAAGTGCTTCTCTATTAAAAGCTTTTGATTGGGTAAAAAGACGAAGAAGCAACGCCTATGAGATGGCATAGGAAGAGGAGTGGGCAGCTGATGGGCTGATTAGGAGATGGGACCTTAATCCAAATAGGGAGGAGAACACTATAGTGTTGGGAATACATATTTGGTTGCTAGTATAGGACCTGCCAAAATGGGGTACATTGGTCTTGTGGAAGGCTTATGCACCATATGTTAGTAGACCATAACTAAATCAAAATTTAATTTTGTGAGCTTATTAATTAGTGTTTAGTGAGTGAGTGTGTATGATATATACATAACCTTTTTTTTTTTTTACCTTGCTGGTGTGGTTACAACACTATTCCTGAGGTGTTTGTTTTGGGTTTTTTTTTTAAACCATTTTAGAATACTTTGACAATACCAGAGCTTTTCCAGGTAAATGCTAAAACTAAGCTTCCTTGTTATCAAATGCAACTTCATGCAACCTGCACAGTAATGACAGGTAGGGACTCGGGAGAGCTGTGAGCCAATTAGCCCCACAAACATTTCAGAGTATGAAGGATATGAAATATGAATAGGGATCCTCCAAGCACATAACACTTCTTCCACCACAGACACTGGTCTGCAGGTCAGCATTGAGCAGAGCTGCAGACCATGTGTCTCGCGAAAACGTGCCAATCAGAGCGTTGCCGCGGGTTACCACGGCAATGCTCTGATGGACTCGCGAGATTACATGGTTTGCAGCTCCGCAGAAGTAATGCCCACTGGACCACCAGGGAATAAAGGTAGGTTCTCTCTCACGCCCCCTCACCATCACCTTCCCTCACCATCACCCCACCCCACCCCCTTCACCAACTCCCTCCCTCAACATCGGCCCCCCTCACCCTCAACATCACCCCCCTCACCATCACCCCCCTCTCCCTCTCACCATCACCCCCCATACACACAACACACTTCAAGCAGCTACCCCATACACATAGGGTCTCAGACAAAAACGCAAACATACATTCACACACAAGGATACTCTCTGTCAGACACACTCTCAGGCACATACACATGTAAACTGTGCATCAATGGGTATATGTGACACTTTTTTGTTAGTTGGGCCTCATGTTTGAGTTTTGCCTAAGGCCTCATAAAGTCTAGAGCCGCCTCTGTTTGACAGATTAATAGGGTCTCCTGGCTGGGCAGGGTGCATGCTATACAGGTTTAAATAGATAGCATGATAAACTAACTACACCCCCTTGAATAAGATTATGCCATATGAAGGAACAACGGGAGGACCAGGATTAGCTGAGGAATGGAAGAAACTTCTTGGTCTCTGTATGTCTAAGGAGTTTGGGGGATATTAAGAGGTTTTATATTGTTAATGCATTCTCCCCATAATGAATTTTACGTAAGGCCCCTTTAAAACTTGCAATATGACAAATTTTGTCAAAATAAAGCAAGATTTATGGATGTACCCACCTCAAACTGAATACACACGGCACTTACTTCATTTATTTCCTTGATTCAGGTGCAAGAACAAGAAAATATACTTATATTCCCAAGTTTACAATGTTCTTCTTAATCTTTGTGAGGTGTTAGCTGTCCCCCACCCCTTTCCTATACAAGAACCTGTTTCAACACCTCAGTTTCTTTGTCATGCTTCACAAAGGTAACGAGGTGTCGAATTGTTGCCAGGTCCATCTACATGGATGACAAATAACACTAAGATTGATGAGAGTGATGTTGCAGAAAATAATTTATTTTACAATTTGGCAACTGTAAAGAAAGAAAAAAATAATGCAACACATGCAATTCAGTAACATTTGATCTTGGAGAACCAGCTGAATGATCACGTTGCTCAATTGTGTCAGGTGCACATGCTATACGAGCACATGTACAGACAAGTGAAAAGTCCAGATTTCACACTAGGATACAAGTGACTGGGGTGGGCATGTACATTCTGCAATTCTTGTGCTGGACAATGGAGAGAGCCTGGCAGAGCATCTCCTTGCATATTAACCTAAGCGATGATCGTTCGCTATGGTGTGTTTCTTTATTTGTTTTATATATCACTATTTTATTACTCTCCTTTTCAATATTTTCTCAAGCGAAGCACCCATTTTCCCAGAGTAGGATTATTTACTATGGTCCCTCTCCATAATATTCTCAGTACCTGGTCCCTGTGGTCCACCATATCGGTTTGTGAATAAGTGAAGTATTCATGCATTGGCAAATGTAGATGCATATGAGCAGCACCTCTTCCTATATTTTTTTAAACCCTCCCCTCTCTTTTGTCTTTGTTCCTTTATCTTTGGACCTGCCAAAGATGGGGTACATTGACGTTGTGACAGGCTTATGCAATGTATGATCATATAATGTAACTAAACCCCCATTATTTTTTGCCTAGATTTGGTGGTTTTAATAAAACTTACAAAATTAGTCAGCAACAAAGTAGCTGTTTAGTAGATAAGGGAGTGCGCTGGATTTTCAATTTTACTGTACTTATTTGTCCCCAGCAGCACCCCATTTAAGCATGTTCAGGCGCGTGTTTTCTCACCTTTATATTATCCCTATATCTAATATGTGATAGTCTGTAGTATCTGCAGAGTTTGTGCAATTTCGCACTCTATAGTCTATCCATGGATATAGTGCCCATCTATCCCCTAATCTGTCTTTGGGTGTAGCTCCTCTCTCCCCCTAGGGTTAACTGATCCTAGGTAGGCAACCTCAACATATTATAAACTACATCTCCCACAATGCTCTTACAGTGATAATGCTGGCAAAGAATCAGGTGAGAGATGTAGTTTAGAACTTCTGGAGTGCTGAAGGTTTCCTACCCCTGGTCTAGGCACTAAAGAGTCTTTAGTCTGTTCTTGGGAGCAGTAACTCTTTTTGTGGTTATTATGTAAATAAATATTCGATCTAAAGTATTTTATACAGCTTAGAAAACATCATGTTCCAACCTGATATACCATTTAGTAACGTCTTCTTCACCTCAATAAAGCTCAAATTCAAATTAAGATTAATTCACGTGAAATTAAATACAAATTCACAGGCACAATATATATGGAATGGCACTTTCTGGACAAAAGAGATGTCCATCTATCATCGCCCCTCAGTATGATAAAGGACGGTGTAGAAACGTTGTTTTTTTTCACACACAAGTGTTAAGAGTGGGAGTTTGGCAGCCCAGAAATAACACAATAGGGTTACTCACTGCTGGGTATTGAAATAGAGACAATGACTTTGTAAGCCAATGGAGTTAGTACACGTCAGATCACTACTGAAAAAGGTAATGAACCTTTTGACAAACACACAGAAGCATACAAAAGAGGGCTATTTTGCGGCTATGAAGTCAATTTTTAGAGGAGTTTTAAAGTGGCACTGTCTCATTTTTATTCTAACTAAGAACAGAAGACAAAGTACTTTGTCTTGTGAGTTTTCATACGCCTAACTTTCTTAGACACTGGGTCTCAACCTAAATTATGTGACTATGCCCAAAGCTGACAGTTCTAGCTATGCACATGCACTGGGAATAGTTAAATAACCATTTCTCTAGACCCAGATCTAGAACACCCCTATACTCATCGAACCATACAGCCAGGGCCGGATTAAGAGCACACTGGGCCTGGTGCTGACAATTATGATGGGCCTAATTACGGAATCTTATCGACCAAAAACATTAAAACAATCATACCTCCCAAGCGTCATGTATCTGATGGAGATGGTGCTGGAGGGAAACTCATAGGATGCAGCTATAGGAAAACACATACTCTATGCTAATATCTCTCTAATTTATATCTTTCAATTAAATCCATAACCCTTAACAGCAGTGTCCAGTGAAGCAGGCAGTCAATGGGCGGGATAAAAGGGTGGCCACCGGTGCGAATCACGTGACCAGACCTGCCAAAAGGGGAGAACATGCCCAAAAAGGGGGCATGTCTGTCCAAAGAATTTGAAGGACAGCCTGGCATGAATGCATGTCAGGCTGCCCGCCAATCATGCAGGCTGTCCAACTAAGGGCATACTATGCAGGCAGCACCCTGAGCTTGACATAAATGCGTCTAATGATGCGCTCACTCAATGCTTTCTAAGGACTGTCCCCTAGCACTCGCTGGTCCACTTGTCTCCTTACCTTCTTACTAGCAGGCAGAAGTTCCTGGTATATAGTCTGAGACAGATAAAAGGTGTATGCAGTGAGTGTAGATGAATGGGGACATGCCACAGTGTTAGAGAGACCAACGTCTGCATTACCTAAACTAATTTTATTGTCAGCCAGTCCACACAAGTTTTGTTCCCATACATCCCTCTTAAGCTTCCAAACTTAAAGGGACACTATAGTCACCAGAACAACTACAGCTTATTGTATTTGTTCTGGTTAGTAGAATCATTCCATTCAGGCCTTTCGCAGTAAACACTGTCTTTTCAGAGAAAATAACTCCACTGGCCACTCTTTAGATGGCTGCTAGAGGTGCTTCCTGGGGCAGTACTGCCTAGTGTGCAGCACTGCTATTCAGTGTCTCCACCCTCGGCATGCAGACACTGAACTTTCCTCATAGAGATGCATTGATTCAATTTATCTTTATGTGGAGATGCTGATTGGCCAGGGCTACGACTTGTGCTGGCTCTGCCCCAGATCTGCCTAGTTGACAGTCTCAGACAATACTATGGGGAAGTATTGTAATTTGCTCAGACCACCACTTCTGATGATGTCAGCAGACAGTCAGTTCAGAGGCAGAGCCAGCAGCTGCAGACTTGAATACAAGTTATATTTTTACTATACTTAGGGAGGCAAGAAGGGGGCAGGGTGGTGGTTTTAACATAATAGGGTCAGAAATACATGATTGTGTTCCTGACCCTATAGTGCTACTTTAAGCAAGAGTATGTGAAGAGTAGTTAAGGTTGCCACCTTTCTTGGAACAAAATACTAGCCTTAATCCTTTGTATAATCACAAGGAGTGACATCAGAGTGACATCTGTAAAATCACCAACAAACTACTCAGTTTGATTCTGCTGTATAGATAGATTGCTCCCAGTGTCTCCGTCTCGCAAGTCACACAGTGTCTCAGTGCCCCTATGTATCACAGTGTCTGTGTCCCCATGTCGCCCAGTCCCCTAGTCTCCCAGTGTCTCAGTGTCCCCATTTCTCCCAGTGTCTCAGTGTGTCCCCATGTCACTAGGACACTGAGAGACATGGGGACACTGGGAGACATGGGGGCACTGGGAGACATGGGGACACAGACATTTAGGGAAACTGGGAGAAATGGGGACACAGACACTAGGGACACAGACACTGGGAGACATGGGGACATTGAAACATTTGGGGACACTAAGACACTAGGGACACAGAGACATGGGAACACAGGCACTGGGAGACTATGGGACACTGGGAGACTATGGGACACTGGGAGACTATTGGACACTGGCTGGGAGACAGACACTTGGGGACACTGGGAGACATGGGGACAGTTGTGGACATAGACATGGTGACACTAGGCACACAGAGACATGGGACACAGACACTGGGAGACTTGGGGATACTGAGACACTAGCGACACTGGATGGGGGACACTGGGAGAAACAGCGTCCCCATGTGTCTCAGCATCCCCATGTGTCTCAGTGTCCCCAAGTGTCTCAGTGTCTGTGTCCCCATGTGTCCTAGTGTCTGTGTCCCCATGTGTCTCAGTGTCCCCATGTGTCTCAGTGTCCCCATGTGTTCCCTAGTGTCTCAGTGTCCACATGTGTCCCCTAGTGTCTCAGTGTCCACATGTGTCCCCTAGTGTCTCAGTGTCCACATGTGTCCCCTAGTGTCTCAGTGTCCCCATGTGTCCCTGCTGCCTTTCCCCCCCATCCCTCACTTATCTGAGCTGTCGAGCTGCTGTCTGGACTCTGTGCTGTGTTGCTGGTCCCCACGGATCAGTGAGTAGTACAGAGAGGCAGGGATATGCATAGACATAAAATACTAGACGCCGCATTGACTTGGATCGGTCACAGTGTGATCTGCAGCATAGACATGTCTATGATCTGCAGAGCAAGGTCCTCAAAGTAAACATGGTTAGTCTTAAAATCCACCTGGAGGGTGTACAGATCCAGTAGCATGATGTTTAATCCTGGGATATTAAATAAAATTAACTGACATTTGCTGCTTTAAGACCTCTGTGGTTATTTACGTTATCGACTAAATTTACTCAATACATTGAAATTATTTGAATTTCCTGATTGAAACTATGCGTTGCATTCGGATTTAGGTTTGCTAAAATTATAAGTTTAGTGAACTAACCCCACAATCTATCATCTTAATATACATGTTTTAAACTGGGACTGGATCTTTGCCTGATTTGTAATGTATTTACTTTTCACCTATTTTTAACTAATATGGATTTTGGAACTGTGCAAAATAAAATGTAGATATTTACAACTCTTTATTATTGTCAGCTCTGTCTTTTGCACTTTGAAGTCCGCATGGAGATAGCATAAAGAGAATAGGAGAACAAACAATCACATCACTATTTACTAAAGTGAGATTTGTCACTAAGGCAAAGTAAATTAAAAAAAAATTAGGGACAGAAGTCCTAATATATAGACATATAATACCACACCGGGTGACCGGCCCAAAATGGCGCCCGCATTTCATGGCCCCCCGAGGTCAATGCGGCGTCTAGGTATTATATGTCTATGGGGATATGCTGTACCTTCCTATCCCTGCCTCTCTCCACACACAGTGACCCCTACTGGCCGGTGCTGGTATTGCAGAGTAATCTCCACTTATTCTGAGAAAAATACCTGCATTTGTATTGCCAGTATTACTGCAATACCGGCACGGCCAGGCAGTCTCAAATACCGTCTGTGCCAGTAAAATACCAGTCAGGTGGCAAACCTAAGAGTAGTGTGTGTGTAAAAAAAAAAAAAAAAAAAATTGATTTTTTTTTTTTTTTTTTCCATTTTTTTTTTTCAATGGGCCTATTCCATGGGCCTGGGCCTGGAGCTGCAGCTCCATCAGCCCCTATGTTAATCCGGCCCTGCATACAGCATACCTATTTAGTAGGGACTGTGCTATTTTGGGCCTAAATCCTGCTGTTCTCAGTATTGTTGGGGGTGTGAGTGAATAACAGAACACCACAGCATAAATACAGTAAAGTCTTACATGTATTTAGAAATCAGTCTGTGTAAATAAGAAAAAAAAGTGCAAAATCTTTCACTATATCACAAACAATAAATTATTCAATACAATGCAATATTTGCTATGAAGTAGCACCAATTCAAATGGTATAGTGTTGAACTGAGTTGAAGGTGCACATAAAAGTATATATATATATATATATATATATATATATATTTGACTTCCCTTCTAATAATGGATATAACCCGAAGATCTCCTCAAATCTTCAACAAGTATGCATACAATATATTGGGTGGATCCAACTAGGGGGAATAAGAATAAAACATAGTGCCACTCGGTGGAACCCAGATCGAGTAATTATTAATGCCAATGGGTCACTCACACTCTGATTGAATAAAAAGGGCATTCAGCAATCATTGGAGATCTAAAGTTGTGTCTTTCTCTTGGTAGTTGATATTGCAGGTCTCAGCAGCATGAAAAATAAAGTGCATCCAGAATAAGGTGATTGCAGATTAAAGTATAGTATAAAAATATTTATTACTTACACAGAAGTAAATAACAGTCAGCATCAAATACAGGTGAAATCTATCCAACGTGTTTCATCCCACTCAGACTGCTTCTTATTCAAAAGACCGGTACAAAATGATTGCTGAATGCCTTTTTTTATTCAATCAAAGTGTGAGTGACCCATTGGCATTAATGATGACTCTATCTGGGTTCCACAGAGTTGCAATATGTTTTATTCTGCCTAGTTGGATACACCCAATATATTGTATGCATACTTGTGTAACGAAGATACAATGTTCTTGTGCTAAATTACATTTTGTTACATAAATTTATTTTAGTCACCTGAAATCTCTCACAACAGCCCCACTCCTGAACACACTCACAGTCACACCACTAAATAATAGTATCCCTCTCTGCCCGTAAAAAAGAGTTGGGAGGTATGTATGCCCTGTAGTGAATTGTGGAGAGGCATGCCATAGTCCAAAGAATATCCTCTGCATATTTATTATTATTTTATTGTTTATATAGCACCATCAGATTCCATAGCGCTGTACAATGGGTGGACTAACAGACATGTAATTGTAACCAGACAACTGGACGTACAGTACAGGAACAGAGAGATGAAGGGCCCTACTCAGTGAGCTTACATTCTAGAGGGAGTGGGGTATAGTGACACAAAGGGTAAAAGTAGGGGTATGAAGTAGGTTGTTAGAGAAGTATTTTTGACAGTTGCAGGAGAGGAGTCATGTGGGCTGGAGGGGGTTGCTAAAAACCTGCTAACAGTTTAATTGATATGCTTTTTTGAAGAAGTGAGTTTTCAATGATTTTTTGAATGAGTGGAGACTGGGTGAAAGTCTTACGGAGAAGGGAAGGTATTTCAATGTTTAATACCATATAATTCACCATTTTATGCTAACCAGTCTCAGCTATAGGTACAAAAGGGAGTTTTGCTCCCTTTTTGAACCTAGAAAAAAAACCTGAAAAGCAATGAGAGTACACTAACTCAGCTTAATCACTAACTGGGTCAATTCCATTCATAGATTCCTGGGGAGGGGGGATTTGGGGTGACTGTCCCTTTAAATTCAGAGAATCTGTGTATAGAAATGGTCATTCAGAATTAAAATTTTCTGTCACCAAATGTGTTCTGCAAGCAAGGAGATAGGAAGACAGAGCACAATGTGTACTGCTATGTATGATGACACAGGGTGAGCCCAGCCACTATTGTTAGGAACTGTGGAAGACAAAACAGTATGGTTTGGGGAGGGAAAGCCCTGAGCTGCTGGGGACTGGCAAAAAACAACAACCGAAAAAAAAACAAAAAAAAAAACAGTCAGCTACAGTAACTGACAGACTGTGACAGGCTGTGAACAGGGATCTCATTCATTAAAAAAGCCGCTCATTGAGCAAAATTATTGGCTAAAAATTGAAGCATTTGGAAAACTCTCACAAATGTTCCATTCCTTTCCTTTTTAATCCAAAACTGTAGTTCATGCAAAGTACTAAGTCATTCAAAACTGGGGAGAAAATGTCAAAATCACGAATATATCATAGCAAATTGGTTTACTTTATTTAGTTCAAGAAGTTGAACACAATATTACCTACGGTAATTTAAAAATAAAAAAATAAAAAAAAGAAGCATTTATAATAACATGGTTAATGTGGAAGGTGGTGGATTTATAAGGGAATGCCCCATTCTTTACCTAAAATCAAGGTTAGATAATATTTGGCCTCTAATTATTACTATCATTTATAATGCCAAACCTACAATAGACAGTGGGATTATATAACATCCAGTGGTGTTGTGGGATCTCATTTTAAGGTCAAGTTACTTGCAGCATGATCTTCCCTAGACCCAAGTTATGTACTTTTGCAAAAAAATACACCAATAATGTCTTCAACTCCTAATGGCTTCAACTGCTAGGAGCAGAGGCAGCCGAAGAGGATTTATTGGAATGGAGAGGGCTTCAGCTGTGCTCTGTGCATGTTCTGCTTTGTGGGTAGAGGCTGTCAGTCAGTCTGGCCACACAACTTTAGGGGCAGTCCCAACAATTTTATAAACTGTGTCCCACACCTTTAACAGGTATATGTGCAGCTTTCACAGGTGCACCCAAACCTTCCATAGACAGACTCACCCCTCTGTGCAGTCTGGCCAGCTCTGCCCCAGAAGATGGGCAGGCATTATTGGCAGGTATGCATAGTTTACACGGGAACGTCTCTTGATAGTTAAATGTCACAAACATAAAGGCACAAAATTAAACATAACTGAACACCCTATATGACCCAGTCTGTAAAAAACATGTGGCTTAACATTGCCAAGCTGGAATTATTTTGTTTTTCAATTAAGGTGTGTATGGTGCTGTATTGTAATTGTGTTATTTAAGGGTACTGCAGTTGCTTTGTAAAGTGGTATTTGTGTGTATGTGAGCTGTTATATTGTATATGTTCATGAATAGCTTGTGGTATTGGGCACGAATGTGGGTTGTGAATGGAGGCTGCTTGTGGAATTGTGTGGGTGGATGATATTTCACATTGTGTGTTTGGTGGTGTGTGTGTGTGAGGGCTCTTGTGGTATTGCATGTGGGGTTGTATGCGTGTATGTGGATTGTCAGTGGTGTTTTTTTATGGGGACTGTGAGTGTGTTTGTGTGTGGGTTGTTTCATTTGTATGAGAGGAGGCAGTTCTTATGCAAGTCTGTGTATATGTAACCATGTGGGTGGCTTTCCTGGGGTCCAGTGGGGATCAGGCTGTCCAGGTACAGGTGAAAAGGTTTTAGCTATCCAGTGCAGATACCCTTCGCAGGTACTGGGAGGAAGTGATCTAAGTGCTGCAATGCGTACATTGAGGATGGTCTTTCATCATCTGCAATCACTGCTCAGTTTGCACTAGCAGATATCTGAAGTTCCAGAGAAGTCCCTGATAGGCCATAGGCTGTTTGTCTCTGGCAGCCTTGAGTGCCGTGCGTGGCACATGTGCCATAGGTTGCGGACCTCTGGCCTAGATTATATGGCGAAACAAATTCCTCTATTTTCTATATCGGGATTAAACACACATCCTTTCAATAACCTGACTGATAAACAGTATAGGGAATTCACAATGGAATGCAATTCATTAGGGGTGATGATTACTATGCACAGTCATATAGTGACCAAGGAATATGCTGCATTGAACTAGACCAAGTGTACCCTATAATACAAAAACGATGTACATGTAATGTTGGCATATTCTAGAACAGTGATGGCGAACCTATGGCACGCGTGGCACGCCGGGCCCTTTCTGTTGGCACGCGGCCATAGATCCGCCATTAATGCAGAGTAGGCACCTGCCTGCCCTAAACGGCAGGCGCCTACTCTGCTTCCGGGTCGGGAGGCAGGGGGAGGGATCTGTGATGCAGCTTCCCTGTCCTCCCGCGCGATGGTGTGTGGAGAGTTGCCGAGCGTTACCATGGCAACGCTCCACACAGCATCGCGCGGGACGACAGGGGAGCTGATTCACAGATCCCTCAGCCTGCAGTGCTTTCCACCACCAGACCACCAGGGATGGCTGTGCCCCCAGCAGTACCCCTACCACCCCAGCAGTACCCCTCCCCCCCCCCCACAGCAGTACCCCTACCACCCCCACAACAGTACCCCTACCCCCTAGCACCCTTATCCCCCCAGCAGTGCCCCTACCACCCCCATTAAAGGTAAGAAGGAGGGGGTGAGGGGTGAGGGGGTTAGGGGGGTGAGGGGGTTAGGGGGGTGAGGGGGTTAGGGGGGTGAGGGGGTTAGGGGGGTGAGGGGGTTAGGGGGGGTGAGGGGGTTAGGGGGGTGAGGGGGTTAGGGGGGGTGAGGGGGTTGGGGGGGATACTGACACCCCCCAGCAGTACCCCTACCCCCCCAAGCACCCCTATCCCCCCAGCAGTACCCCTACCACCCCTTCCCCCCAGCAGTACCCCTACCCCCCAGCACCCCTATCCCCCCAGCAGTACCCCTACCCCCCAGCAGTACCCCTACCCCCCAGCAGTACCCCTATCCCCCCAGCAGTGCCCCTATCCCCCCAGCAGTGCCCCTACCACCCCCATTAAAGGTAAGAAGGAGGGGGTTAGGAGGAGGGAAGGAGGGGGGTGAGGAGGGAAGGAGGGGGGTGAGGAGGGAGGGGGTGAGGAAGGAGGGGGGTGAGGAGGGAGGGGGGTGAGGAAGGAGGGGGGTGAGGAGGGAGGGGGGTGAGGAGGGAGGGGGGTGAGGAGGGAGGGGGTGAGGAGGGAGGGGGTGAGGAGGGAGGGGGGTGAGGAGGGAGGGTGGTGAGGAGGGAGGGAGGGGGAGGGTGAGGAGGGAGGGAGGGGGGTGAGGAGGGAGGGAGGGGGGTGGGGGGTGAGGAGGGAGGGAGGGGGGTGGGGGGTGAGGAGGGAGGGAGGGGGGTGAGGAGGGTGAGGAGGGAGGGGGTGAGGAGGGAGGGAGGGGGGAGGAGGGAGGGAGGGGGGTGGGAGGGAGGGAGGGGGGTGGGAGGGAGGGAGGGAGGGAGGGGGGGGAGGGAGGGAGGGGGGGGGGAGGGAGGGAGGGAGGGGGGTGGGGAGGGAGGGAGGGGGGTGAGGAGGGAGGGAGGGAGGGGGGTGAGGAGGGAGGGAGGGAGGGGGGTGAGGAGGGAGGGAGGGAGGGGGGTGAGGAGGGAGGGAGGGAGGGGGGTTAGGAGGAGGGAGGGAGGGGGGATACTGACACCCCCCAGCAGTACCCCTACCCCCCCCCCAAGCATCCCTATCCCCCCAGCAGTACCCCTACCACCCCAGCAATACCCCTTCCCCCCCACAGCAGTACCCCTACCACCCCCACAACAGTACCCCTACCCCCAGCACCCCTATCCCCCCAGCAGTACCCCTACCCCCACACAGTACCCCTACCCCCCCACACACAGTACCCCACCCCCCCAGCAGTACCCTACCCCCAGCAGTACCCCTACCACCCCTTCCCCCCAGCAGTACCCCTACCCCTACCCCCCCCAGCAGTACCCCCTACCCCAAGAAGTACCCCTACCCCCCAGCCGTACCCCTACCACCCCCAGCAGTACCCCTTCCCCCCCACAACAGTACCCCTACCACCCCCACAACAGTACCCCTACCCCTCAGCACCCCAACCCCCCCAGCAGTGCCCCTACCACCCCATTAAAGGTAAGAAGGAGGGGGTTAGGAGGAGGGAGGGGGGATACTGACACCCCCCCAAGCACCCCTATCCCCCCAGCAGTACCCCTACCACCCCCAGCAGTACCCCTTCCCCCCCACAGCAGTACCCCTACCACCCCCACAACAGTACCCCTATCCCTCAGCACCCCTATCCCCCCAGCAGTACTCCTACCCCCCCAGAAGTACCCCTACCCCCCAGAAGTACCCCTACCACCCCACACAGTACCCCTACCCCCCAGCAGTACCCCTACCCCCCACAGCACACCTACCTCCCCACAGCACCCTTACCCCCGCCAAGCACCCCTACCCCCCACACAGCACCCCTACCCCCCACACAGCACCCCTCTCACACACACAGAGCACCCCTCTCACACACACAGAGCACCCCTCTCACACACACAGAGCACCCCTCTCACACACACAGAGCACCCCCCACACACACAGAGCACCCCCCCCACACACAGAGCACCCCCCCACACACAGAGCACCCCCCCACACTTACACAGCACCCCCCCCACACTTACACAGCACCCCCCCCACACACTTACACAGCACCCCCCCCACACACTTACACAGCACCCCTCATACACACACACACACACACAGCACCCCCCCACACACACAGCACCCCTCACACACACACAGCACCCCTCACACACACACACACAGCACCCCCCCACACACACACAGCACCCCCCCACACACACACAGCACCCCCCCACACACACGCACCCCCCCCACACACACGCACCCCCCCCACACACACGCACCCCCCCCACACACGCACCCCCCCACACACACACGCACCCCCCCACACACACACGCACCCCCCCACACACACACGCACCCCCCACACACACACGCACCCCCCACACACACACACGCAATTGCCGTGTTGGCACTTTAAGGGAAAAAAAGTTGGCATGTATTGCGGTTTGGGCACTCGGGCTCAAACAGGTTCGCCATCACTGTTCTAGAAAGACAATGGTGCAACACACCATTATACACAATTGAGTAAGAACATAGCAACAACAGTTCTGAAAATAAACGGTGACCTTACTACTTACTGGGTTGTTAATACTGATATATTGTTAAGTATTATATTTTGTTTATCACCGGGGCATGATAGTATGTCCAGTTTATATGAATGAATACAATGAGATTTGTTTTCCCCTTGATCCTGAAAGTGCTTCTTTGTTAGATTGTTTGTTGTCAAATACCTCTTTTACAACCCTTTTACAACCCTAATTATTTTAAGTGATGCAATTTGATACTCTGGTAACAAATTTGAGACAGAAGAGGTTCTAGAATTAAAAGAGATACACTTGTATCTGTCTCATGTGTTCACATATAGTTTTTCTTTAGTCTCATCGTAGACAAATTCTCTGTATTTCATTGACAAAGTTCCCCATGGCAGAAACTCTCATGTTCAATTGTTTAGCATCCAGCATTAGAGATGTCCTGAACAGTTTGCCGGAAACTGTTCGCCGGCAAACAGCTTGTTCGGTCTGCCCCCTATTCGTCCGGGAGGAGGGAGGGTCTGCTGCTGATTGGCTGGAATGTGTCTGCTGACTGTGAGGTACAGGGTCAAAGTTTACTCAATGATGATGAATAGGGGCTATGTTCGCCGGCGAACAGTTCGGGACATCTCTATCCAGCATCTTATTTCTATTTCAAGATCACAGGTTTTTTTTTTTTTACTTTTACATGAAGTTAGTTCATTGTAATGAAAGCAGCTCTGCCACCCTATACTTGCTTTACTTCAATATGCTCCTTTTCTCTTTCTTATTCCTAATATTTTCTTCTTTTTCAATTTATTTATCGTAAAATACATAGTTTTTTTACGAGAAATATATATTTTTTCCTCCGCTTGGCAAAATGCTGGGACAATATCATTGGATGCTCCTGTGGTTATGCTGGATCCTCTATAGAAGTCAGTGTTATGTACACCACCCATACTGCCTAGAAACCAATAGTATCTGTAGCGACATCTGCCCCAAGTGTTGTCACTTGGACACATTCCGCTATAGAGAAAGGTATAAGTGTTATTAATAATATATGGAGTACAGCTTTAAATTAGGCTGCATTGTCTCTTTAAGCCATCAATCAGCTAGAGTGATTAGCATTTCTACATTCAAGAATTATATGAATGTATCCTTTGTACAGTTGCCATTAAACTAACAATTGGAAGCACATTAATGCCATCATATACTTCAGCTCGTGCTTGAGTAGTTGATTTAGACCATCTGTCAAGGGCAAATATATCAAGAGGTAGGAAAATCAGAAGTGAATTATCAAATCAACAAAACAACGCCTGCTGGATTTCTAATTGTATATCCAGTGTGATAACTTAACTAGTACTAAACTACCACCATCTAGAACTGTCAATCCTCCCAGCTATCACCAGTGACAGCTGAAGGGAGGATTGTGCCTATGGAGGATCCCGTGGTCTTGTGGGATTCTCCAGTGACCTAAATGCTGTATTCTCACGCATGTGCATAGCAGTGACGTTGGCTCCTGATACTTCAAGAGGGTCGGCCGGAGGAAGATGGCCACGCGCACGACAGACAGGTTCAGGTATCTGTGACCTCACAAGCCAATGGACCAAAAAGTCACCGTTGGGAGTCTTCGTGAATTCTGCAAAGTCTCCAGATGGTGACAATGCCACTTTAAAGTCACCCAGACCACTTTATCTGTAAACAGTGGCAGTGTCCTTTTAACCCAGCAATTTAAAAAAGGTTTTAATCTATCGCTAGTGGCTGTCAAACTTTGTCAAGTGATGCTGAAACCAATATGAGAGCATTGAATATAATGCTTTCCTATGGAGAAGCTTAGATGTGTGCACATTACTCGAAGGGCGTGGTCATCAGGTCCCCAGTGCTTGTCTATGACGAGGAATAGTATGGACCATTGTGGAGCAGGCCATGCCTTCTTGATGATGTTGCAGGAGGTGGAGGGGAGTAAAATCTTAATTTTATTATTATTGCACATGGGGAGCACCTGCATATACCTAGGGACAGGGGCACTAAACATTAAGAATACAGGTTTGTATTCCTAATGTTATAGTGTTCCTTTAAAGCACTGGTATGAATGGCTTATGGCAAGGGTAGGCAACCTATGGCACTCCAGATGTTTTGGACTACACCTCCCATGACGCTTTGTCAGCATTATGGCTGTAAGAGCATTATGGGAGATATCGTCCACAGCATCTGGAGTACTATTATTATTATATTATTATAACGCCAACATAATCCACACTGTCTTACAAATATAAAGGGGAAGAGGCAAAGAAGGCCCTACTCAAACAAGCTTTCATTTAATCTAAAGCTGGTGCTTAGAGTATCTGTTTCAAACAGGGATGGGGAACCTTTTTTCTGCTAAGGGACACTTAGATAGTTATATCTTTAGCAGGCCATAGAAAATTATCAACTTAAACATTAGCCCCTGTCTGTCTATTTTGCCCCTTCCCCAGCCCCTCTGCATCTTTTTCTATAATAGGCGGAAAAAAAGAGGTCTGCGCCAACTGTACAGGTGCATACACCCTGGAGCTACCAAACTTGAAGGACAATATACAAAAATGGAAACGTTTTGGGCACAAGCCCTCTGTCAATGCCAACGTCATGTGGTGATTTCATATCACTCTTTCCCCTTCCCTTGTCCTATCCAACCAAACAATTCTTCCCCATGCTATGTCACACCCACCTTCCCAATGTCATATCCAAAAAACCCTAACAATATCACTTGGTTTCTTTCATCCCTTTTACGACTCACTTCTACCCATTTGTACACCTTTTCCCAAGTCATTTATACCCACCCCTTCCTATGTAAAAACCCTTACCATATCAATTTATGTAGTTCCTGTGTCACATCTGTCCACCACTCGCATTCCTTATATGAGTCAACTACACACAGCCCTGCCTAACCAAGTACAAGTCAGTGCTGGAGGGGTGCAATGCCATAGGTGGAACCTGGTAACAAAGCTGATTCATAAAAGATTATACAGGCTCCCTGCAGCTGTACTTCATTACTCCAGCAGCTATTCCAGTCCTAAACTTGCCGTTTTTATGAATATAGCATGGGCTGCATTTCACATTTACATAGTAAATTAGTAAATTCAAAGCCCTACATCCAAATTTGTATACAAGTATTTTAATTGCCTACTTGGAAGAATAAAAAAAAATAATAGATCTCACTGCTGCATAAAATATGGAATCTCAGGTTTCTACCTATAAGCTATAGAAAGTTTGGTAAACTCTATTGATTTCAATTGAAACACAAGATTACGTCAATGATATAGTAGTAAAAAACAGGAATATTTAAGGGGGCGGAGCCTGGCAGAGCACCGGAGCAGACACGCTTTCTCCGAGCTCCGCAATAATCTACGATAAACGCAAGTTTTGCGGGAGAAAACGGGCATATTGAAGGTCCACAAACCTTCCTTACCGTACAGCACCCGACATGGGCCGAAAAAATAAGAAGCCGAAAGCGGATAAGGACTTTCCAAGCCGAGATATCGGTGAACTGTTCCGCAATAAACAGCAGGCCGCATGGGACAAGATGGCCACCCTGGAAGGGGATTTCTCTTGTTCCTCGGAGGAATGCTTCGATGACACGGAGGAAGGGGCAGCCGCTAATCTAAGCGCAGGCCCCGGGCACAAGAAGCGGGACAACGGGGAACCGGTCACTGCCACTATGCTGAGGGCGATGCTGGCTGAGCTGCGCGCCAATATTGCAGGAGACATGGCCCACTTCCAAAAGGCGGTGGACTCCGCGACGACAAAAATCACCCAACTGGAGGCGGCGCACAGCACCCATGACTCCAGACTATCTGCAGTGGAGAAGAGGGTGACAGAGCTTGAACAGCTACACGCCGCTACCACGGGCAGACTGGACACACTTGAAGATATGAGGAGACGGTATAACCTAAAGCTCCGAGGTGTGCCGGAATCTGTGGGGGTCTCCGACTTACCTCACTTTCTTCGGAGGTTCATCGCAGCCTATATGCCGCCAAAACAAGCGAAAGCGGTAAAACTTGACGGTATGTTCCGGATCCCGGTACCGAAAAATGCTCCACCTTCTACGACCCCGGACCTCATAGTTCGTTTCCAGTCGCTGCAGGACAGGGCCCTGCTCCTCGCAGCAGTAAGGGGGAAGAACCAGATAAAATTTGAAGACGCCACGCTGCAGATCTTCCCGGATCTCACAAGGAACACACTAGCCTGGCGCCGCTCCCTGCGACCTCACCTGCAGATTATGCGGGCAAAGGACATCACCTACCGATGGGGCAGGCCGAGAACTCTCCTTTTCCAGGTACAGGGGGAATCATACAGGGTGAGCACCCTGCAGGAACTTGGAGAACAATTGAACAGGCTTGGCCTTCCCTCCCCGACAGCTACTTCTGGGTCTGGACTGGCTCGTATCGACCCGGCTGGAATACGGGAGTTTGTACCCCGCGCTGCCCGGGTCACCCCAAATCCCGGACCTGCAACCTGACTGCATAACCCGAGGCCGTCCCTACAGCAGCCTGCAAGGGCTTTACCACCCCTTAACACACCGGGACTTGCCAAATGATACCACCCTAACGTTTTTTTCCTGCCTAGTATTGTTACCACCGTATGGCCTTTTATTTTCTTTTATTTTCTCTCCCTCTTGACTAATGTATTGTTTACTTGCTAAGCTCTGTCACATGTACACACATACAACACTAACGTCACATAGCCATATACACCGGGGAAAGCTTGTCCCCCCACTTTCGCCCTGCAAAGCTGCTCATCCAGCTCGGAACACAGACCAGACTGGTTCCCAACTCGCAGATACTCTGTCTACAGCACGACACATAATCTACTGAAACACCCCCCCCCCCTCTCACTTATCGTAACCCAAAGGGACTTTTGAGCCCCCTAATAATGCCCCATAGAGAGGGTGACCCCATAGGTGGTAGCACCTCTTAGATCTCATATCATCGCATCACCACCATTGTTATGCCTTTTTGACAACGACTTTCTATTACTATAAAAATGTGCAATGCCTATAGTGTCGCGTATGTATATTAATATGCAATTGTGAAGCATGTATACGCTGTTGTGGCAATGTATGCTTTTTCCTATTGTTATTTCTTGCACAACCAAAATAAAGAATTAAAAAAAAAAAAAAAACAGGAATATTTAAATAGAATTTTGTTTAAAGTTAAATAAGATTAAAAGTTCTTCATGACAAATGCATAGCTATTTGACACTGTGCATCCCTAACTTCTTACCCTGCAGGGAGCGGGCTCTGGCAGCCAACCAAGCCATTCTCATGGTACTGGAGCTCCCCAGGGGAATTCAATAATTTGTCACATCATGCCATGTTCTGCGGAGATGTCTGGCTTTGGCTTCTGGTATCCAGTACTCTTTTTACATTTCTTGTTTAGTTTTTCTTGGTTTTTTGGTTTTCTAGTCTATGTCTGGTTTTCTTTATGCTGGGTTTTTCTGGGTTCATTCCTGTAATCCGTCCCTGGAATTCCCAGTGTCCAGGTTTCCTTTAAATGTTTGTTTTATGTTGCCACACCCATTTGGTTTCCATCATTCCTTTCTGTTTCAGTGTCCTACAGGCAGCTGCTCAAGTCTTCCGCCCTTTCTTGCAGGTAAGTGCTATATATGTGTTTCTTATGGATCTTTTAGCATACATTAGGCAGAGTAGGACCTGCCAGATATGGGGTACATTGGCGTTGTTGGCAGGCTTATGCAATGTATGATCATATAATGTGACTAAATCACCATGATTTTCATATATAGTGCTTAGTTATTTCTCCTCTTGTTTTGCCTATCATATCTTGTCTTGTTTTAGTTTGTATTCCCAGTCCATGTACAGTCCTGTCTTGTACTGCCCCTGTTTAGTTAATGTTCCCTTATGTATTGTGCACATGTTCTGGGTTTAGCTTCCTATCCTTCTCTGGTTCTGGGTTCTACTAGTTCTGTCTTTTTCATGTTTGGTGACTATCCTAGCCATACCTTGTTTCTGTACTGGATACATTCTTGCTGCAGAGCCTCCCTATTCAGCTCCTGGGAGGTCTGCTTATTTCCAAGCTCCTAGTTCCTGGGATCTGCACTAAGCTGCATCAGGGTTCAGGTATGTGGCCGCACAAACGCTGGTGCTCAACACCAGGGGGCGTGTGGTTGCCCTGCACCAAGCCCTGATAGTCCACTTCCATGCTGAAGACTCCCAACTTCTCATCAGGCACTCAGGGGTCCCGGTTTCCGGACCGCCACCCTGACATAATTGAGCCCAAAATCGACCAATATTGTTATTTTTTCGACCAAAAGGGTTACTCACCCTGAGGAACACGCTGCTGATTATCAGACACTCTCGCTCCTGCAACTGATGCTTGACTTCCTGTCGGCCTGCAGCTGCACTCGAGGGATGGCAGATGGCTGATCCTCTGCCTTGACTTGAAGTCTGCTAACTTTGTGCCCTGTGCTACAGTAATCAAGGGCGCAAGACCAGGAGATCTCTGATGTAGGCGCCAGCTGAAGACTGGAGGTGTGGAGGTCTAAACCGGACGGTCAGAGAGCTTGTGCTCTGTGGGGAGACCTAAACATGGCGACTGAAGGCGGGGAAAGCCGGGATTCTCCTTCCATGGGTATCGGCTAGGCGTCGCTTGAGCCTTACCTGCAGATGGGCTGCCTTGCAGTTGCACTCAAAATGCTCCTTATGGCTATGCTGTCTCTTCTTGTGCACTTTTCTGGCTACTACGCAATTACCCACTCTGAGCACACAGTTGTCTTATCTCTTGAACATATCTCCAGTTCTATGGTTCATAACAGCTTTTCTCACCTTATTTCTGTTTACACTCATAGAACTATATCTCACCTGATCCATTTTTTTTTTCCATTATAAATTGTGCAGTATTATCGACACTTCATGTTTACTTAAAAGACCACTATAGGCACCCAGACTGAGAATGCATTCCTATGCCGCGCATGCGCATTCAGCCGATGACGACCGAAGGAGGAGGAGAGTCCCCAGAGCCGAGGAAGCCCGGCGCTTGAGAAAGGTGAGTGTTTAACCCCCTTCCTCCCCCTTTAGCCCGGCGGGAGTATGTTTTCCTGGCACTATAGTGGTCCTTTAACCCCTTAAGGACACAGGACATGTGTGACATGTCATGATTCCCTTCTATTCCAGAAGTTTGGTCCTTAAGGGGTTAAAGGGACACTATAGTCACCAGTGCAACTACATGTATTCCTATAGTGTTAACACCACCATCTAGCCCCCCTGGGCCCCTCATGCCTCCATAAATATAGTAAAACTCTTACTGTATTTAAGCCAAAAGCTGTAATTCTGCATGCTGTTTGCCTAAAAAAACAAAACAAAAACAAAAAAACAACAGTCTGCTGACATCATCAGAAGTTGTAGCCTGATCCAATCACAGTGCTTCCCCATAGGATTGGCTGAGACTGACAAAGAGGCAGATCAGGGGCAGAGCCAGCATGATTTAAACACAGCCCTGGCCAATCAGCATCTCCTCATAGAGATGAATTGAATCAATGAATCTCTATGAGGAAAGTTCAGTGTCTGCATGCAGAGGGAGGAGACACAGTGCTGCCCTGTGCTCTGCTGACAGCAGATCTGAGTGGATTGAGGAGTTTTATGCCTCAATCAAATCGGAGGTCCCTCTGGTGGCATTCTGAGTGACTGCAACTGGAGGTGTTCCTAGCTTTCAATGTAAGCACTGTATTTTCTCAGAAAATACAGTGTTTACATGAGAGGCTGCAGGGAGCTATAGTTCTCACCTGAACAACCTCATTAAGCTGAAGTTGTTCAGGTGACTATAGTGTCCCTTTAACTATGCTAATTTGGTATATATGCTCATGTGAATTGTTTAGGCACAAATGCCTCTTAATCTCTGCACTGCTAAAATAAAGAATGACAAAAAAAAAAAAAAATTCTTACCCTGCATATTATTATTATTATTATTTATATAGCGCCAACAAATTCCGTAGCGCTGTACAATGGATAAATGCATATAACTGGAACATGGACTTAATTTCAAATAGAATCAGAAGACTTTGATTTTGTATGTCTATACTCTCAGACTAATAAAAAATGTAAAAATTAATAAACTAAGAGTAGCATGTCTAATCACTGGGGTAGCCATATTTACAAAAGAAGAATTTGTTTTCTAGCACTAATTTCTGCTTACTTCAGACAAAAATGCGATCTGTGTGACACCTGTGCGATATTCAAATGTCACTCTGTAAAATAGACTTGGGCATTACGTTTTGAGTAAATGGGAGAAAGGACTAACGGCTAAATCATTTATTAACCACCTAAGCTGTATAGGTATGGTTCTTTGAGTGTCTCTTTAAAACTTTTAGTCCTGGCAATGCATGGGAACATTTGCTCAGCAAAGAATAATATATTGGCCATAAAACTTTCTGTGAATGGTTAGTAAGACAAAACAGAGAACCTTCCTCCTAGAACTTTATCCTGTAAGTATCTAATACAGATGTAGGCAACATTGGCCACCATTTCATACTTTTGGACAAGCTTTCCCACAATTATCACAATCTGCTGTAAATAGTTTTCAAATTATTTATCTACAGAATTCTCTATTAAAGTCTATGCGAATTTTTGGACATAAATAATTTATTTGTATTTTGTCAATCTTTCTTTTATTGAGGCAATTGAGTTGGGATACAGAAAGAAGAAGAGGGAAATGTGCAATTTTAGATATATGTTAGGGAAATCACAGCTGTAAATAACATTTCCTGGATAACAGTGCCTCATTTTTATAAGTTATAAAAGCTTAAACATGCTGAACTGTTTTGTTTAATACTTTTTGACAGTATTAGTTATACAGGCTTAGAAATTTCCGTTACAGGAGATAATGCAAGGATGAATAGTATATCGGCAAATATGCATATAATCGCGATAGCTTTCCTCGTCGATACGTATTCACAGGAATGTCGGCTTCATTTTATATTTTAATTGCTATGTCTGGTTAGCTCAGCTTATATGATATTGGCAAATTGGTACAAGTTCTGTGAGTTTACTCGAATGTATTGCCTATCTAGTTAAGTGGTCTAAAGGATAATGCAAGACTATAAAGGGTCACAGGCCCGCGTTAGGCACATGGTTGATAAGTCAGGCAGTGGTCATCGCTTCAGCGTTATGGAGTAAGTATAACTGTGAACAGGCTGGTCGAATTATGTTCCTGCTGTATGCCCATCATTGTCAGACCCTCAGAGCGGCTGAGCTGTGTGAGCTGACCTGGCGTTGTGTGTCTTGTTATGTGTATTTTAAGGCAGTGACTGGTGTGCAAGGTGTAAGTATAGTCTGGCCCTCCTGCTAGCTACTTCAGGATACTATATAAAGATTCAGCAGAGTATACCTCTGTGTGGCTAACACTAGCGATGTCTGCCTGATGGTGAAAGTATGCTGTTAGCGGTCAAACTAGAAATCATAAAACAAAACACAGTACTCTTAACGAAGGTACTCGTCAGGTGAAGCCCTGCTGGTTAGTGTCCACGCCAGGCATAGCATGCACAGGCACGACAATTGCACAGAATCAGGTCGCATCAGTCCATCACAGGAGCTGTGTGAACATTAGTCTGTCCTAATAAAGCACGGCAGAGGCGGATGTCGGTTACCCATATGTGCCAACCCATGACTATGCATTGCCAGTCCGCTTTTCCATGCACCTTCCCTTCCGACCTGGTTTGCACGGTTCCCCGGTTCCTCCAGCGGGCGCTGTGGGTGCGGGTTTTAACGCTATATTCATTGCCGTGGCTCCTCTGCGTCCGAGGGCCGCTTGTCTTCGGCCTGAGGCCTTAATAGGTGCTCGCGCCCTTTTGCCATTGATCCCATCACCAGGATCGTGGGCCATGGGTTCCGCCGGATCTCAAGCTTCTCCCTTGGGGTATGGCAGGCTGTGGAGGGGTTCCTCCCGGTGAGCGCCCAGCTCAGATGAAGAGTGAGCGGGCCTCTCGGCAGTGACATCCATGTGTGTGGTGATTGACGAGCGCCATATGCCAGGGGTGTCTCCGGGTGTGGGGACCGTTGCTTGGTAGTGGTCCGTTGTCGCTTATTACCCTTTGTGCCAGACCAGGTGGTGGCTGCCGACCGCCTTGTGCTCTATATGGTAGGTCCTGCGCACATGGTCTCCGGGTCTTGGGTCTGCATGTCAGTGCTTCCAAGTTTAGCTTCATAGCTTGGACCGGGATCACCCCCCCCCGGTCCAGAGGGGGGGAAACAGAACCGGGTACGCAGGTAGTCCACGTGTGTCGGGCTCCGTCGAGCAGGATAGTGTCGCGGCGGCCGTCCGCTTCACTCACCGCCAGCATAGGTCCCGCCTGATGCAGCGGGCCCCATCCTCCGAGGGACTAAAACTCAGAGAGCAAGCCTTTCCTCAGCTCAGGTAGCCCGGATACTTAGAGGGTCGCAGTTATTGGCAGGCAAATCCCCCCCCAAATCTCGATTTATAGGCGATATGTGCCTCTGTTTGCAGGAGCCGAGCTGTCCTGCGACCGCTCAGCTCGGCGGCCCGGCCCCGCTCCCCGGACATAAATAATTTACACCATTTTCTAGCAGATTGTGATTATTTAACCTCCCTGGCGGTATGATTATGTCAGGAATTTTGTACCAAAAGCGGTACCATTTTTTTGCATTTGAATTACCCGCCCAGTTCCGCCCCCATGTCAGGCATGTCAATCAAATTACGTTAAAAGATTATTTAAATATACATGTAGAATTTTAATATATATGCATTTATAGGTATTTAAATTCTACGTGTATACTAATGTAATCTTTTATGTAATTATATGTATTTATCTATATATATATATTTGCGCTTATTTGTATTTTATATATATATATATATATATATATATATAGATATATATAGAATGTACCGTATATACTCGAGTATAAGCCGAGTTTTTCAGCCCATTTTTTGGGCTGAAAAACCCCAACTCGGCTTATACTCGAGTCAGAGTCTGTATTATGGCAATTTGCATTGCCATAATACAGACCGGGGGAGAGGGGGGCTGGCAGAGCTGTACTTACCTGTTCTGCAGCTCCTGTCAGCTCTCTCCTCCTCCGCGCCGTCCGTTCAGCACCTCGGTCAGCTCCCAGTGTAAGTCTCGCGAGAGCCGCGGCTCTCGCGAGACTTACAGTGTGAGCTGGTAGAAGGAGCTGCACGGACGGCGCAGAGGAGGAGAGAGCTGACAGGAGCTGCAGAACAGGTAAGTACAGCTCTGCCAGCCCCCCTCTCCCCCCCCACTGAACCACCAGGGAAGGAGAGCCCCCCTCCCTGCCATGTATCAAGCAGGGAGGGGGGACGAAAAATAAATAAAATAAGAAATAATAATAAAAAAAATAATAATAAAAAAAAAAAAAAAAAAGGGGGGTATAAGGACCACTGTGGGAGGGGGGGGGGGATAAGGACCACTATGGGAGGGAAGGGGGGGATAAGGACCACTATGGGAGGGAGGGGGGGATAAGGACCACAATCGGAGGGAGGGGGGTGGGATAAGGACCACTATGGGAGGGAGGGGGGGATAAGGACCACTATGGGAGGAAGGGAGGGGGGGGATAAGGACCACTATGGGAGGGAGGGGGATAAGGACCACTATGGGAGGGAGGGGGGGGATAAGGACCACTAGGGGAGGAAGGGGGGGATAAGGACCACTAGGGGAGGGAGGGGGGGATAAGGACCACTAGGGGAGGGGAGGGGGGGAAGTAAGGACCACTAGGGGAGGGGAGGGGGAAGTAAGGACCACTAGGGGAGGGGAGGGGGAAGTAAGGACCACTAGGGGAGGGGTGAGTCAGGACCACTAGGGGAGGGGAGTGAAGGAACATGGGGGTGGGGAGGTAAGGACCACTGAGGGAGGAGGAGGGGAGGTTAGGACATATGGGGGGGGCAAATATCCTTGTCTTTTTTTATTTTTTTTATACTTCCCACCAGCAGGGGGACTGTCTGATATTTCAAACAGTCCCCCTGCTGGCAGATCCACAGCCAGCTATAGAGGGCCATGTGATCGCTCTTTGAGAGCGATCACATGGCCCCCGGGGGCCTGATTTGCCGTGGGAGGGCTGCCTGGGCTGTGAGGCAGTCCTCCCGAAGCGGATCGCGGCGGAGGTAAGTAAATCTTATCTACCCCGAGCGTGACTCGGGGTTACCGCTTCTGGCAGCGAAAATTAACCCCGAGTCACGCTCGGGAATACCGCCAGGCAGGTTAAAAAAAAAAATCTTATCAAAAGAATTAAATTGAGGCCATTGTAAAGGGTTATAAAAAGAGGAACAAAACATGCATGTTTGTGCAAGTTTTTGCCCCTTAAAAATTGCCAATAAGCAAATCCCTTAAGGAATAACATTACTAAGATTTTTCTGTCAAATGTCACATTTCAGTCCTAAAATCTGCATCCAGGGGCTGGGGACAAGTCTTCCTCAACAAAAGTTGACCCTTGCACACTTGAAATCAACTAACACAATGTAGGTGACTGTAAAGACATTAAGGCTGACATCTGTTAAAACACATATGGCTTTTTTTTAAAGCAGTTGGTTTGCTTCCAATATTTTGTACAGGTTTGTGTATTCTAAGTGGACTTGTCATCTACAAATGTGTGAATGACAAGGTCCCATTCAGGTAAACAATACAACTATGCAAATTCTGTCTACGCATTGTGCAACAGGAACGGATGAGGCATTTTTGGATTCATTTCTACCATTACCTGGGGCCACATTCCACATTCAATCCACCGTAGTGAGAAAAAAAAAATGCTGACAGTAAATTTTCCAGCAGTTTCACTATTCTATGACCCCTGCTACCAAGGCTCTTAATGTAGATGTCTAACAAGAAACTTAACCCTATAGAAATTTAGTTAAAGTGAAGAAACTATAAAAATAGATACTGCCAAAAAAAACTGCTTAAAAACAAGTGCTGTGGAAGAGTTGATGCAATATATGATCATATTTTATAACTAAATGCCTATGCTATAAAATGGGTGCTTTTATACACTTTATAAGCTTTAAAGTTAGTCTGGAATGGAATGTGCTATGGCATATGGTATCACCTGATAACTTGATCGGGTGAGTGTTGCCTTTATTTTTTAGATTTAATTCTGAGTAGAGCTACAATTTAACACTTCTCTATGTCACAGAGCCAGGCATATGAAAAGCGCATTCTGAGCTTGTTTCAGGTGAGTAGAATCATTACCTTCAGGCTTTTTGCTGTAAACACTGTATTTTCAGAGAAAATGCAGTGTTTACATTACAGCCTAGTGATAACTTCACTGGCCACTCCTTAGATGGCTGTTACAGATCCTTCCTGGGCCATGGCTGCCTAAAATGCATCCAAACATTCAGTATCTCCTCCCTCTTCATGCAGACACTGAACTTTCCTCATAGAGATTCATTGATTCAATTCATCTCTATAAGGAGATGCTGATTGGCCAGGGTTGTGTTTGAATCATGCTGGCTCTGCCCCTGATCTGCCTCTTTGTCAGCCTCAGCCAATCCTATGGGGAAGCATTGTGATTGGATCAGGCTACCACTTCTGATGATGTCAGCAGACTGCTTGTTTTTCTGAGGCAAACAGCATGCAGATCTACAGCTTCAGGCTTGAATACAGTAAGATTTAGCTATATTTATGGACGCATGAGGGGCCAGGGGGGCTAGATGGTGGTTTTAACATTATAGGGTCAGGAATACATGTTTGTGTTCCTGATCCTATAGTGATCCTTTAATCCTCCCCATGTAGTCTCTTAGAAATAATAACGTCAACACACTCAGGGTTATTCGCTAACGGAAATTTAAAGTGAATTTCACATTTAAGGCCAAGGCTGCCAAGCTGAAAACATAACGGACTTAAGAAAATGGTTCTAGTTTGTTTGTTTTGACCTTAAATTTTAAATTCACGTTGAATTTTCCCTTAAGTGAAATACCCTGACTATATTTCACTGGAGGGAGCAACACAATTATCTAAATTATAAAGTACCACTTTGGAATTCTACTGACTATCCAGGTATGGTAAAAATCCCTCTTAATTTAAAGTTTCTTCATCAGAAATCTGTCAAAGTATCAGGTTCAGAAATCTTTTTCTTGATTCTTTCAATTTTTTTTTTTACGTATGGATTCCAATGCCGCAGAGTAGGCTACTTTGTGTGAGCTACCTCATCCTCTGCAGTCTGACTCAGACTGCAAACCATGTTGTCACCTACTGAAGTCATCAGTAAAAGGAGAACTTTTGCCAGAAGATTACTCACCCACACTCTGCAATCGACACTGCAGCTTGGCACAAGGTTGCAATATGCATTAACAATTATAAAGTAAAATTAGGGGGAGAATGAGAAAAATAAAAATTCAAATATACATTTGGAAATATATTAATGTGTATGGTAGAGTTCCGAATTAGAACAGAATCCGAAGGCCACACAATTACACAATGATTTTACCCCAATGCAGTAACGGTCTAATATTCTAATATGAGATTCTGCAACACTGATCATCTTAATGAATATATATATATACATACCCACACACATATATATACATACACAAAGTGGCGGAACTACCATGGTCGCAGCTGCCGCTCTGCAGACCCCTGCCAGAGTAAGGTGGCCCCAGCCCGCTCGGTAGAACTGGCGGTGCCGCATTGAAGGAGCCCATCGGGTGACCTATGCTGTTAGGGCCACTCGATGGCAATGAATATCTAGGGGGCCCGGCAGCGCTGTGGCGCTTTAACAGCGTGACCAGGCCCCCTGTGATGACATCAGAGCTGGGAGAAAGTGACAGCCCCGGACACTTCCTCCCAGCAATCACCGAGAGCTGCGGGGGAGGAGGAAGGAGAGGAGGGAGTCAGAGTGGGAACTCTGATTTCCATCAGCCTGAGCCACGACTGGACCACAGGGACGTCACCCTCCTGCATCTAAAAGGTAGGAAACAGGAGGGTGACTAAAACATTTTGTATATGTGTCTGTATATGTGTGTGTTTGTATGTATGTGTGTGTGTGTCTGTATGCGTGTATGTGTTTATATGTATTTGTGTGTATTTGTATGTATTGTCTGTATGTATGTGTGCCTGTGTGTATGTGTGTGTCTGCATGTGTGTGTAAAGCTAAAATATAGAGAGACATAGAAGAGGAAGCCTTTAAGAGCATGGAAGATTAGGTTCTACAATAGCTGTGGAACAACGTTTTACCTAGCACCGCCTTATGTAATTTGTATAAACATCTGAACTCATTCCATATGTCAATCAAGTTTCACATTAATTCCTTTGTAAACTATATGACTATTCTGGAAACTGGTTAAACAATAACACCCAGATCCAGATAGAGCTTGACAATTTTTCTGCCACCGTCCTGTGTGTTTACAGTGTTATAAAGGATGTGAATTACAAACATTACATTTAGTACATACATAGTTATGTACCTCTAGCTATACAATTACAACATAGATGTTTCTTTCATTTTGATTTGCTGTTTACGTGCCTGTGAATGATAATCCCCACACAAATATGGCTTGTAGGGGTGATGCAATGGCTGTGATCAGTAGTGGAGCACAGGCATTGTCGTTTTGCACCATCTACAAGAGGCGACATGTAAATATCCCAGCTACAGCCTGAAAAACAAGAGGGGAACATGCCATTTTAAAGCCCCTACTCGGGTGGATAGGGGTTCCCAAAGCTGATTGTGCATTTGAATAAAAGTTCTGTTCTTATCAACTTCACCCTAATCACAGCGAGGGGACACCAATAAAACAAATATTTCTGTAAAAATAAAAAAGTATTCTGACGGGTAAATGTCGTCTTTGTTCTTAAATCTTCATTGAAAAAAATTCCAAAAAAGGGTAGACAACATCTGATGTAATTATAATTATTATATATATATATATATATATATATATTTTAACAATAATTAATTTTATTGCCTCTCCCTAATGGTAGTGAATATTTATTAAATATGGAATGTTTATTTGAATGGGGGTTGCTAGTGGCTTGAGGAACCCTACAGGGCAAGAGGTGTTGACTTATGGACAGTTTGTGAAGGTGGACAATGTCATGTCCACCCCCGTTTTGTTTATTTAATTAGAGTCATTAATCCGGGACATTAAGCCCCCCCAGCTTTTTAACTAATAAATTAATCTGCCGACTATGTGTATGGGTTGGGAGACACACTGGGTCCCCCCTATTTAATAAGTAGCTCCCACTCATGGCCATTCGGATGTGCCCCTGCTGTGTTTTTCATTTTTAATTTAATCGCCAGGGGGAGGACAGTGCTCTGCTGACATTCCATTATTTCATTTAAGGTCGTCCACCTGATGCCATACTTTTCAGTAGATAAACTATCACCCGCTGCATGACTGGGTGAGGTTTTGTATACTAAAGAGTGTGGCCACAGGTGGTTTTACACCTCCTTTATACGAATATATGGGGTTCATAGTGACACCCATGGACTTTTTTTTGTTTAACTATTTAATATATAAGCTAGTTAGAAAATCCTGGCCAGCCACCATATAGTTAACCATTGAGCCATAGTTTATTTATTTATTTATTTATTTTAAACTGTTGGCCTTCTTGCTGTTAGCACTGCCAGTAGGAAAAGCATTCAGATTTTTTAAATCCAGGCCCGGACCGGGTTTCAGACATCTGGTAGCACTTAGTCAGTCTGAACTCCAAAAATAATTTGGGCTCATTCAGAGGCTTTTATGTTAAATCTGAACACTGTAGTGCAAACAAAATGTCTATATTTTGCTTTCCGAACATCCCTGTATGCAGCCAGGTAGTTGTGCCCTATTCGGTATTGGGCTATTTGGAGTTTAGTAAATAATGCGGTTTGTGATGTGAGCTCTAACTGACAAAATCCAAAACGAATCCAAGGAGACAAATTTATTTCTAACATCAAGACAACATAAAAATCTATTATAGTGTATTTATTTAGCCACTCTAGTTGAGTATAAACGAATGTTTCCAAACAGCAAAGAGTTTCAAACGAAAACAGCAAAGAGTTTCAAACAATCGGATTAATATGCTAGAAGACCAAAGACGGCGTTATAACATAAAGCTTCGTGGCATCCCAGATTCTATAGGCCAGACAGACCTGCCGCACTTCATTAGGCGCCTGCTGGCCGACCTATTAACCCCCAAACTGGCGAAAGCTGTGCGCCTTGACGGGATGTTCCGTCTTCCGAAGCCCGCAACAGCGCCAACCACAGCACATACAGACCTGATACTCCGCTTTCAAACCCTGCAAGATAAGGCCCACCTGCTGGCAGCGACGAGAGGGAAAACCCCCCTGACATTCGAAGGGGCCACGATATCCCTCTTCCAGGATCTGACTAAAAGCACCTTGGAGTGGCGCAAGACCCTACAACCACTTCTACATCAGCTCAGGAATCAAAACGTCCAGTACAAATGGGGGACGCCGAACATGCTCACCTTCACGCACCAGGGTAGAACATACCGAGCCCGGAGCTACTCAGAACTGGACGCACACCTGCACACAGCAGACCTCAAGTTACCCCCTGGAAGAGAGAGCTCAGATCTAGCCCGATTGGACCCAACCGCTGTCGCTGACTTCATCCCAGGGGCGCCCACCCGACCATCGCACCACCGAAAGATAGCCTGAGGACCAGAAAAGCGGGGAGGGTTCCCGCTTCAACCCCAGGGACTGCTGACCCCGCATTCCTCAGTGATTGATCTCCAACCTAAGATGATCCCGCTCTGTTCCGACACGAACTTTATAATGTTGACCTCCGAGTTCCTCCCAATTACTTTTGGCTAACCTAAGTTGTTTTTATTAGACCCTAACAGTCCGTACAGGTCCCCCCAGCTTAACCCCCACACACCCGAGACGACCACGCACCGACAATCATTACACCCCGCCGGGGTACGCTAACACCCACGACCAAAGGCACTTCCAACAGTGCCTGCTCCTAACTCGCCCCCTCAACCGATGACAGCAGACACAGCTACCGACATACACATGGGGATAGGGGGAGAATTCCAGGCGAGAAACATGCACCAGCTTTGGGTGCACCCCACTCAAGGTAGAGCTCACCCTCGCACACGGGGGGCAGAACAGACGAACACACTAATGGGGACCTGTGGGATTTCTCCACACACATCATTGTACACCACTATCGCATATTATAATGCAGACCTACTAAGCACTACACATGCCCAGATACGAGCCACAGAAGGCACACACACAGACCCCTCAGGATTTGGACATGTCAGGCATACTGTTAGACAACACGACTACATCCTTATTATTAAAAACGTGCTGAACTTATCAATGCCACTGCAATATTAATGTTTGTTGAAATGCGTGCCTACACAAGCTGTTGTGGCAATGTGGACACATATGTTGAATCTGCACAACAAAATAAAGAATGTAAAAAAAAAATACAAAAAAAATAAACGAATGTTTCCATTTGATCCAAAACAAGTTAAATGCTCAAGTTTGACCCAGCCTGCAGGAGAGAAAATAATGCAAAGCGTTAGGGCAACATTCTGAAGTCTGAACAACTTATCAACTGTTCCGTCTCTTAAAGGGACACTATAGGTACCCAGAACATTTCAGCTCATTAAAGTGGTCTGACTGCAGTGTCCCTATAGCACGTAGCGCTAAAATGTTAAACATTGCAATTCCAGAGAAACTCTGCCTCCAGTGGCTGTCTCCCAGACAGCACTTGAGGCGCTTCCTGCATCCAAATGGAGCTTTGGTCTGGTATCTGACGCTGGACGTCCCAATGCACCCCATGAGGACATGAGATTTTTTTGCCCATAGTAAAATGATTCAATGCTTTCCTCCGGGGAGGTCTAATGTGCATGCAGCATTTGCCACGTAAGCGCACGCTCAGCACAGGACAGAGGAAGAGGCGGAGCCGCGACCCAGCAAGGAGGGTCATTAACGCTGGCAAAGGTAAGCAATTGAGTGTTTTTAACCCTTTATTCACCTGTGCAGGGGGAGGCAGAGGGAGCTTTAGTGCCAGGAATACAGCTGTGTATTCCTGTCACTTACAGCATCCCTTTAAGTCTTTTAAACGTCAAGCTTGACACATGCAGGCAGAAATAAAATACATTTTACTTGTTTAGACATTTTGATCAGATGTAGAAAAATAATGCAGCCCAAAATCACAAGAAAAGCCACTGGTTTTTGTCTTGATCTACACACTTTGCTAAAAATAAATAAATATTGATGTCATTGTCTTCAAAAGCTTGTGAGTTCTCAATAAATCCTGAAAGATATGGGAAGCTGTAAGCATCCCACAAAAACAGGCAGGAAATTATATAGATAATTAGTTTTAAAAATATGCAAAGCAAGCAATGGAAAATAATATAAGAAAATAACCAATACAGTACTCACTTTGGATGTTCTTTCATTTTGCACAAGCCTCAAAATACTGCATCATCAGCCTTTAACTTCATCCACTCCAAGAATTAGCTTGGCTAATCTGAAGCCGCTCATTCTGGTGTATGGAGTCTAAACTTTTGCACTTGTTCTACCCATGACTGCAAGTGTTAAATTATATGGAGCCCACGGCAAGATTCTGCTAATGACCCCCCCCACCCCCATCTCTCCCAATGACACAGATACAAACACGCACACACAGATCCACATACAGACATACACACAAAGACAGATACACACACTGTCATAGATACACTCATACACACAATGTCACACAGATACATACACATACAAATACATAGATACATTCAAATAGATACACACAGTCATATTACAAAGATATACTCAAATAGATACACACAACGACACGTACACATATCCATATGCGCAAAAATCACATACAGACATACACAAACACACAAATAAATATTTCTATCCCCTCTCCGGTTTCCTATCGTTTGGGTGCAAGAGAGTGGTTTCCCTGGGGCCTGGGCTGCAGCAGGAGACAGTAGGTTTGGACTGGCCATGGCTGATGGGAATGGGTTAGCGCCAATCGGCAGCATTGCAGAGTAGGCACCTGCCTGCCCAAAACTGCAGGCACCTACTCTGCTTTCGTATCAGAAAGACCTGGAGGCAGGGGGAGGGATCTGGAAAGCAGATCGCTCCTCCCGCGAGCAGGCTGTGTGGAGCATTGCCACGCGTTTCCATGGCAAATCTCCACACAGCATTGTGTGGGAGGACAGGAGAGCTGCAGCCAGACACTTGCTTAACACCACCGTACCACCAGAGCTGACTATGTGTGTGTGTCCCCCCACTCCTTTACCAAAGCTAAGAAGAAGGTTAAGATTTTATGTATTGGTCAGGATTATTTAAAAAAACAAAACAAAAAACATTTTCTACCTGCAGCACACTTGCCGTCTTGCAAAGTGGGCTCTTTCAATTGCATTGCTCATACATGCATTATATGTTTGAGGCTCTCGCGTTCAAATTTGCCCAATAACTTCTTGTGAGGTCACCCGGCACCATTTGCAAGGGTGCAATTGATGCCAATGAATTATCTGTGGATTTTCTGCACCGCAGAACCTACAGTTTTGATTATTGATGAAGCCATTGAAATGAAAATGGGCTTCGTCAGACTTGAGGAGTTAATGATTAAATCCATTGTTTTCTCTGGCTAATTCTTGGATATGAATCAAATAATTTAAGCGTTGAAGGTGGTCTATGGGTTTCAGTTCCTGCACCAACTGTATTTTATACGGAAACAACTTTAAATCTTTTTTGAGCTTTTGCGTCAAATTATCCATGATTAAATTCCCAATAATATGTACCTGCAACAACAAAAATTGAACAGCTAACAAATAAGTAATTTACTTGTCAACTCTGAATTTAGGCCCACCCTCTACATACAAAATCACTTATGAGTGGCCCAGGAAAGCAGGAAGGCAATGTGGGCGTCTATGCTCTGCAAAATGAATTAGCACAGCAGGGGAGAATTAAACATATCCTTTAACCAGACTGCATTGAATAGCTGCAAAATTGAGACATTGCAAGGACTCCCTTTGTACATTTGCACAACAGCACTGAGATGACATGACATCATGTCACATTGTGTTCTGGAGCTCTAAGGACATTGTATAGGAGTGCAATGCCTATTCTTGGGATATTACCTTTTACTTTGCCTACCTTTTGGGCACATTAAGGTGGCTTTCCTAGTGTTTATGGCCAATGAGGGTTATTAACATCACATGAAAAAATATACTTTGTAGTAAAATGAGTGTGTGTTGAACAATGCATCTTTGTGTGTGCGCGTGCAAGCATATGTGTCTGAAAATGTGTGTCAGGAAATACATATCTGTGGGTATGTTTGTGTGAATCAAATACTATGTACCTGTGTGGGGGCAAGATTTCTAATGGCAGCTCTGCATACTTACTAATGTTACAAATAGTTAGTTCAAGGGAGAAAAATAAACCTGAATTAAGTCAGTAAAAGTGCTTGTGGTATAAAGGAATGAAACTGCCAGAAGAATGACAAGTAATACTAAACACCAGGAGGTGCACATGCCAGTATGAAATGAATACACTCTAGAGATGAAAACACATTATATTTATTTTAAAGGAGAATGCAATTATTTAAGAGTGCCAGAGCACGCAATTATACTTTGTGGAACTGAATATTATCCAAGAACAAATTAATTGACAGAATAACAGATTATTGCATTGCATTGTATTTGCCAAGGGAATATCTGCCAACACAAATGGATGGAAAGGACCTTCAGTGGAAAGATGTATATAAGTGGGTGTTTTCTCTGCATGGTAAGATGAGAGCACAATCGTGACAAATACTCAAAAATAGCATTGAAATAAATGGTTATAAAATCTAATTACTGACAAGCATTCCATAACGGACACTGGAAAGATTATCATTAGGTGCAAGCACTCAGTTTACACGCATTAAATAACTAAAACCACACACAGTGTTGGAATTGTGCACATTGTGAACCCATGGCAAACGGCCAATATTTGGTGTCTTAGTTGAAAGAGATGAGAAGTCAGAGTAATTAATTTCTGCCTCTAGTAATGCACACTTATCACTTGACAGGTTTTACATTTAAAATAGAAAATCAATTATTAAAAATCATCTGTAATAGAACTAGATTTTACCGCTTACTTAGGTCTAGAAGCTCTATGAATTCTTGAGGTCATTCACGGAATGGGTCATGCCATTGTGGAATAGGATGATTTAATAACACCCTTGTATAACAGCACAGACACTCATCAATGTATTAAGTGGTTACAATATATGACTGAAATCTTCTGATCAAAGATCATATCAGATCTTATGCTGGAAGGTTACACCAATATTATCTATTTATATCATAAGTCAGCTCAACGGTCAACATGTGTGAATCATATATAGGTAGATTTTGAGCCAGAACATAAGGGAACTCGATGGATCCCATGGACCCAAGTGGCAACTATAGGGGTAGCATTTTGCCAGCCTAATAGCACACTCAAAGCAATTCTACATAAGAAGGGTGACATCACACCATGCCAGGTATCATATTATGCTACTGAGACCAGTGACTAGAGCAGGCAGAAACTACAAATTCACTCTGCCAGTCATAGATGAAAAGGAGAATGACAATTTTAAAGGGACCCCCAAATCCTAAAGCACTTCAGCTTGCGTGTGAAGAGTATGTAGTTATAATTTGAAAACAAAATGGGATGTACCTTTTGGGCATCGCTGAACTACAACTTCAATGCTAGCCTTACCTTTAGGGATTAAACCCCAATTGGTTTAAAGGACCACTATAGTGCCAGGAAAACAAACTCGTTTTCCTGGCACTATAGTGTTAATCGGTCCCCCCCCCACCCTCATGGCACCCTCCCGCCGGGCTGAAGTTGGAGCAAGGGGTTAAAATATCTTACCTTTCTCCAGCGACGGGCTCCCTCGGCGCTGGGGACTCTCCTCCGCCTTCCGACGTCATCGGCTGAATGTGCATGCGCGGCAAGAGCCACGCACGCATTTAGTCAGTCCATAGGAAAGCATTTCTCAATGCTTTCCTATGGACGCAGCTGTCTTCTCACTGTGAAAATCACAGTGAGAAGTGCGGAAGCGCCTCTAGCGGCTGTCAATGAGACAGCCACTAGAGGCTGGATTAACCCATATGTAAACATAGCAGTTTCTGTGAAACTGCTATGTTTACAGCAGACAGAGTTAACCCTAGATGGACCTGGCACCCAGACCACTTCATTGAGCTGAAGTGGTCTGATTGCCTATAGTGGTCCTTTAACCATGAGTAGTTTTATCACAAAGTCTGCTTTGTTGCGCCGTTTCACCCTGACTCCATCCACATCCGCATTCAGAAATTCTGTGAAATGAAGTCTTGGGCTGGCGGCAGTCCAAGACCTAGTTCAACACTTTATTACTATTTCTAAAAGTGGATTTTGATGGTGACAGAGAGGAATGGTGCTGCAGAACAGATTTTATGGGGTAAACAGTTGACGAACAGTTTTACCACAAAGGTAAGGATGGTGTCCAGAGTGTTCTATAATGTTAAGAATAAACATTACTTACCTGTCAGCACTCTCCAAGTCAGTCTCCAAGATCATCAGTGTAGACGATCTCAGCCAATCAAGTGTTTCCCCATAGGCAAAAGGCTATGTTGTACCAATTAGATGCTCTCGGTCAGACTATCTGATTCAATAGCCGTGTTTAAAGGAACACTAAAAGGCACCCAGATTACTTCATCTTAATGAAGTGGTCTGGATGCTATGTGCCCCCTCCCCTCCTTTAACCCTGAAGCTGTAAATACTGGGATTTTACACAAATGGCAATATTTTCTTTGCAGAGTTAACCTGTCTCTAGTGACATACTGACAGCCACCAGGGATATTCTGCGAAATGGTGGAGTAAAACAATACTATTTATATCAGATGGTCTGAGCAATAGTCAGATTTTTTTTTAGAAAACTGTAACCCTTTAAATTATTTGATCGTTACATATGTATAATAATCAACCACAATATACTGTTTGGGGGGAGGGAAAGTTGTTTGCTTCAAATTAAGACCCCATGTGTTAAACAGATCAACTCTCACTAGTGAAAAGTAAAAAAGCCATAAAATCATCAACCTCCAACCAAGATGTTTGTTAAAGACAACAAAGGGGGCTTTCATTTTGTTAATTACTGAGTGCAAGAGGGTCAAGTAAAGCTTTTGTACTCAAAAGGATTAAAGTACTAACTTTCGCATTACAAATGATCTTATATACAAACAGATCACCAAATTATAAATTTGATTAAAAATATTTATTCCTGGTTTGCCAGTACACACTATTTAACACCATGGACCTTAATTCAAAGCGAAATTCAAACTGAAGTCCATAGTAACCGAACTGAAAGCCTAGCTGATTTAGAGAGCCCATTCTGGCTATTTTGATCTTATATTTGAAATTCACCAACCCTGTTGGTGTGTGTGTCCTAGTTTATTAAGCAAACCAGTGATGTGCCAGTGCAGTTTCCACCCAAAATGGGATTTGAAACCAAATCAGTATTGTTACTATTAACATTTATATAGCGTCAGATATTGTAGACAAAACAGTAAGTAATTGACAAAATACAGAACCATGAGGTGAAGAGGGCCATGCCTAAGGAAACACTAAAGTGCTAGGAATACAAACGTACATTTCTAATGCGAATGTAAAGCCAATCCATTAGGAGACTAGTGCACATAGGCAGCAAAACGCCTCAATTCTCCATTCAGACAGTCTCTGAGACCATCTGATGGAAACAGCCAAGTTTAACTAGGCTATTGCGGAGGAAGCACCTCTTCTGTCAGGCACTAAAAGCATATAATCCCTGCAATGTAAACATTGGTGCTCCTGCAGAACGGTGATGTTTAACATTTTTGATTAAGCACACATGGACAAGGAAGCCAGACCACTTCATTAAGATGAGGTGATCAGAGTGCCTCTAGTGTCAATTTAAAGTGGCTCTGTCATTGCAGGCTTTTCTTCTAAATGAATTTTTGGTTTCCTCTATTTCTCTGGACTTGTTCCATGGTTTTAAATTCTCTCTCTTTTTTTTTTTTTTTTTAATTCCCCTTATTTTTTTAGTTATACATAAGAAGATGTAGGGGATACTTTTTTCTCAAAGGGGGTGTTATCTTTTTAGCTATTAGCTATTCAAGGACACTAAAGGCACCCAGACAACTCTATCTCAATGCCTAGGCTTGGTGGAATAAATCTCTCCTGTTACTATAAGTCAAAAGAATCCCACAGAAGGGCAAACTGCAGACGTCATGGACACCATAGAGGTGCCTAGGTATTGCGATAGATCACAAGGTAGATCAGACAAAAAATACAAATGTCAATGGGGGTGAAGGGGGGTTCATTAAAATACAAAGGGCATAATCAAAGTAAAATAAATAAAGATGACAGTGCTGCTCTAAAGGAACACTCCAATTTAGCTTGCTGTAGTGCTTTACGTGTGAAGAGTGTTTTTTCATTTTACAAAAAGTGCAGAAACACTGGTTTTTGGTTGGCAAGTCTATTAACTCACAAGCAAGTAGGTCTATATACATCAAAATGGTGTTTCTATACACTGCACCAGCTTTGTCCCCTGCGATTGTATAGCAGTGCGAAACACGTTAGCACTTTATAAAATATAATAATAATGTGCTCTACCTAAAATATGTCTCAATATCGGCTTTGAAACCGATCCTAATCAGCTCTATTCTGTAGAATCAGTTACTCAGAACTATGTAAACACTAACCATTTGGTTAGTAACCGTCCTGAATATGATATCTAATACTTCTGACATATTGAAAGCCCACGTTTCTGAACTAGGATTAACAGCAGCAAACACTGTAACAGTGCAAGTAGCAAGCAGCTACTCATTGTGCAAATGTTTAGGTGAGCTATTCTTGGCCTGTGCTTTTCTGCATAGCTGAATCCAGTCAAGGGGCGCAGTCAGAAGTTTACAGGCCTGGAGCGTATGCCATATCTTTCATTGATCAATATGCTGCTGGCAACACAAAACAGTCATTTTTTTATGGATTTCTCAAGATGCACTTACCGTATGTTGTAACATTTTTCCCAGTGTACAAATAGGCGAACTAGATTTGATCGATTAGTCAGGCAGACAGTGTGTGATCTGCGCATTACCCATTACTCCAAATCATGTTTTTAAACGCAATACTGAACTATGGCTGATGTAATACCATACATTAAAAACCACAATGTCCAGTGCAGGTTATGACTGTTAATATGGGGATCCTAGTAAGAATATCTGGCCTTACAAGAATCCCAACCGATGTTCTGGCCTACCCAAAATTTGAGAATGCTAAATCGAAGCGGAGCAATTCTTGCTCCATGGCTTCTCTTCTGGCATATCACTTAAAAGAACACTATAGAGTCAGGAATACAAGCTTATTTCTGACAATTTAGTCCTGAAGTTGCCTCCTTCCAATCTTGGTAAAAAGGTTATTAAACTCAACCTTTCTCCCACGCTGTGCCAGTCTTGCCATGGCTGGTCCCACCTTCCTCCGCCTCAAAGATCTCAACTAATCCAATGCTTTCCCATAAGAAAGCATTGGGGAACTATTGTGCATGTGTGGCAGTGGAATCCACATAAGTCCATCCTTACAAGCACGATGTCTTGGCGTCTTTACTTGACTCTGGCCTCACATCCAGTTTGTTGCCAAATCCTGTAAATTCCAACTTAAAAACATAGCCCGCATCCGCCCCTTTCTTACAAAAGATACTACCAAGGAGCTTGTCCATGCTCTCGTAATTTCCCGCATGGATTATTGTAACCCTCTCCTGGTCTTTCCAAAAGCCGTATCGCCCCGCTACAGTCTGTAATGAATGCTGCCGCCAGACTGATTTTTTTTTTTCTCTCAAGTCGGTTCTCTCACACCTCACCCCTCTGTTAGTCCTTACATTGGCTTCCTGTATTCTATAGGAGTCAATTCAAAGTGCTAACCCAGGGCTTGAAAAATTTGTTTGAAATCTAGGAGCCAGCTAAAAATGTTAGGAGCCAGTCATTTTCAACGAGAAAGTGCAAATCTTAAAGGGACACTATAGTCACCAGAACCACTACAGTTTGATGTAGTTGTTCTGGTGTCTATAGCCTGTCCCTGCAGGTGTTTCAGTGTAAACACTGCATTTTCCGCGAAAAGGCAGAGTTTACATTGCTGCTTAGTAACAACTCTAGTGACAGTCACTCGAGAGTCCTGGATCACTGCTGCACCACGTGCAGCACCCACGTTCAGTGTCTCCAAGCTCTGCATGGAGGTGCTGAATGTTCCTCATAGAGATTGATTAATGTAATGCATCTCTATAAGGAGATGCAGATTGGTACATTTGCTGCGCATGCACAAAATCCTCCCAATGTTTTCCTAAGGGAAAGCATTACCTTAGCTGAGATCATAAAGATTGATCATCTCAGCCATGGCGAAACTGGCACGGCGTGGGAAAATGGGAAGAAAGGTGAGCAAAAACACCTTCCTCATGCGATCGGAGGGGACAGGTACCTAAACGCGCACGCACACACTAACAGGCTCTCTCTCTCACACACACACGCTGACAGGCTCACATACACACATGCTGAAAACAGGCTTGCACACACTTTGACAGGTTCTCACACACAAACTCTTACGCTGACAACAGGTTCTCTCACACACAAACTCTGACAGGCGCTCACACACACTCTTTTGACAGGCTCTCTCTCACACACACATACAGACACTGACCGGCTCTCTCACATGCTCACTCTGACAGCACACACACACACACACACACACTCACACGCTTACTCTGCCAGCACACACACAGTGACAGGCTCTCTCACACACTCACTCTGACAGGCACACACTCACACGCCAACTCTGACAGGCACACACACACTTTGACAGGCACACACACTGACAGGCTCTCTCACACGCCAACTCTGACAGGCACACACACACTTTGACAGGCACACACACTGACAGGCTCTCTCACACGCTCACTCTGCCAGCACACACACACTCTGACAGGCTCTCTCACAAACACACACACACACACACACACACACTGACAGGCTCTCTCACAAACACACATTTTAGTTTTAATTCAAACCCACTAAGCCTCCCTACTTTTGGGAGAGCTGTGAGGGTCTTTCCTGGCGTCCAGTGGGGCTGCACTCTTCCTGTGTGCAAAGGAGCAGTACTCTGCCTGTAGCTCCTCTCGTCTCCCTTGCGCTCTGTAATGATGCCGGGGCCGGAATGACGTCATATTCCAGCTCCCGACATCATTAGACAGCACGAGGGAGCAGAGAGGAGCTGCAAACAGAGTACTGCTCCCTCGCGCGCCGACCATAATTCTCCCGCAGGCGGGTGGCCGCATCCATGTACCCGCGGGCGGGCGCCTCCAATATTCACCATGACGGTTGCCGTCAAAGCTACCGCCCACATTAACTAGAGAGCTGGCAAATCACAGACGCCAGGGCGAAATTTCTAGTCGCCGTGGCGATCTGACGCCTGGGATTTGTCGAGCCCTGTGCTAACCCATACCTATAAAGCATTGAACAATTCTAGCACCTCTTATATCTTATATGGATCTTAGATCCATAGGTATGCCCCTCCTCATTCCCTCCAATCCTGACCACTGCTCGCACCTGTACGGCCAACTCACGCTTGCAGGACTTCTCGCGGGCGGCTCCTTTCCTATGGAATAGCCTGCCTACTGCCATCAGACTTTCCCCTAGTCTTGCATCTTTTGAGACGTGCCTTAAAACCCATCTCTTTATGAAAGCTTATGGCCTCCCAGAGTAACCTCTATCTCACACACCTGTCTCTTGCTCTCTCCTATAAGGCAACACTTTACTATATCCTCCAGCTCTGCTTCACTCCCACCTTATTTGATTGATATTTCCTGTCCTAATGTGTTTTATACACCACCTCCTATAGACTGTAACCTCGTTTGAGCAGGGTCGTCTTCAACCTATTGTTCCTGTAAGTTTTCTTGTAATTGTCCCATTTATAGTTAAATCCCCCCTCTCATAATATTTGAAAGCGCTACAGAATCTGTTGGCGCTATATAAATGGCAATAATAATAATAATACTAATAATAACAACAACATGGTAGTTTTGCTACATGTTTGCTCCTCTAATTTCACTGATTTAGTAAACTATACATTTAATACATCATTTTTTAAACAAAAATACTGCAAAAAAATGTAAAATAAAACAGACCTTAGAAATGCATCATATGTCTATTTCAATCTATTTTTAGGAGTTACAAGGTAAATAATGCAAGGAGAGAATTACCATTTGAAATATACACATTTGCAAAATGTTAGGACAAAAGTATACGTTTGTAGAATGTAAAGCAGCACTGTCAACCCCCATGGAAATTGCATATTTCATCAAATCCTCTCCTCCCCACACCAGCCTATGACATCGGAAGGGCGCAGAAGATCAGGGAGCTTCGTCCGGCGCCGTATTGTATGTAAGTACAAACATGTAGATAGACCCACACAGCTACACATACAGAGTTATTTACTAAAGTGAACATTGTTGGGTATTCAAAGTGAATTTAATAAAAGGCCCAAATATCATGACCGGAAAACCAATCCAGCTTATGCTTCCAGTTTAGCTACATCGGCCTTATTTGAAACGCACCTTAAAATTCCTGACATTTCTGACTTTGGTGAATAAACCTGATTTACCTTAGTTTTTCAACCATGACCAAACCATCAATCAAAACCATAAACCTTGTATAAATACAATAACTATAAAATAGCCTTTACAATAAAGTGTGAGATTTCTGTTAAAGGAGCACTATAAGCTCAGGAACACAAACATATATTTCTGACTCTATAGTGTGAAAACACCATCTAGCCCCTCCTGGCACTCTCTTGCCTTTCTAAATATAGTAAAATCTTACTTGTATTCAAGCCTGAAGCTGCTGGCTCTGCCGCCGTCAGCCTCAGAATAGCAAGCTGTCTGCGGACATCATCATAAGTGTTGTTCTGAGCCAATTAAAATGCTTCCCCATAGGATTGGCTGAGACAGTGAAGGAGGCAGATCATGGGCAGAGCCAGCACAAGTCAAACACAGCCCTGGCCAATCAGCATCTCCTCATAGAGCTGAATTGAATAATGAATCTCTATGAGGAAGGTTCAGTGTCTGCATGCAGAGGGTGGATACGCTGATATGTTGTGATGCACACTAGGCAAGACTGAGATAGGAAGGATCTCTAACAGCCATCTGAGGAGTGGCCAGTGCAGTTATCTCTAAGCTGTAATGTAAACACTGCATTTTCTCTGAAAACACAGTGTTTACATCAAAAAGCCTGAAGGGTATGATTCTACTCACCATGACAAATGTAATAAGCTGTAGTTGTTCTGGTTACTATAGTGTTCCTTTAACAAAATGTTTGTGAGAAATTATTCTCTAGTGCAGTGTTTCCCAACCCAGTCCTCAAGGCACACCTACCAGTCCAGGATTTAGGGGTGACCCAGTTGTGTCTAAGGTGTTTTTTCTTTTTTTTCTAAAAACACCTTAGACAAAACTGGGTAATCCTTAAATCCTGGACTGGTAGGTGTGCCTTGAGGACTGGGTTGGGAAACACTGCTCTAGTGCACATAAAACCTGCCTTATTGTAAAGGATAAATAGCACACACAAATGAAAGAATTATAGAGAAACAAATAGAGCTGATATAAGGGCATTAAAGGGACACTAAAGGCACCCAGATCACTTAATGTAATTGAAGTGGTCTGGATGCAGTGCCTGTGTAAAATGTAATGTAAAACATTGCAGTTTAAAAGAAATTGCAATGTTTATATAGCAGAGTTAAAGGAACACTATAGGGTCAGGAACACACACATGTATTTCTGACCCTATAGTGTTAAAACCACCATCTAGCCCTCCATGGCCCTCCTTGCTTCATAAATATAGTAAAATGTTATATTTTGTTACAATCTCAATGCTTTCCAATGTGCGGTGCGCTTTAGGTAACCCCATTGGCATGACAACGCTGGATGAGGAGACCTCAGTGATGCAAAAAAGGTATGTGTTAAAAGGGTTTTTAACCCTTGCAACACAGGGGTGCAAAGTGTGGAGACAGAGGGTCACTATAGCATTAGGAACACAGTTTTGTATTTCCAATGCTATAGTGCCCCTTTAACCCCTTAAGGACCAAACTTCTGTAATAAAAGGGAATCATGACATGTCACACATGTCATGTGTCCTTAAGGGGTTAAAGGAGCACTATAGTGCCAGGATAATAAACTTGTTTTGCTTGGGTCATTAGGTCGCCCCCACCCACTGGCCTGAAGGGGTTAAAACCTTTCTCCAGCACCAGGCTCCCTCTGTGCTGGGGAACTCTCCACCCCCTGCCGACGTCAGATCCGAATGCGCATGCGCGACAATTCAAACAGCCCATATGAAAGCATTACTCAATGCTTTCCTATAGACGTCCAGCATCGTCTCACTGTGATTTTCACAGTGAGAATCGCGGAAGCGCCTGTAGCGGCTGTCAGTGAGACAGCCACTAGAGGCTGGATTAACCCTCAGTGAAACATAGCAGTTTCTCTGAAACGGTTATGTTTTCAGCTGCAGGGTTAACACTAGAGGGACCTGGCACCCAGCTGAAGTGGTCTGGGTGCCTATAGTGGTCCTTTAAAGCCCATACTCTGTTCAGGTGCCATTTCGGATCATTTAACACTATGTGGTCTGGTTGGGGAGATATTTCTATTTTCTAAGAGCACACCAGCCCAGGCCACTGAACTGACAACTTGGCCCTAGCTGCTCCTTCCCACAATTGTGGTGGGAACGGGAAGATGTGATTACATGTCCCTTCCTCATGGCGCACACAAAGCCACAAGGAGGAGAAGGGAGACAATGACCTGTAGAAACCAGCCCCCACTAAAAGCCATCTTCCTACACCCAAAGGTATTAGTAACAGGAGGTGGCTAAAAATAGGTTTATATTTTATTCATTTCTGTATATGTATGTGCCAGTGTGTGCATTTGTGTAAGGCAGAGTGCACTGAGTCAGAGGCAGTGTACATCTAAGTATGGGGCAATGTGTATCTGTGAGTGTGGCAATGTATAACTAGTAGTGTGCATGTGTGTGTCTGTGAATGCATTTCTCTGTTGGGAAAGTGAATCTGTAGCAATTTAGTGGAGAATGTGGGTCTGTCACGTTGTCTGTGTGTGCATGGGCTTGTATCTGTGTGCATATCTGGTACTATGTGCCACGAGGGGCCCCAAGATTTCTAATGGCAGTCATGTTGCTACCTGCAAACATATACCTTTATATTGGAGGGCATTGATTATTAGAGATTTCCAAAAACACACGGAGGGGAATTTTTGAAAGAGGTAAACATACAGGAATTGGCAGAGTGCTACCGTAGCTATAAATATTCTGGTGGGGACGGGGACACCAAGTAAAAATTTTGCATTGCTTCAGTGCAATTTAAAATAAAATAAATTAAACAAAACATTAAAATAAAATAAATTACATTTTTGAAAAATTAAAAAGTACTGTTTTTTCTAATTTCTTTCTTTAAGGAATCATCCACGTACTTAACCCAAAATATGGAAAAGCAGCTCTCCTGGCCACTCGTTATGTGGGCACCATGAGGAAGCTATGCTCTCTGATCATTATTTCTTTGCATTTGCGCAGATGTATTCCTATGAAAAACCTGTACTGTAGTATACAAGAGGATGAATTACATTTATTTAGCTAACCCGGGAGCCAATAGATATTGTACTGCATCTTCTAGTAACACCCCAAGCAGTTGTATTCATAACTGAAACAGGTGGAACTGCTGGCAGGTCTTTATGGGAATGCATAAAGATCCCACTGAAAATTGTAGGAGACGAATAGCTTGGTAATCTCATCTACTAGCTTGACCCTGTACATTTGCATCTGTTAATTTATTCATAATCTCCGTAATTAAGGAACACTATAGTCAACAGAACCAGTTTAATGTAGTGATGCTAATGCATAGAGCTTGTCCCTACGAGCTAAGCATTATAAATACTACATTTTCAGAGGTCATGTGGACACCCACTAGAAGGTTTTGCTTGATTGCAGTCCTGAATCTTGGCAGGACCTATGTTCAGCCTCTCCATGCAGTGCATGGAAATGACACATGCTTCCTATAGAGATACAATGACTCAATGCTTTATAAGGCGATCCTGATTGGCGCGGTAAGGAAATTTGCCACGCATGCGCACCAGCCTCCTAATGCCTCACTATAAGGAAGTATTGGGTTGGCTAAGATAATTTAGATTGGAGTTAGGCCGGTCTCATGAACACCATCTACCTCTAATACACTGCCTCCTGCAAAATCTATAGAGTAGAAGTCCACGGTAGCCATATTGGTATGCATATGCCACGGAAGCCGTATTGGTGTGCAAATTGTATCCAAAGCCATAGTAGTATGCATATGGTATTGATAGCCACATTGTTATGCCTTTGGCATGGTATTACACATTTATTTAAAAATATAAAATAAAACATAATGTATGCATGTTCTAGTAAGTGGACTAGAACATTTTAGACAAAATGTTAGTGCCCTTAGAGTTATGCCATGCCATTTTTGCAAAACAGGTACGATTTAAAAACGTGTTGTACCTAAAGGTCTTGGGATGGGTAAAGATTTATTTTTTTGGGCCTATTATATTAAGAAACCTGTATAATGCCTCTAAAAGAATGGTCTAGTTTATATTTTTTTATGAGTTAATATGATCTAAACTCTACAGAATTTATAGAATCTATAGCCTGAATTCTGTAAACGTGTTAATATGTCTTGCAAGAAATATGTGGTTATTATGTACTTCATAATAATTGCAGGAGCACAAAAACGTGACGGCACAAACTTTTCTCAGGATTCTGCCCCTTATTTTTTCCTCAACATACAACTGAAGACACTATATAAATATATAAAAAATAAAAAAAATACATCAATGGAGACTGGCACGATTTTAATTTACTGGCTGGTATGTCCCACCCACAACACCATCACATTTCAACACCTATAGGAAGCAAGTATTGCAGGAAAAATATTTCCTACTGGTTAACATTGCGGTTGTGTTTGCACTAGGGATGTACAAAATACAAAAGCAACATGGCAGAACATATAAAGCACCGTCAACTGCAGGCTTCAGGTTTCCGATCCCTGGTAATAACGAGCATTGGGTGGCTAAAAACCTATACTGCGATAATCATCAGTATATACCACCGTGATTATCAGTATATACCACTGTGCTCATTTGGAGCAAATGGACATTTCTAGCTAGAAAATATTTCAAGGCAGAGAACAACTGTTGGAGTTCTCATTCCTGTCACCTCCCTTTCCCTCTTTCCAGATCACTGCATGGCTGATTGTAAAAAACACAACACATTCTCAAATTTCAGCATCATGTTACAGCATCAAACTGTCAGATGAGAGCCCTTCACAAAGGTAAAGCCGATTCACAGGAACACACATTGCAGATTAACATATTATACATACACAATAGACAACCAGATTATGTGTTTAGTGTTTTTTTTTTTTTAAAATAAATAAATAAATACATTTTTAAAAGCCACACGTGACATAATATAGGTGACATCAGTGAATTGGAATGCTCTGTAATCATTTAAGACTGAGTGAAACAAGTAACATATGCCACCTCTCTTTGCTCTAAAAGTGGATTGGAAATTAAAATCAAAGTATATCTTATTAAAAAAACAAATAAAAAAAAAAAGTGTATTAGTCGAGTCAAAGGTCAGTCTTGATTTTTGGACTGATTCACTGCATATTTTCAATCTTATAGACGGGACAAAAATGATGCAAATCTGCTTAATATAGCTGAGTCAGGCTCACTCAAGTGGCCATGAGAAAGCCACAACGTCACTAGGAGATCAAGTTGTGTCTTCAATTTGAGCCCAGGCAGCCATATTTATAGAATTTATTTTGTACGGACACACAAACTCTCTAGCCACGGAATTCTGTGATGTACAAACCGAGCAAGTAAAACGAACATAAAAATAAATATAAATAAACAATACAAAATATATTATGACTTGGTTAGTGCCAGGAGGTCAAGTGGTCATCCTTCAGTGTTTCAGATTTCATTATACAGTATGCAAACATAGGAAGCTAGTTGGTGTTTTTTTTCTCTATGATTTTTAAGGTGGGAATGAATCATATTCTTCATAATTTAAAAGATAAGGTGAGCTAACTCAAAATAATGATATGCACATAAAATGGAATCTTACCCTGGTGAAAGATGGAGTCTGTGTGCAGCTGAAGCTTCTGGGAGTAGACTGACTAGTAATATAAAGGCCTGGGATTCTCTCATGGTTTCAAGAAACATTCACATTTAAGCATATGCCTTATATAAGTGCCCACAGGAATCCTAAAATATATACCTAGGCAAGATATTCCTCCTCTAAATAACTGGAATAGTTTTTTTTTTTCTTCTGTGCCCTGATATGTCAGTGCAAGTATGCTTTTGTACATGGCATGATGAAATTCTGAGATGTAACAATTGTGTAAAACAAATAAATATTGCATTTGTCTGGATGGATTTCTTCCAGGCCTCGACAAGCTTTTCTTAGAGGACTAGCTTAGGATACATGGTGATCAAGTCGATGTATGGGCTGCAGAAACCCAGACCATTTTTTTTGCAGCCCAGAGCTGCTTACCACTGCGATTACGCAGCAGTCTTTAAATAGATTTTGACTGCTTGAGCATGCCTGTTATCATGCATTTGTTTTTTCTCCCTTGTAACATACAAATTGAGAGAATAATGGCATGCACTACGACACAAATCAGCTAGAAACAAAAACGTATACATAAAGCAGTTGGTAGAAAATAAGTGTTAATTATTTTTACCAATGAACTATATTCCGTATTTTTTATAAAATCATTACTGCACCATTTCTGCAGTAAACATTCAAATCTGCCAGCATTATTCAATAAAGATCTTTTTGTTTGTTTGTGTTTTCTTTTTCGACCTCAATCTGAATAGCAGGTATGTGCAAGGTTAGCAGGTAACACTAGGTCTTCGTGAAATATGTGTAACATTCTGCCTTTAGCATGCTATTTATATGCTGGAAGGGCAGCTGCAAATATGTGGTAAAGAAAACAAAATATATATTTAGATGATTAAGAGAATGAACTGGCAAATGCGTCCAGGCTTTCTCCTTCAGCTAGAGATCTAGATGTGCTGCATACATTATTTGCCAAATAACACCATATTGAGAGGCCTAACCAAGAATGTCAGTGATGTACAAAATGGTGGATGTAGGAAGAATCGTCAAAAACATATACATTACATATTCATATGCAAACCTATATCCACGTATATGCATGCAGACTGTTCCCTGTGAACAGATATGAATGTGAAATTACGCTAAGACTGTATATAAATGGACAGCACACATTTATTGTACAAACAACAAAATTTACAATGATTTGTCCCTCTTGTTATATTATTTATGTAAATCCCATCAAAAATAAATAAATAAGCCAATCATCGTACATCCCTATCACCAGCGTGAACCCGACGAGAGGCAGACAATTTATAGAAGACATTTTACAAACCTGATGTCATATAGCCCCGTGATGACTGGGAAATAAAAGCTGGTGGAAAGTGTTTGTGCAGGCGATAGTCCTTTTCACTACGGGACCTCATGCGGTCTGAGGCCCGGTCAGAGAAATCAGCACTAGGCCAGGCCCGGCGTAAGGTTGTACTCCGGGTCTTCTTCATCCTGAAGGTACCTGAAGCCTAAGCGTCCTGCTGCATGAGACAGGCCTCACCGCTGTTCCTTTTTTTTCATCAAAACATTAAGCGCACAGCTTGAGCAGGGGCTGAAAACATTTTGCCGCTACCTCTTTTAGGAAGCAAGCTGCGGGTCCGTTCGTTTTCTCCCTCGAATGATCCAATTTTACAAACGTCCCACAATGCATTACACTTCATTTGCAATCAATCCAGCTTATAGCTTCCAGATTCATGTGGAGGAAAGGCACATTATGTGGCTTCTCAGCCAAAGAAGGGGAGGGGGAATGAGCAGAGATTTGTAGCGTGAAAGCTTTGAGATCCCAAACAATAGCTCGATTCAGCATAGGGCTGCTTAGCCAACTGTGAGGCACAACACAAAAGAACCAAGCAAATACTGGTTAAAAAACACCCAGAGAATTTGGTTTCAATCTAAAGCCTTGCACCCAAGATCCTCCAAAAAAGGGAAAGAAGAAAAAAAAATACTGTGTCAATATCCCAATGGTTGTGGAATTAAAATGAGGCGACTATGACGAAGGTAGAATTTTTTTTTCCTCCTCTTTCCTCACCTATCAAGCTCCATAGAGCGAATCAATGAGGCAATCTAAATCAGCATTGCAGTAATCAGGGGACAATATTCATTCTTCACAGCCGAGCAGATGCTACTCACACGTTGGGTGTAAACGACCCCATAGCATCCTAGACAAGATCATGCACCAGTTTCTGGGAAAGATAAGCAGGTATACAATGTATATTATGCTGAAAACAAGTCTCTCTCCTCGCCTAGTACAATTGCAGCCTTTTCTCCTGGCACCTTCTGATATTCCTATTTATTTTTTTTCTTTCGCCGAGACACTCTTCCAAGCCTAGGAGGTCTGCAAAACACAATGAGGTACAGTTTTGCTTTAAGGTATTCCCAAACACTGCAAATCCTGCTGGATAGCTAGAGCTCCTCTGCTGAATGGCTCTCTGCCTTTGAATGCAGTGAAAAGCTATTGAAGGGCAGGAAGCGAAACAGCCAACCCAGTCTCATGCTAATCAAGAAGCTGTCTTAACCCTTTCACCCTGGAAAGTCAGACTGGAAGCTGTATATTTACACAATATGTTATCAAAACCCTTCTTTTTCGGTTGGCCACTGGTGGCTGCCTGCAATGACAAAACAGTGCAGGGCTGGACGGAATTGTGCAGTCAGCTCCTCTACTGTTTAAAAGATCAATCCCATTCCACTACAGGGTTAAGACAGACACACTGATCCTGTCAGGCCTCACATTTTAATGTAAAACACCCTGTGGCTCTCTCAAACCTTGGCTGAAATCCCAGCCTATAATCAGCTCTTGTCTATTTACATACAAAGCTGTGTATTTTTAGGATAGTCCAGCCCTCTGCAAGAAGGAAAGAAAAATGTTTTTTTTCTAATTTGAAAGGGGATAGGGAGAAACCACAACTTTCTTTTCCATCTGTGTTATTCAGTGTGCATCTTGCTAAACACGAGACAGCCAACCTGAGACATGTCCTTTGACAGCTGCAAAACACTGCAGTGCTTTCCAAGTGCCATAAAACTGACAGGAGGGGGGCTCCCATTCCCTTTCACAAAAAAATGTTGTGTTATGTGTCTATGTTTGTTACTCATTACCAATTGGCTGTACTCAATGAAGAATGGCCACCACTGCAGAGACAGACTCCGTAAAGCTGACAGCGCATGCCTAGCACAATTTAAAACATCACCTATTTAGCCACATTTATTTTTTTCTGTCAGAAAAACAAACAAAAAACAACTTTTGTTTCTTTTTTAAATGGATTGCATTATCAAAATATATTCATTTGTTTATGCATTCTTTCTTTGAAAAAAACAAACAAAAAACAAACAAACAAAAAAACAAGACAGCCCCCCCACAAATAATCACACACACAAAACAGCACTGAGATAGGGGAAACAAGACTGCAGCATTTTAAAATTACCACTTAGCTTTGTTGCAACCTGCTAAACAGCCAGCCAGCCATCACAAAAGCCTGTGTCATGGGATCTACCATACAGGCCCATTTTGTATTTTTGCGCATGCATGCATGGGAATGTACATAAGAAACTCTGTAAAGTAGATGGAAGCTAGCTTGAAGGTCAGGTTTTCTCTAATATACCTTCCATTTCTAAACTGGACATGAGCAGCACAACTACTACAGTGTACTCTAATGGTGCCAGGAGCCATCAGCTGGTAATCCGTTAAACCATTTAGGTGCCCGCGATCTTTCCAGTCTGAGTTTGTTTGATAAAGCAGACGTTTATTTTTCCTTATTGTCATACCAACTCATACAAATGTAAACAGTATTAATTGGCTAAAAGTCCACAGCGCCCCCCTTAGCCATTGAATACTGTTTAAACTTGTATGAGTTGGTATGACAATAAGTATAAATGTCCACTTTATCAGATCAGGACCACAGACGCCTAACACAGCAATTGTCAAACCATTTGTAAACAGTTGCACAATTTACTGGTGACAACTTCTGCCACCTCAACCACACAGCACGCTGTAGTAGGTATGATGAATAGAATGCCCCTGTATGAGAATGGTTAGTATGCTTGCAGAAGCAACATGCTCAAGCATAATTTTTAAGAATGGGGGAGAGAAAATTTGTATATTTAAGTCCATATTTCTGTGTGAATGCATGTGCACATTTCAGTGCATTAGCAAAAGCACCAAACGCCCTGGAACTGTTTTGGGCATAGGATCATGTGTGCGGCCGTTCAACTCTTTACCCCGGTGGCGCTTCGGCTGTGTTCGTGGGATCTGTGCGCTTTTCGGATATGTTGGGCGCTTATATCCAGGCTATCCGGGGATATATAGACTGTGCAGGTTCCTATGTGGGAAATATGTATTTTGTGGTGTTTTTCATATTTTATTGCTGAGTCATGGTGACACTGCACTTTGGGGATATTTTGTGGGTGTGGTAGTGGGAGTGTTCTGGGCGGGTTTGCTGTGACTCTGAAATGTATAAAAGCAGGCCATCTGGCCAGATTAAAGCATTCCAGCTTGTACTCCCAGAATCATGTGTCGTCTGGTTACTGGGAGGGAAAAAGGCTAATCACTGATCCAGCTTCTTCCAGCACGGAGGATTCAGCGGGGAAAGTCCTTGTAAGGACTCCAGCTCCCAGGACTGTGTGTCGTCCAGTCCCTGCGAGTGAATAGAGAAAGTCCTCTAGCCTGCTCCAGGATGGAGAGGTTCCAGGACCCCATTCAAGTCGTGGCAACTGGAGGGCAGAAGTGGTGCGGTTTTGTCCCCTGTTCCAGCTAGGAAGTGGTCCTTGGTGGAGGTACCCAGCCGGGGTACAGGGAGCTCCGTTACAACATGTATTATGGATTCAGAATGCATATCCAAATATAGATCACATTTAACAATGTCCGAACTTTGCAAAACCGGCTCCAAATGATGAGATACAGCACTGGTACAATGTAGGAGGTAGAAACTCTAAAACCAAACAAATTACAGACAGGTGTGTGTGGTAAGTATTGCACTCAGAGACGGAAGCAGATTATGCGCTCATCACCCCGCTGGGGTATGTAGAAAAAGGGACGTAAGGATTTTTCTTACAGTAGGTATCAGATGCTCACATGTAGAGAGAAAATATGTCCACAATAGTCAAGTCAAAAAAGTATAAAGTTTTATTGTATTGCACTTACCACACACAAGGGTTTTTTGTTTTTGTGTCAATTATGTGCCAATTTCATGTTTGTTCATTAGGGACCCAGTATACACCTCTGCCATGAGCAGCTGAATTAGGTCATGCTCTACATTAGCTAAAGTATTACTCCAAGTAACATGATGACTTCAGTGATTTGAAGTAGTTGTGGCGCCTGGAGTTCATATGTACAATATTTCACTGTGGAAAAACTGCGCATACGGAGATCAACTCCTTTGCTAAAAGACGTGTAACTCTAACTCTGGCAGCGTCTGGCAGTGGTACCCATCATATTGATTATTTCCATGTAATTGACAATAATAAGTCATTACTGAGGTGGAATTACCTTCCCCATTGCAAAAGGGACCCCTTTAATATTGTCTAGAATGTAATTATAGGGTCAGGAACATGTACTCCTGACCCTAAAGTGTTAAAATCACTATTTAGGCCCCCTGGGCCGGAGTGACGTAATATTCCGGCTCCGGCATCACTGTCTTGCGCATGTTCCGCCCGCAACATCAGCGCATGCCAGTCTCGGCGATTGGGGCGTCTTTTTTTGCCGCCCCCCTGAAAGTGCTGCCCAAGGTAAATGCCTTGTCAGCCTCGCGGTAAATACACCACTGACAGTGCACCTAGACTACTTCAATGAGTTTTTTAACTTGACTGATTGGGATCTTACATTTCTGATCCCTCTGAGTTTATGGGGGGACATGTGCTCTCCAATTCCAACACCAATGCTAAACTGCCCCTTTAGATGTGTGAAAACATCACAATCTATTTCTCATAAAATAGTGGATTGAACAGACTAAAAACTAAATTGATTAGGCAACAATAGCCGATAAGGAAATAGTCTCCAAATCTGTTGCAACAACAATTTGGCTATTTTAGCCTACATTTTCCAGTTTGCTTTTTCCCCTTTCAATGCACTGTTCTGTGTATTGAAAGGAAGGCACTATACTGTATTGTGCAGAATAAAATCAGTAAAAAAAAAAGCAGTCATATTGTAACTTTCCTATTACTTTCTTTTAAAGAGAATGCAATGACCGCAATGAACCATACTTGGCTACTTTTGCAATGCATTTTCTTTTTTTCTTATAGAAAATTTCACTTTTAAAAGGAATAAGCCACATGATTATTCAATATTCACATAGCAAAATAAAAAACATTTGATAGCCAGCCCTACGTTTCAGTATTCTAGAAACTTTGTTACTGATCTGCTACTGATTGTCAGGATTCCCCCATATTATTTTCTCTCCGATTGTCATTTACCCGTATAACTTCTCGCCGATCCTACATCGCCCATGCGTCTGACGTCACACGCTTCCCTGTCGAAAGGAAGCCGCGGTCGCATTCACATGGCTACATCAATTTATTGCCAATCACTGACTGAGCTCCTTCTATTGATCACCCGTATACCGAACCTCTCTTACCTGATCCTGACTACGCTGACTTCTCCACTCCCAAACGCGGAACAGACTTCACTACGATTTCTTCAAATCCTCAATATACTACAGGGATGGGATAGTATTTTCAGTTTATATTGCTGCAGAAGATTGTTAAATTGAAAATACCTTATTTCAATAAATCAAACTTTCTTAAAGTGACAGTATCAAATGTATTCTTGCATCTGCAGTTGAGTTCCAAATTAAGTTTTTCTAAACGTTTTACACTGATCAAAAACCTTTTAGATTCATAAATTGAACATCCACAGTATAAAAAGAGTCAAATTTATTTAACAGGTTATAAAAGGGAATGCTGTTTGCTGTACTTGTGACATACTGTACGGATCTAGCTATGGTAGTGCATAAGCCAGTGATGGCTAACCTTGATACCACAAATTGTTTCTGGACTACATTTCCCATGATGCTAAGCTAGCTTTTAGACTTTAAAAGCTAGCTGAGGATCATGGGAAATGTAGTCCAGAAACAATTTATGGTGTCAAGGTTAGCCATCACTGGCATAAACAGTCAAGTTGATTTTTTTTTTTTTACAAACACGTTCATTATATGGTCAAATCCAATAGGTACATATATAATTCCCCTGTGCTCAATGTATGCTGCTTATCAAAACTATTACTCTAATGGGATGCGATTGCTGCTTTCTCATACACAACTACTCTTCAGTTCCTTAGCACTGTACACATACAGTCTTGTGGCTTGATACACTCAGATTTGGAAAATTGTATTTAGCACTCCATTGAGAGCTTATATTATACTTTTATGTAATGTTAATATGTTTGTTACATATCTAGCATATACATTGCATTTAGAAAACGTTATTATATATGGTTGAGTTTATAAAAGTCTTAAAGATTTTTGTCTGTAAACCCTAGTCATCCTATTTCTTTTGGTGTGGTGGTTAAACAACAGAAAATACATTTTAAATAAATTTAGAATACGCTGTATTGCTTGCTTTTTAAAGAAACACACTAGGAATCATAACCACTACAACCCACTTTAGTGGTTATACCCCTGGCACTGTCCCCCCCCCCCCCCATTTTAGTATGTCCAGGTGGCTATTGGTGGTCTGACACCAGAAGGCTGAGACGCTATGACGCTGCCAGAGGTAGAGTTACACGGCTTTTAGCAGAGGAGTTTCATCTCTGTATGCGCAGTTTTTCCACAGTGAAATATTGTACATATGAACTCCAGGCACCACAACTACTTCAAATCACTGAAGTCATCATGTTACTCGGAGTAATACTTTAGCTAATGTAGAGCATGACCTAATTCAGCTGCTCATGGCAGAGGTCTATACAATTCCAATTGATCCCAGCAGATACACAGGGGAATTCAACATGCAAACTAATTCAAAGCTGTGTTATCATGTTGGGGTCCTCAGTGATCCAAAAGTAACAACGCACAGAAAGCATTCAGGAACAATGAGCTATAGCAACCTTTCAGCTTGAAGGCATTTTACATTCACAATCCGAACCATGTAGACATACATCCTTTTCATACATGGTCTTTCTAATTTGGGGGGTACTTGATAAATTTGACAACTATGTTTTGCAAACTAATGCAAAGCAAAATGAATCTCATGAATCCCTGTTCATGTTCCACTTTGTAGTTACAATCTTTGTAGTTTAATCTTCTCTGGCAGGGCTACATGCAGTCCATCTGGATCTTTGTACAGAAAATAGAACTAAAAGACTTTCTGTACCCAAAATCTACAGCAACTTTTGTACTTCAAATGTCATAGCCAAATGTCTAGCAATCGGGTAGGAGGAGAAATCTTAGCTCACTGAATACATTACAGGGATTAATTTCAGGTTGCATTGGCAAAGCCCTGTTTAGTATATAAATAAATGGTATGGATAGCATCAGTGCAGTATTGCCATGAGTAGTTGCAATGACTTCACCACAAGTGATTCCAACTCTATTGTTCATGGTTAAACTTTGAAATTTCTAACATGCTTTCAGTAGCGTGTTTTGGGATCAAAACAGAATGCATTATAATTAACTGCCTGTGCCCTTTGCAGTGAACCTGCGCATTTTAGGTAACAGGCTTATTCATTTTAATTGGATAATGGTATTGCTGCTAAGTGCCATAACCCCCTGCTTTTCTGGAGTCTATGGGATATGCTCAGCTTCAGGGCCGGACTGGCCCACCGGGATACTGGAAAATTTCCCAGTGGGCCGGCATACTAGCGGGCCGTTCCAATTACAGGGTGACTGGCAGGAGGGGATGCCGGTCACAGAATGTAGCGTGGCCGAGCAGGCAGACCGCGGTAGAGGAGCTTCTGTTCCCCTACCTGATCTGACAGGAAGTGCTCACAGAGAGCACAAAACTGCTTCCTGTCCTCCACCACAGTCTGCCTGCTCGGCCACGCTACAGCAAGGTACAGGGAGAGCTTGGGGAAGGGGGAGGGGGGAACAAATGGGACACAGGGAGAGCTGGGAGGAGGTGTAGGGACTCATGGAGGGCTGGGTGCTGGCATAGGGACACATGGAGGGTTCGGAGGGTGCTATAGGAACACATGGAGGGTTCGGAGGGTGCTATAGGAACACATAGAGATGCATTGATGGGGATTGGTGCAGTGAAACACAGCATTGTGCCACATATGCGCAATAGCCCCCCCAATGCTTTCCTATGGGAATTGAATTAGCGTTGACTACACTCTTATTACAAAATAAAAAAACAAGGATAACATATTTTACTGCTGTGCAATAGCATGCATGCACAATGTCAGTCCAAATGACCAAACTTTTCTTAATATATCAAGAAAATGGACTGAAACATTGATTGTATGCAAATGCACTTCAGCTTACAATAAATCCGCTCTTTTGTCTATTTTGAAGCCCTATGAGTGCTTTCTTTCACGTTTGAGTGATAGTTTTCAGTTTTAAGGTATAGAATTTTTTTCTAGCGCTGCTTTTCATTCCCAGTCCAGCCCTGCTCAGTTTTCTGTGAAAATTATGTGAATATGATGTCTGAGCCACTTCCTCATTTAGTGACATTCAATTCTAGACGCTGATAAGCCTGGGTATGTGCCGCAAAAGCAGAACATTTAAAGGTGAGGATACTTTTTGCAGCATGCTTTAGTGTTTTTGGTGCTTGGTCTGTTCCTTTAAGCTGTGTTTTAAAATGTTATTGAAACTATTTTTGTATACCGTATTCTGAATTGCTGAATATATTGGATACATTCATTCAGTACCAAAAGCAAAATACTTTTTTTTTGTTAAATATCACCAGTGCATGTCTGCATGACTACAGGCAAATAAGTCTCAATGGGTCGGATATGTTGTGAAGCTCTGGCTTCACAACAGGGGTAGTAAATCCTAAAATACTGCTAAAACTCAGAGGCATTTCCTAAATTACCAGACACAATATCATTCCTCAGTGTGGAATGGACAGGAGGCAAAATAGACTTAATCTGATATTGATTAAAGTCTTGGCATTACTGCACTGGTAAGTGATCAAAATTTGAGAGTCTTCAGAAGACGTCTGCATCATCAGCAAAGCTTTCTTTTACAACCCTTTAAACCTGCAGGGGAGTGAGGGTGCAGGACTAAAAACCTTTAAAGAATCAGATCATGGATGTCGAACAATTTAATGAGATTCAGGCTGGTATTAGTTGCAATTCTTGTTCTACTTCCGGATACTTTAATTGCCAAGCAAATGCCAGATGTGCTGTTACACTAATAAATACATACTAGATATGACCAGGATGGAGATTAGCAATGTCCAAACTTTCTGTGACTATAAAAAAAAAAAAAAAATCTAAAAAAATCTGGGGTATAAAATATGCAAAATATATCGTTTATAACAAACAAAATAATACTGCTTCGCTCAAGGCAGTAATGAAAGTATTGGTGAAGAATAAAACCACTTTCATCTGAAACATGTTCAGGCTCGCACAGTTGGGTAACTTCTGCCAGTGTCCAAACAAGGGTCTTATAAGTTATTAAAGGACCACTATAGTGCCAGGAAAACAAACTTGTTTTTCCTGGCACTATAGTGCCCTGAGGGTGCCCCCACCCTCAGGGTCCCACTCTCGCTGGGCTGAAGGGGGAGGAAGGGGGTTAAACACTTACCTTTCTCCAGCGCCAGGCTCCCTCGGCGCTGGGGACTCTCCTCCCTCTTCTGATGTTATCGGCCAAGAACCACGCGCGCATTCAGCCAGTCCATAGGACAGCATTCTCAATGCTTTCCTATGGACACTGGCATCTTCTCACTGTGAAAATCACAGTAAGAAGCACCTCTAGCGGCTGTCAATGAGACAGCCACTAGAGGCTGGATTAACCCATATGTAAACATAGCAGTTTCTCTGAAACTGCTATGTTTACAGCAGGCAGGGTTAATCCTAGATGGACCTGGCACCCAGACCACTTCATTGAGCTGAAGTGGTCTGGGTGCCTATAGTGGTCCTTTAAGATTCTATCAATAACATTATTACCCCATAATATACAGTTTACTGTTATGTATTGCTCACAGATCAAATGACAGAAAAAAAAAAAGAGGTACAGATTTTTTTTTCAAAAAATAAATACATTTCTATTTACAGATTATATATTGAAAATTACTCTATAGTCAGCAGAACAACCACAGCTTATTGTAGTTTTTCTGGTGAGTATAATCATTCAGGTATTTTTATGTAAAAACGGTCTTTTCAGAGAAAATGCAGTGTTTACATTGCCCCCTAGGTACACCTATAGTGGCCACTCCTCTAGTGGCTACTGGAGATGCTTCCCGGGGCAATGCTGCACAGCAAATCCAATGCAGGGAAAGCATTGGGTTGGCTGAAATAATAAACCAGTTACGTTTTATTATCTTTTAAGGAGGTTAAGGGAGGGCAAGCCACCTAGATGATGTTTTTAACACTACAGAGTCAGGAATACATGCTTGTGTTCCTGACCATATAGTATTCCTTTAATAAATACATAATACGGTATATCAATATAAAAAAAATATATATATATTTCTGCTCCCCCCCCTCTTTATTTGTGACGTATTTTTGCTTGTCCTATGAACCAATTGGCAGGGAATGCACATAACAGTGTACTGCAAAAAAAAAAAAAAAAAAATTATGTATATGTATATAATTTTTCTTTTTAATATATATATATATATATAGCAGTACACCAACTTGACAATTTTTTTTACTATTTTGGTTCGTCTGAACCGTTTTTCCTAAGCAATTGCATGGACAAATTCATTAGGCCAAACTACATATTTCCCCCCTGCACAAGTCTAAAAAACAGTTTTAAAAGTTCAGTTTCATGCTAAAAGCACCGGAATTCTCCCAAGTGTCTTGTAGCATGTTAACCCAAAATACCAGCACACCCAAAGGCATAGGTCTAGTAGATATTATTGCGTTTCCTGTAATTATTCATGTTCATATCTGCCAGAAGATATATATAATAATCAATGTCATGGGACACTTTGTATCTGGCAGTGATTTCTTAATGACTCTGAGGTTATGGGCTTATGTTCATGGTGTACATAATAGATTGCAAGGAGTTTTGTCAGGAGAGAAGAGGCATGTTTGACGTCAGCACTATAATATCACTTATCTCCCCCCTGCCCTTCAATACTATTGATACATATTTTGCAAAGCCATATATTGGGAATTTCAAATAATATATAAAAAAAATACTTTATAAGAAGACTCAATCTGGCCAGCATCTAATCTGCACTGATGATGAAATTATTATTCTTCAATTTCATAAATATATCTGTGACCCACCCTCAGTTTAAACATATCTTCATGGTGTTACATGATTCTCCATTACCCCGATCAAAGAAGTTTCACTACATTTAACCAATGGCAAGCCAATGATCACAGCCAAGGGTTGTAGTTTTGGGTTGAAATCCAGGGGAATTATAACCAGTACAACACATTACCGATGAGTATTTATTGCATTGCTACAGCACCTCTATGAAGCTTATCTAGTTTATGTAACATTTTACATCTTCGCTGAGGTCATATATTAAAAGGACTGCTTTAGAGCTGAGAACATGTTGCAAATTATTCAGGGTGAAAGAAATTAAACTGTAACACTTCAACATACTGAGTGGGAAATGATAATAGCTTGTGGGTGTGGAAATGTATAGTTCTTCAACTTTCTTCCAATGGTGTATTTTTATACTCTCTGCATACTAAGAACAACATATATAACAGTGATGGCGAACCTATGGCACGCCGTGCCTTCTTTGTCGGCACGCGGCCATAAGTTCGCCATCAATGCAGAGTAGGCACCTGTTACCATGGCAACGCTACACACAGCATCGCGCGGGAGCACAGGGGAGCTGCTTCACAGATCCCTCCCCCTGTCTCCCGACCCGGAAGCAGTGCTTACCACCACCGGACCACCAGGGATGACTGTGTGTCTCCCCCCCTCCTTCATTAAAGGTAACAAGGAAGGGGAGGGAGAAGATACTGTTTTAATACTTTTTTTTTTTTAAACACGTTTCCCCCCCCAGCAGTACCCCTACCCGCCCACACGGTACCCCTACCCCCCCACACGGTACCACTACCCCCCCCCACACAGTACCACTACCCCCCCCACACACAGTACCACTACCCCCCCCACACAGTACCACTACCCCCCCCCCACACAGTACCACTACCCCCCCCCCCACACAGTACCACTACCCCCCCCCCCCACACAGTACCACTACCCCCCCCCCACACAGTACCACTACCCCCCCCCCACACAGTACCACTACCCCCCACACGGTACCCCTACCCCCCACACGGTACCCCTACCCCCCCACACAACACACAGTACCCCTACCCCCCACCCAGTACCCGTACCCCCACACACCACACACAGTACCCCTACCCCCACACAGTACCCCTACCCCCCACACAGTACCCCTACTCCCCACACACCACACACAGTACCCCTACCCCCCACACAGTACCCCTACCGCCCACACACAGTACCCCTACCCCCCACACACAGTACCCCTACCCCCCACACACAGTACCCCTACCCCCCACACACAGTACCCCTACCCCCCCACACAGTACCACTACCCCCCCACACAGTACCCCTACCCCCCACACACAACACACAGTACCACTACTCCCCCACACTGTACCCCTACCCCCCACACAGTACCCCTACCCCCACACAGTACCCCTACCCCCACACACCACACACAGTACCCCTACCCCCCACACCACACACAGTACCCCTACCCCCCACACAGTACCCCTACTCCCCACACACCACACACAGTACCCCTACCCCCCACACAGTACCCCTACCCCCCACACACAGTACCCCTACCCCCCACAAACCACACACAGTACCCCTACCCCCCACACACAGTACCCCTATCCCCCACAAACCACACACAGTACCCCTATCCCCCCCACACAGTACCCCTATCCCCCCCACACAGTACCCCTATCCCCCCCACACAGTACCCCTATCCCCCCACACAGTACCCCTATCCCCCCACACAGTACCCCTATCCCCCCCACACAGTACCCCTATCCCCCCCACACAGTACCCCTATCCCCCCCACACAGTACCCCTATCCCCCCCACACAGTACCCCTATCCCCCCCACACAGTACCCCTATCCCCCACACACAACACTCCTACCCCCCCCACACAGTACCCCTATCCCCCACACACCACACACAGTACCCCGACCCCCCACACAGTATTCCTACCCCCACACAGTACCCTTAACCCCCACACACAGTACCCCTACCCCCCCACACAGTACCTCTACCCCCCCCACACAGTACCCCTACCCCCCCACACAGTACCCCTACCCCCCCACACAGTACCCCTACCCCCCCCACACAGTACCCCTACCCCCCCCACACAGTACCCCTACCCCCCACACACCACACACACAGTACTCCTACCCCCCCACACAGTACCCTTACCCCCCACACACCACACACAGTACTCCTACCCCCCCACACAGTACCCTTACCCCCCACACACCACACACAGTACACCTACGCCCCCCACACAGTACCCCTACCCCCACACACAGTACCCCTACCCCCACACACAGTACCCCTACCCCCACACACAGTACCCCTACCCCCACACACAGTACCCCTACCCCCCACACACAGTACCCCTACACCCCACACACAGTACCCCTACACCCCACACACAGTACCCCTACCCCCACACAGCACCCCTCCTCTCCCCAGCACCCCTCCCCTTCCCCACACCCAGCATCCCTCCCCTCCCCTACCCCCACACACAGTACCCCTACACCCCACACACAGTACCCCTACACCCCACACACAGTACCCCTACACCCCACACACAGTACCCCTACCCCCCCCACACAGTACCCCTACCCCCCACACACAGTACCCCTACCCCCCACACAGCACCCCTCCTCTCCCCAGCACCCCTCCCCTTCCCCACACCCAGCATCCCTCCCCTCCCCTACCCCCACACACAGTACCCCTACCCCTACACACAGTACCCCTACCCCCCACACACAGTACCCCTACCCCCCACACACAGTACCCCTACCCCCCACACACAGTACCCCTACCCCCCACACAGCACCCCTCCTCTCCCCAGCACCCCTCCCCTTCCCCACACCCAGCATCCCTCCCCTCCCCTACCCCCACAGCAAAGCACCCTTAACCCCGCCCAGCACCCCTACCCCCAAACAGCAAAGCACCCCTACCTCCCCACACAGCACAGCACCCCTCATACACACACACACACACATAAAGCACCCCTCACACACACACAGCATCCCACACACAGCAGCCCTACCCCCCCCACACAGCACCCCCACAACACACACACACACACAACTCCCTTACCCCCGCCCAGCACAACTACCCCCGCCCAGCACCCCTACCCCGCCCAGCAGCCCCACCCCCGCCCAGCACCCCCACCCCCACACATACAGCACCCCCACCCCCACACATACAGCACCCCCACACATACAGCACCCCTCACACACACACACAGCACCCCTTATACACACACACACAGCACCCCTTACAAACACACACACACCCCCCCTCACACACACACACCACCCCACACACACACACACAGCACCCCTCACACACACAGCACCCCTCACACAAACAAACACAGCACCCCTCACACAAACACACACAGCAACCCACACACACACAGCACCCCTCATACACACAACACCCCCCCCCACACACCACACACACACAGCAACCCTCAGACACAGCACCCCTCACACACAGCACCTCACACCCACTACACCTCTCAATGCAGTATGTGGTTGTATTCAGCAGTCTGTGTGTGTGCGTGTATTCAGCAGTCTGTGTGTGTATGTATTCAGCAGTTTGTGTGTATTCAGCAGTTTGTGTGTGTGTGTGTATTCAGCAGTCTGTGTGTGTATTCAGCGGACTGTGTGTATTTATTCAGCAGTCTGTGTGTGTGTACTCAGCAGTCTGTGTGTGTGTACTCAGCAGACTGTGTGTGTGTACTCAGCAGACTGTGTGTGTGTACTCAGCAGACTGTGTGTGTGTACTCAGCAGACTGTGTGTGTGTACTCAGCAGACTGTGTGTGTGTACTCAGCAGACTGTGTGTGTGTACTCAGCAGACTGTGTGTGTGTACTCAGCAGACTGTGTGTGTGTACTCAGCAGACTGTGTGTGTGTACTCAGCAGACTGTCTGTATGTGTATTCAGCAGACTGTGTGTGTGTACTCAGCAGACTGTCTGTATGTGTATTCAGCAGATTGTGTGTGTATTCATCAGTCTCTGTATTCAGCAGTCTTGTGTGTGTGTGTGTGTATTCAGCAGACTGTGTGTATGTATTCAGCAGTCTGTTTGTGTATGTATTGCATTTGTTGGAGATACTAATAAATATAAGCTTAATTTTATCTATTTATATCATTATTTAACATTTGTATCATTGAACTCTCTGTTGTTGTGTTCCTTTAAAACAAAAGTTGTTAATTAGTTCGGACAACAGTACGAGTTGTTTTTTCTAAACTTAAACCTCAGTATTCAGGTTTAATTGCCGTGTTGGCACTTTAAGGAAAAAAAAGTTGGCATGTATTGCGGTTTGAGCACTCGGGCTCAAAAAGGTTCGCCATCACTGATATATAATAATGTTTAGCATGTTCTATTTTATAGTTGTGATTCTAGAATGAGTAGAGTGACATTCCAAAATCGAAAACAACATTTTACTAAAATTTCAACTCTGTCATAAGATATACATAAGACAAAGTCAGCATTGATTTTGCATCATTGTAAGCAGTAAATGGTTGCAAAATATTGCAAGAAACTGTGCCCTGATGAGCGTCCACTTGTTACAGCTGCATTGGGCAATCAGAAGTAGGTGGCACCTGCATGGCAAGATCTATGGAAGGTCCTGTGTTTTCAAGTGATCTTCCATAGATTCATGTTTAGTATGTATGGCAAAGAACAAAATTGGCATGCTCCTAGCCCAGTTTCATCTAGTAGTAGCTGAAGGAGGTGAAGCAGAGAATGGCAGTACCAAGGATGGAATAGGTCTCAGGAGATTCATGGTTTGTTAAACCACCCAACAATAATCATTTGAGATTTAGTGGTTATGGTGCTAACAGTGTATGTCCTTTTCGTCTAGCATTCATTTTCTCTCCACTAAAAGTTTACGTCTTTATATACAAAACCAAATGCCTCAAAAATAAAAACGGTTTCACATTTTGTTGCGTTTTATTTATCTTGTATTTGGCTTTGCTTAAATGTTTACATGGAGTACAGTGCAGGGTTGAGACAGAATGGAGCTCTGGATGAGGTCTAGATACCATCTTGCCGGGTTGAACATTTAATTGGAGAAACCCAAAATATCCGTAAGAAGTAGTAAAGTTAAGAATAAATATTTCTGGATTTATTTTACAAAGCGAAAAAGACAGAATGTGGGCAGAGTATATGGGTTAGGATTTACAGGGTGGTGTGAGGAAGAAAAGTGGGAGAAGAGGGATTTAAAGTAGTCCACAAGTCTTATTCGATTTGGAAGTCAAGGGGGACCTATAGCATTTTGTAAAGGGGTTACGAGAGAACTATAGCATTTTGTAAAGGGGTTACGGGGGAACTATAGCATTTTGTAAATTAACCTTGCCGTCTATGGGAAAAAAGTCATAAAATCCTGTTATTGTTGCTACCATCCATTAAGCATTTAGACTTCTGCAAACACGGTGTCACAATGACATGTTAGCAAACGAAAAAGTAATCATGTTACATCTGCTCTTCAAGCATTGGAGTGGGCTGCCAGTACATATAATGGAATTTTGAATGAGTATCTGAACTGACCAGTAGAAAACTAAACATGTTGTTTAAACAGAAAATCAAGCATTTAAACCCACTTAGCCTTCATTAATATGTACCAAGGATGTCCCATCATCTTCACTTACAAATCAACCATGTTTTCTTTGCTGTTATTATTGAAGCTGGTATTACACACTGGTGTATTCCATCCCTGGAAGACAAAATACCCATCATTATCTTTACAAAAGAACACAAACGGTAATATTCTAACTACCGTAAATTCTTTAGGATTACCTACCACCTGTACTCTATGCCCAGAGGCCATTGATGACTAGTGTCTAAATCCTTAGATTTACTTAAAACCACAGACCCTGTAGACGTTCTCATGAAAACTCCGATATTTAGAATAAGAAAAACCTGTTTCAAGGACATTCTGAATTTAATATTAGTATGTCTAGTCCTCTCTTTAAGGGGTTTTGTTATATAAGGGCTTAAGCAGAAGGCTTAAATGAAAACTATAGTGTTAGGAATGCAAAGTGGCAAAATTACCATGAAACCAACAGAATGTCTCAGATGATTTCTCATCCTGCTGGATTGAATATTAAGGCTAACGGCTTATGACTTAGGGACACGACTAGCTGTTACTAGCCAACCTTACCTCTTCTCTTTCATACACTACCCAATAAGATTAAATATTTTTTCTTTCCGGTGGGATAATTATGATACTGATATTTTTTTCTCCCTATTTGTGATCAGGGGAACACACAATATTTTAACAGGGTTTCAAGATGTTTAATCTTAAATGTGCATCAAAGAATATATGTCGATGTACCTTGGCGCTTGGTTGATGCTCCGCCTCCTCCAACGTCATCTTATGGGGGACCTAATGTTCATGCGCAACGAGCATTGCCTAAATACTTTCCTATGGGTATTTCACCGACGCTGGATGTCTTCAAGCAGAGCGTGAGACACTGCACCTAGGCCACTTCAATATTATGAAGTAGTGTTGGTGCCTATAGTGTTACTTTAAACTTGGCATAATAAAACTAACCTAACCTACACATTGTGCCTAAAGTAAGACCAAGAGGGCCCTGCATACATTCTAGAGGCCATATGTCAAGTTGATAAAGCAAGGTTTAATGCATGCTCAGTAGTGACAAAAGGGTCAATGATTACTATGTAGATTAGAAAGTATTTTTAATGCATTGAGATACATTTGGGTTATTTTGAGAAGGTATGTCATTTTCTTTCTATCTGCAAAGGTACGTGCATCTCACACATCTTATTGCTTTGCAAGATATTAATTAACATATCACAACCAGCACTGATTCTCTTTACAAGTACAGAACTTTTAAACACACAGAAGCTATTTCACACCTTAATGAAATGTGTGGGATCTTAATCCTACAGCTATTTATTAACCCACATCGCTCTGCAATATAACAAATGTCTGACCTTCATCAATTCTACCTTAAATTAAACATTGGATAAAGTTAATATTTTTGCTGCAGTAGGCACTTACTTTAGCTTAGGAAACAGTTATAAAAAATAATTAATTAACCAAACAGCCTGTTCCTTAACAAAAGACAATGGGAAAGGTGGCATGAATGTCAATAACAAACTTATTTCACATGGAAGGTGGGAAAGAGCAGTGTGGGAAGTTGTTAGAGGTGTTTTATATGTTTTTGAATTTTTGTTGTTGCTTTCTAAAAGTGTAGCAGTTTCTAAATGTTTGGTGCAAATTTGCACTACACGTTTACTAAAATTAACAATTTAATATGCTTTCCACATTACTCAATACGGGTAGAAAAGCCTTCCAAATAATATATTTTCAGAAATCAGCATTCAAGTCTAAGGGAATTGTTGTACAAAAATCATTAGGAATTTTTTTTGTAACCACATTGAATAATTTGGAAAGTTTATTAAATCTTACTAAGAAAAAACAGAGAAGAAGAAATGGATTGCTTATGAAGATGCATAGTCTTCAACAGGGCTCAACCAGGGTATTTGTCATCCCATACACCTTGTGCCCTTCCCAAAGCAGGCGGCTGTGTGCAGGGCCGGATTAACATAGGGGCTGATGGAGCTGCAGCTCCAGGCCCAGGCCCATGGAATAGGCCCATTGGTTTAAAAAAAATAAAATAAAAATTTTTTTTTACATTTTTTTTTTTACACACTACTCTTAGGGTTGCCAGGTATTTCTCATGTATTTCTTAGGGTTGCCAGGTATTTCTCAGAAGTATTTCTCAGGTATTTGAGGCTGCCTAGCCGGTGCCGGTATTGCAGTAATACCGGCAATACAAATGTCTGTCTCAGTATAAACATAGATTATTCTGCAATACCAGCGCCGGCCAGTAGGGGTCGCTGTTTCTGTGGAGAGAGGCAGTGAAAAGAAGTTACGGCATCTCCCTCCCTGCCTCTCTCTACTCACTGATCCGCGGGGGAGCAGCTCTGCACAGAGAGTCCAGACAGCAGCTCCGAGACATGGGGACGCTGAGACATTGGGACACTGGGGAACATGGGGACCCTGAGCATGGACGTCCGCGGGGGGGGGGGACATAATTGTAATGACATCCATGCTTGGCCCCTTTTTGACAGTGTCATTAAAGGGAAGGAGCATAGTCATTTTCACATAAAGCAAGGATGAAGAGCGTTTTAACAACTATGGTGTCAGGAATATATGTTTGTATTCCTGACACTATAGTGTTCCTTTCATCAAATTACAGGAACATTCTGGTCACCATAACAGCTTTATCTAAATGAAAATGCTGTGATGCAAGGAGGCCCCTGGGTGCTCTTTCTTTGAAGGAGTGAAACCGCTCTCAAATGGTTTACCCCCAACGGCTTCCTTCAGCTCCAGATCTCCAGGTCGCTCAGTGGTATTCGACTTCTGAAACAGAGTGTCAGGAAGTGCAGATTGACGTTGGGCATGGGTGCCGCTGATTGACTAGAGTGTTCAGCTGACACTCTAAGCCAATCGCTAGTTCCCGATTCATAACAATGTTTTACGTTTTTATGAATGGGGAGCTACTGATTGGCTTAGAGTGCTAGCTGACCCATCTAGCCAATCAGCGGCACCCATACCAAGCGGCCCTCTGTGTTTGCTGACACTCAGTAAATAAAAGTTACATTAACACTGATATTGTTTGTTTTTACCTGGGGAGATGAGAAGGTCCAAAGTTTCCCTGCCAGGCCCAGGTACCAACGCCTTATGATGTGGTGTCCAGAATGAAGTGCTCCAATCTCATTTTCTTCTCCTTCATTTGACACAGTCTTCTTTGTCTTCTGAGGCTTCTTCTGCTCCTTTACCTTTCTGCTACTTTCTGCTACTAGTGACATCAGGACACTGGGAGACATGAGGACACAGACTCTAAGGGACACTGGGAGACATGGGGATACAAACACTAGGGGACACTGGGCGACATGGGGACACAGAGGCATGGAGACACAGGGAGACATGGGGACACTGGGTGACTTTGAGACATTGGAGACATGGCAGTGTCCCCATGTCTCCCAGCCAGTGTCCCTAGTATCTCAGTATCCCCATGTGTCCCTGGTGTCTCTCAGTGTCTGTAGTGTGCCAGTGTCCCTAGTGTCTCAGTGTTCCCTAGACTCCCAAAGTCCCCTAGTCTCCCAATGTCTCTGTGTCCCCATGTCTCCTAGTGTCTCAGTGTCCCCTAGTATAAAAGAAAAAATCTCAGGCATTCACTGTGATAGATTTAGGCAGGTTTATTGGACACCGCAACGTTTCGACCTGTACCCAGGTCTTTATCAAGTCTCCAATGTCCCCTATGTATCAGTGTCCCCTATGTATCAGTGTCTCAGTGCCCCATGTCTCTCAGTGCCCCATGTCTCTCTGTGCCTGTAGTGTCTCTGTGCCCGTAGTGTCTCTGTGCCCGTAGTGTCTCTGTGCCCGTAGTGTCTCTGTGCCTGTAGTGTCTCTGTGCCCGTAGTGTCTCTGTGCCCGTGTCCCCTAGTATAAAAGAAAAAAATCTCAGGCACTCACTGTGATAGCTTTAAGCAGGTTTATTGGACACCGCAACATTTTGACCTGTACCCAGGTTTTTATCAAGTCTCCAGTGTCCCCTATATATCACAGTGTCTCAGTGCCCCATGTCTCCCCATGTCCCCTCGTGTCTGTCACCCAGTGTCCCCAAGAGTCTCAGATTTCCCAGGTCTCCCAGTGTTCCCTAGTATCTGTGTCCCCATGTCTCCCAGTGTCCCAATGTCTCTCAATGTCCCCTAGTGACATGGGGACACTGGGAGACATGAGGACACAAACACTAAGGGACTGGGAGACATAGGGACACAGACATTCCCCCTTTTTGTGTATGTTCGCCCTTTCGGCCGTTCTGGTTATGTGATTTGTGTCAGTAGCCCACCCTTTTACCGCATCCATAGACTTTCTGCTTTACTGGACACTGCTGTTAGGGGGTATGGGTTTACTTAAAAGATGAAAGCATGAGATTAGCAAAGGGTATGTGTTTTCTCATAGTTGCATCCTATGAGTTTCCCTACAGCATCATCTCCATCAGATACATGACGCTTAGGAGGTAGGACTGTTTTAGTGTTTTTGGTCAATAAGATTTTGTAATTAGGCCCATCATAATTATCAGCACCAGGCCCACTGGGCTCTTAATCCGGCCCTGGCTGTGTGGAGTAATCTTCCTGTTCTGTTCCCTTGTGAGCCTTGCTGTGCTGCCGGAAGCCGGGATATGACGTCACTACAGCTCTGGCATCACTAAACGACGTGAGAGGGAGCAGAGCAAGAGGATCACAGTAACTCCACTGGACCGCAAGAAAAGGATCCACTCCAGGTCTCAGAAACGACAGTGTTTACATAGGAAAGCCTGCAGGGATAGGCTATGGACACCAGGAAAACTACATTAAGCAGGTATATTTTGAAGCCAGGGATATAATGCCGAAGAGTTGCACACACATTCTGTAAATAAATAGCAGCACGTCTGTAATACTTATTGCTGCCTTCAATATGGTGACGCACCTTAACCTTTTAGGCACATGACCAAGCGCTATCCGTCCGAGCACGCAGTCTCACATTTAAGCATTTTGGAGTACACACATTTAACGAGAACATGGGGAAACATCACAGGGGTTCAAACCCTATAAACATCAGGCTTTTTTGGGGGGAGGGGAAGAAACATTTACTTTTTCCTTATGAAATCTAAATGTAAATATGCTAAGATTTACAGTAAACTCCTGTGTTTATTACTGACATTTTTGATACAATTGTGTATATCATGGTAACTTAATGCCATTGAGCAGTCCGGGGCTCTGGAGACATCAAAATATGTGTAATTATGTTCTCTTTACACATCAGAAATTTATTTTTGTTATATTACTTGTCAGCAAAGGAGCTAGGAAAAAGAATTGCTGTGTTTTAGCGCTGAATTAAAATGGTGTCAGCGGCACATAGCACCTGGAGCCTGTAATGTAAGTCCTACTAATCACATGCACGTCAAGACATATACCTTACAGGGCTACTCTATGGAAAACTTTTTTTTTCTTTAAATTTGTATTTTATTTAATTTTTGCACAAAAGCATATATTCTCGTGAGTGTATGGCAATGGATAATAAAACATTACACGCCTATTGTGGCTGGACAAGTATTCTGTGGGTTCTACAACATAATTTGTACATGCTTAAGTAGGTGAGTAGGTGCCTGCTTCCTCCTGTCTCTCCAAACTTAGATCTCGCTGTGTATGTCATAATATAGTTCTATATCCAACGCTTTAATTTTATGTCAGTGATAGTGCAGTCCAGATTTAGAATTTTTAATGCTAAACACTGAACTACATTGTACAAAGCTCACTCACTGTGAGAACTCCCATATCTTAAATAACTGTACCCTTCCTTACATAGAGTTAAGGGTGAAATGGATCTATTTATGATCAGTGATTTTATAAAACTTAATGGAATAGATCTGCAGATTTACAAATGACTGTCCGTGGCTATTTTACACAGTGACTTTTGATAATTGTGTGTTACATTTTGCATCAGATTATTTCCTTTATTTTGTAAACTTTGCGTGATAATTTTAAACATTCCCATACATCTTTGAGGAATCCTACAGTTCATTATGATATGTTAACGATGACCCTAACTTTGTGGTTGTCTCATGGGTGGGTTGGTATTAGGTGATCTTGACAACATTAGCGTGCTTAAACTAGAGTTTGCATTTCAAAAGTAAAACTAATGCATGTAAATGTTTTCTGAGGACACGCCGTGAAATCAATTATTCTCAAACACGTGAAATTGCTTGTTTGAAGGCAGCTGTAAAATGTTTTGATGACAATTTTAAACGTTGAAGCGCAGTAATTAATGTACTTTCATACAGTACTGAAGAACGCCTGAGGATTATTTTAAGCCCTCTTTCCAGAAAGTCAAGGTGTGTACGCTTTTTCTTTTTAACACTGGCCAGAAAAATAATTAATGAAACGTGATTTGTCATGTATTCATTAGTTTTTGAACCCCATAACATCTTAAAACAGTACTCAACTGCTTAGACGATTTGGAACACAAACAAATTTGCATCAACATGATGGCCATCCTCAGGGTATTTAAGATGGGGTACGTTCCTTCTCTTATCAAAATATACTCCTCAGCAATATAAAGACACAGTCTGTTTCTTTCATGGCATGCAGGACCGGGATTAACTTGTTCCTAGTGCTGCACATCCAGCCCCAGGCCTATCCTGTTGATTTTGGCTTGGTTACAACCTAGAAATGGTGCTGCAATTGTTGATCATCACAACATTTCCAATAGAACTTCCTAAACATTTATAGTAATAACACAAACATTTTGTCGTGATTCTGCGCAGGTCAGACAGGAGACTTATGCCTGGGTTTATTTCAGGTTGTTTATTTGATTCTTTAGGCATGGTTCAGGCAAAGGAAACAATATGAATTACAAGATAAACAGAGAAAAGGAATAATAAAGATAAAGGGAAAAAACAGAATTACAGGTGAGTAAGTAGAAGGTGAAATAATATACGTTTCGGCAATATGCCCCAAAACAGGAATACAGGAAATAGGAATACACTTAGTAAAAACTAAACAGGAATAGAAAGGGATAAATTATAACAGGTTGAAGCAAAGTAATTGAGGTGATCATCCTCTTTGGATTATAAACATAACTGTAGATTCAGGGTGTTTGTGGACACTTGCAAATAATAATGTCCATAATATCCAGGCAGGATGGGAGGAAAAACAATATGAATTCAAAGTCCAGTTTCGAAACAAAGCAGGGTAGAATTGGATGAATCAAGATGGTTGCAGGTAAGTAAGGTTGGAGAAGGAGGTCAGGATTCAGTTGAGTTAGGAACAGGTCTTTATCAGGTTATAACAAATCTCAGTAAGAGCCAGGAGCAGAGCACAACTTCTCTCTCTCAATGTAAAGGCCCTGTTGTGAGCCGGGTGTAGCCTTAGGAAGCCCTTTCATTAGTCCAGGCAGGTGAGGATGATAAGGTGACTTGCAAGGTTAGTGGTAAGGAAGGCCACTAGTGACGATAAACAGGTATTGCATGAATTAATAACAGAAGAAAATGAAACATGTTCCTGGTTGTCAGGATAGGATACTGACACATATCTGTAGATGTTCAACCTTCTCTTTATTCATATACAAATCACAAAGTGTATTCAGAAGATGAAGGAGAGATCTTAGCAATGTAGGGTATATAGGATTTCCTTGTATTTACCTGTACCCATTCGGTTATTTCCTCTCCCTGCTAGTTAAGTGACTGTAAAGTATTCGTTGTTATTTCTGTGTTCGGGACATTTATTCGTTCTACCGAACGGAGACCACCCTGGGTAGCAATCAGAACTTAGAACACCAAGTAACCACGAAAACTGCAAGGTAATTGAGTGCTTCTAGGTGGCCGCCATTCGGCATACCAACACGTGGCGAGAACAAAGGATGGCGGCCATCTTAGATCTCCCGAACGTGGTCAGCGGGACTTACTCGTGGATTGCCTGGAACCATTTTCAGCATGACAAACACACGAACACCCGGTGTCTATAGAAGTCCCGTCTGACCGATTTCCACTTACAGTATCAAACTGGCGTTCGGGAGTTTCAATCAACCGAATGAGGGGAGCATTCATATGGAACCAGATGCTGTATAACTGTGGTAGTTTTCGTGTAATTCCGCACAAACGGAGATTGGCTCTTGCTACCAATTTCATGGAACTCTAACTCTGATACAACCACATGGCGAGCCGGTCAAACTTCCACACGATGCGACACGAAAACTACCAAACGGATTTTCGGGCAATTTGGATATGTTACTCCTATTATCGTCAGCTACTCAGGGATGTGGTTTTATATATTTCTATGACATGTAGAAAATATATTTTGAAAAATGTGGAAAATTGTTAATGTTTCTGGCCAGTAGATAATTGAGTTTAGTATGTTGCTGAAACTCAATTATCTAGCCTGGCCCAGAGGAGGAGCTTGTATTGTATAAATTGAATGCCTGTTGCTTCTAGTAAATCAGTCTTGTTCCAGCATTAAGCTTTGGCTCATGTGTGGATTATTTGGCGATACCAGAGTTATTTTACCCTGTGGATTGTTGTTGTTATTCTGCTATTGGGAAATAGGGAATACTGGATGGTGATACAGATTACTACCGTCACATAGGGTATAATATTGCTTGACAAGGACTACATTTTGTTCCTCAATTTAATTCAATTTCTAATAGATTCCCTGTTAACATTTTTCGTATTTTACGACTGCATGTACATAGCAAAAGCCGGACTTTTGCAAGCCTATCTAGGCTATATAGGGATATTCTCCCCACCTGACATCGATGTGGGATATTCCCTGGTAATAGCAAAACCAAGGGCCTAAGAGTAAAATTGATTCAACAGAAATCATGTTAATATAAATAATTGGCATTGCTGCAAGTTACACACTAAATACCTTTAAAATTATAAAATTAATGTAACTAGTGTCTTTTTAAAACTGGTTACAAGGGGAAGTCTGACTGTACATTGTAGAGATATTAAGAATGTTTGTAATTCATATATTCTTATAAATCTTAGGTCTTATACACCAATATGGAGATTTTGTAACGCATTTGGTTGATAGTTGTCTGTAGATCTCCATCAGTGTTTCAGTTGATAGAAATATAATAAATTAAGGTAACTGGTACAATAATATAGTTGTATTATACGACAGCATACCAAAGTTATCAATTAAGTTTATCCATTGCTTAATAGCAAGTAAGCGAAAAACATCTGGGGTCCATGAGTACACCAGCTACAAGATTGTGTATGTTTCATCTGTTTTTTTACTATTATGATTTCTAATTTTTTGTCCGATTTGCTCGACTGCCTGTGACTCCCTCCCTTAGTGTTAAAGTTCAACTGTGATTATTAGGTATTGATCTTTTTCCTTCCAGTTACTTACTTTGTGTATAGTATTTACTACATACAATTTACTTTATCCAATTTTAGTGTGCATTGGCATTTTTTTTACATTTCTTTTTGTATACAAACCTGTATACAAAAAAGTCATTACTGTAAAATATTATATGTTGAATGAATGTATAAGTACATAGAAAAATAAATATTTTTAAATGCTATTTGCCCAGTTTATTACAAACATATCTTATGTTTAACTATAATAAGGCGAGAACATCCAACATACAGACATTTTTATACTAATGTTACATCTTAGCAAAGCCTGACCTCTAGTGGTAATGTACAGGAAAATGAAGAAAAAAATAAAATACCCACACTAAAGGGATGCTACGGACCACTCCTGGTGCCTTCCATATGCAAGTAGTCAAGCTGTTTAAGAACAATTTGACAAATTACCGGAGTCTCCCGCATGCTTACACCACATCTGGCTTCTCTTGAAGGATAAGCCGGATGTTTTCCCTGCAGTGGCGGAACATAGAGATGGTCCTGGTGCAAGAATATTTGTGTGCCTATTGCAGGGGTGGCCAAAAGATATATACCCATATGTCATACAACTCCTACAATACTCTGTCAGCTGGGGATCTACCATTTACCCATCCGTGCAGGGTTGTATTTATAACACTGAGCAGTGTGTTTGAATGTAAGCGTTTTTTGTATAGAGTATGTGTGAGTAAATGAAGGAGTGTGTTTAAATGGAGGTTTGTGTTTGTGTGTAGTGTTTTTGAATGTAGGTGTGTGTAAATATATTGTTGGTATTTTAATACAGAGGTGTATTTGTATGTAGTGTTGACGTTTGAATTTAGGGTTGTATTTGTGTGTAGCTTTGTCATTCAATTGCGGAGATGTATGCACATATTATTTATTATTATATTATTTATATAGCGCCATCACATTCCGTAGCGATGTACAATGGGTGGACTACACAGACACACCGATACACACAATGCACCCAGTCACCTCCTCCCGCAACATCACGCAGATGGAGGACCTAATACGCATGCACGGAGAGTACCAATGGAGTATTAGAGCTTCTCAATAAGAAAGCATTAAATCAATGCTTTCCTGTGGAGATTTTGAAGAAGCGGTTTGTTTTCATGCAAAGTGTGAGGACCTCCAGCATGGTTTCATTGAGTTAAACTCGGTTAGAAGCCAGGAAGCGACTGTAGTGGCTGTCTGGAAAACAGTACATACACTCAATATACTCACAGATCCAAACAATACATGCCCAGTAGAATTATGCGTACATACATTTATACACATGCAGTTGTCAAATATGAATATATGCTTTTAGATGTTTTTAGGCCTACAATGTCCAGTTAATAATAGGGATCGATCAATATACATTTTTAAGGGCCAATATGTATTATCAGTGGCCTTTTGGGCAGATAGCCGATAACTGGTACTGATATTCTGCTAGTGCTGTACTAACGGGTGAGACGGGGGAAAGGAGGGTGGAGGGCATCTGCCCCGTGTGCAACTTACGTTGAAGAGGGGGCGGCTGGAAACCAGCGCATTCTATCTTCTGTTTCCAGCAGGTCTCTCTAACTCGAGAGCCGATTGTGCAACGCAGAGCGTTGCTGTGGTAACCCACGACAATGCTACCCGCTCTAGCGGCAATATCAGCAAAAGTTTATACCAATATTTGCCAAAGTGCTCAATCTAATCCGATTTCTGCCTTAGTTTGGCATTCAAGTGACGCCTTAGAATTTTGTGCCTAAAGGCACCTGACATGTATTTTCAGCAATGTCCCTAGCCAGAAATCCCTGAAGCAGTTTATACTAAAGCATTTTTAGGGATGTCTGACAATTTATTAAGTCAAAGTCAGAGCTCGAGTCCTAGAGGAACTGGTGGAAACGTTGTTCCTGTACTTTTTCCCCCAGCAGGAACGTGTTAGGCCAGAGGTTGGCAACCTATGGCACGCAAACCACACCAGTCCCTGAAATACACCAGTCCGTCACCTTATCAGGGTGATTAACTTTAGCCTGAATGGTCCCGTACCGAATGCGGCAAAACCATTCTGCTGCATACTGGCCCATTCAGACTTTAAAATCTGTTCTTGATATTTAACAATGTCCAGATCTTGTAATTTAGGATTTCAGCCGGGCCAAACACTGCTGGACGGCTAAAATCCAGACAGAATAGTGCAAATCAGGGCCCAGATTATTTGGCCCTGAATGTCTGTACATGCATATGAGAATAAAATATATTTTTCGAGTGTGGGAGGTGGAAATCTTGGGTAAGTTCCCATGCTTTTTTCCCTTTTTTCCCCAGAACGTGATCCCTGGTCAAAGTGATGTCATAAAATGAAGTCATGACAAAAACAAAACTAATTCTGAAATCTTTCCTCACCTGTATTTTCTTACCTTTTTTTTTCCTTTTTCAAATCATTAACAAAAGGCTTTCCATTACTGGATTAGAAATTTTTGCAAACGACTCAAAACAAAACAATAGATTGGAAACTTTAGCTTGCTGTGTCTATCAAAGCAAATATTTGAAGAACCGAGAATACAAAGTTATTGATTGAATGAGCTTCTGTTTAAAAAAAAAAAGAAAAAAATAGATGTCTGTCAAGACAATTACTAACTCTTTAAAAACCAAAGAAAATAGTTACTTGTGCACTATCCCAAATCCCTATGCACATTTAAATATCTGGAAGTTATGACTATCACTCCAATGGCCATTTAAGTCTAAGCTCACCTGCCACGTCAAGTTAGCGTAGGACTCACCTAAGAGATTTGCCTTGACGTGGCAGGTGAGCTTACACCTAAGTGGCTACTGGAGTGACACTAAAAACCTACAGTTATTTAAATATGCAATTAGGATTTGGGATAGTGTGCAAATAACTCTTCTTTGATTTTTTTTATAGTATGTATTGGGGTTGATCTGTACTCTGGTCATTGCTGATGCCTTGTAGTGGGAGTTTGAGCGCAGGACTTATTAACAATTCTGATTATGATTATCTGATAGAGATATATATATATATATATACTACAACTGATCACTAGCGGGATATATCATAATGAATGCATGTATGTAATATACATACATTATAATATATCCCAAAAGTGATCGGTTAAGAACAAGTTCTACATTAAATTATATTTCCCTTTTTTTTTAAAACAGGTTTTGTTAGTAGGTACCATTTTGGATTCTAAAGTCAATTGGAGGTTCCTTTAAAACTTGCAAATTTCATCTAGAATTGGTTAAATTGTTTCAGACTAGATTTGGGTTTTCGCCTGTTGCTGTAACAAATGTTTGTCAGACTTACATTGTTATGTCTTGCAAGATACGAGGAAGCTTTTAACATGCCTGATCTTGAAAACAAACTATGAGCATTTTCTTTGCAGATGACACACACTATGTGCAGAGGAGACATTTTTCTTTCTGCATGTGAGCTTTGTACTGACATAAATAGCAAAAAGCAATAGTGATACAACCTGTAATATATAATATTTTAAGCCATTTATTGGTCACCGATATGGCATGCAAAAATATTCTGTATGTTTTGCCCCCAATTACCAGAAATGTGTTTCACATTTCAACAAAATGGGCTATTAGGGAATAGATATAGAATATACAAACAGAAAGGTAATTCATGATTCTTGTGAAACACCCCAATGGGGTAAAAACCATCCCTTTATGGAATTAAGTGGATTTATCTAGGCCCTATCTCCCACACAACGTATGCATAACTTTCCTAGTCACATCTTTCTTGAAGTCACATAGTTCTCCTTGTCCATCGCTTGCTGTTACACACACCATTTATAAACATGTAAAGTACCATGGAATATGATGGTGCTATAAAAGTTATAGAGAAAAGTGAGACTTGGCTGTCATAGCACTTTGTGCTTTGCGATAGCTGCCATAATATGGAAAGCCTGTAAAAGGGCTTTCCCACTAGGAATGCTCATTCTGCGGTGAGCCCTCCATGGGTGAAGATTGATTTTTTTTTTTTCCGGCTTGGGTTTTTATTTTTGCAACTTATTGTTTTGCAATAGGGCCTTTTATTTTAATGTGGCACGGTCACTAGGGCAGGGAAAGGTGAGATTTAATTACCTAAACCTGTCTCTTGAGGGCATGCGCAAGTTTACAGCATTGAGATCCATGGAGAAACCCGCAGGACTGTGGGATCCTCCATAGACCGAGCCAGTTCTTTGCATTGACACTTCTAGAGATTAGGTGGAGATACCACCCTCTAGAAGTATCAAGGATAAAAAAAATTCAGAGGCAAAGTAGTCTCAATGTATCTCTTGACTGGGTTGGTATTTCTATCTTTATGAAATTCTCAGTTTGCAAGCAGGAGTGGGGGAGGGGTAGTGGGGGACAGTCAGTGCTGCTTTATTCTACAAATGTATTCTTTTGTCCTGAAATTTAGCAAAATGTGTAGATTTCAAGTGACAATTCTCTGCTTGTAATATCTACTTTATGGGGGTGACAGTGCCCCATTAATAAGAAAGAAGACAGTGCCCCATTAATAAGAAAAAAGACTTCTAAGTACAATTTAAGTATATATTTTTCATTTTATTTTTTTACAGGTTATAGATTTTTTTTTGTCCTCCTCCTCACTATTATGGTGAGATGGAATAGGTAGGCAATTAATTTTAGCTTTTGCGTTTTAGAGATTTTTGCTTGAATTTGTACGATTTTGTGTTTAGTTTGTTTAGTTGGGTTGATTTGTTTCGTACTATTTAATTCCTGCCATCGCTGGGTCCATTCCAGCATCTGGTTTTGGGATTGTTTTTTGAGGTGGGATGCTTGCTTAATACAGAGACCTCTCGCCGCCGCTTTGTGTGCCTGCCATAGGGGGTCGGTGAAGATTTCTGGGGTGTCGTCTATGAAACACTGTGTGAGGCTTTCATTCAAAGATTTTGCAAAATCCTTTTTGTATGAGCGACTCATTTAGTCGCCACGCAGGTTTTCCCTTAAAATGTAAGCAGTCTGCCTTTGAGATGATCACCGGTGCATAATCAGACCACCCAAAGCCCCCAATTGTGCAATCTTCTATCTGGAGCAAGTGGGGTCCCCGGAATTCTAGTGTAACAATTTGGACTAGGGAGAAGAATGTGTATGCCCTATCAGATGGGTGTAGCGCCCTCCAGGCATCATAAAGATTACTAGAGTTAAAAAGAGCACTTGTATGCTTTGCTTTATTAGAAAGAACTTGGTCCCTCAGAGGAGTTTTAGGGTTTGAGGTATCAAACTTGGGATCTAGAGTGCAGTTGAAGTCGCTGCACAATATTAAAAAACCCTGTTGTATGTGGTCTTATTTCACAAGTACTTTCCCTAAGAATTCTCTCTGGTGGTCGTTGGTCGGTGAGTATATATTGGCAATAGTGACTACAACATCATTGATGTTAGCCACCATGTAGATCAAGCATGTCAAACTCGTGGCCCACAAGGACCATCCTTTACCCGACCGGAGAGGAGGGCCGCAAGGGAGCTCAGTGTTCCAGCTCCTCACTGCTCCAGCTCCTCGCGCTGTCTGAAGTGAAGCCGGGGCGCCGGAATATGATGTCATATTCCTGCACCCGGCATCACTAAACCGCGCGCGGGAGCAGGAAGGACCCAAGGGAGATGCCCCACATCGGCTCCATAAGGTAAGAAGCAATAATGAAAAGTATGTGTGTGTCAGCAAGTATGTGTGAGTCTGTCAGCAAGTATGTGTGTGTGTGTGTGTCGGTCAGCAAGTATGTGTGTGTCAGTGAGTGTGTGTGTGTGTCAGCAAGTATGTGTGTGTCTGTCAGCGAGTGTGTGTCAGCAAGTATGTGTGTGTCAGTGTGTCTGTCAGTGAGTGTCTGTCTGTCAGTGTGTGTCTGTGAGTATATGTGTGTGGCTGTCAGTGAGTATGTGTGTGTGTCTGTGAGTGTGTCTGTGAGTATGTGTGTGTGTCTGTCTGTGAGTATGTGTGTGTGTCTGTCTGTGAGTATGTGTGTGTGTCTGTCTGTGAGTATGTGTGTGTGTCTGTCTGTGAGTGTGTGTGTCTGTCTGTGAGTATGTGTGTGTGTCTGTCTGTGAGTATGTGTGTGTGTCTGTCTGTGAGTATGTGTGTGTGTCTGTCTGTGAGTATGTGTGTGTGTCTGTCTGTGAGTATGTGTGTGTGTCTGTCTGTGAGTATGTGTGTGTGTCTGTCTGTGAGTATGTGTGTGTGTCTGTCTGTGAGTATGTGTGTGTCTGTCTGAGTATGTGTGTGTGTGTCTGTGAGTATGTGTGTGTGTGTCTGTCTGAGAGTATGTGTGTGTGTCTGTCTGTGAGTATGTCCCATCTAAACTTAAACCTTGTTTATGTGGCCTGTGCCACACTTTGAGTTTGACATGCTTGATGTAGATGTATCTACCCTCCGGGTCGGCCTGTGTCTTGATAAGAGAAAACATTAATTGGTTCCTGACCAAAATGGGTACCCCTCTAGCTTTAGTGTTTGAGGTAGCATGGTACTGGTGTGGAAACTGTTTAATTTGAAACCTACATGGGTCGTCCTTCCTGAAGTGTGTCTCCTGAAGGCATAGAATGTCACCTTTTAGTTCTTTAATTTCCCTGTATAACGCATGGTGTTTAAATGGGTCATTTAGCCCCTTGACATTATGGAAGATTAATCTCATGATTAGCATGAGAAATTGTGTCATACATCTTAATCAACATACATTTCCCCCCACAATGCCAGCATTGCAAGTTCCCGTCCCACTTTCAATGAAAAGGGGGAGAAAATAAAAGTAGGAAAGAAGAAAAGAGCAGAAAAGAATACAAAATAGCAATTAGGATTAGAGGTGGTCGCCCTCTGGCGAACCAAATCGGAATTCGGATGTGCTGAGTGAACCGACTCAGTGCCCATGGGAAAGCAGAGACCTCCTGCTAGGCATGTGCGCCAAATTAGCTCACTCTGCACAGTTTTTAATTATGGTGACAGTTGTCCTTTAAAGAAAATCCACCCACTTCTTCATAATTAACTATATTCAAGGAAGGTGAATAAGTGGGTGCCTTAATAACAGCGAGGACCAAGTGTGGTCAGTGGTTTGAGAACATATGCTCAGGAAAGGGGTGTATTCTGTACTTGGCACCTGTAATCGGTTTGCTAGAAGGCTTGCAGACACCCTAATCCCTTTCAGCCTATAAAGTGGTGATTGGGTTAGTGGCAATCACAAGGCCCTAACCGGCTGGTGATTATATTTTTAATAAGAATAACGTTATCTTAGCATTAAGGTATATTGCATTTGGTGCTTTACAACGCACTTTCTCAAAATAACAATTGGTTACGTACTTATAATTAGTGATCCATTTTACTGATTAGTGTTTTCAACAATTTGGAGACCCAAGTTAAAAGAATATTACAAGTTTTGTTGCAGCACCATTTCTATACATTATATTCGGCACATATTCTGTAACATCAGCTGGGTGAAAGAAGTTAGATTTTACCCTCACAGGAACTTCTGCAGATAAAATCTCATGATCACTCCCTTCTCTCCTTCTAATACTTTTCTAGTAGACGTTCGGAAAAAGTTATTTTCTAAATTAATATGTATTTTCTTCCTATTGTGTGAGTAAATAAGTTCTAAATGATGTGATATGATCAATGTTCCATTAAATGGACACTGCGTCTGCATGTACCATGAGGACCTATAATCAATGCTTAGATCATGGTACAAGGAGGTCGCTGACATGTCTTTCAGCATCCTGTTTGATCTAATTCATTACAGCAACAGCATGATACATGTACAAGTCCCATGATATGTTTAGAGGTTCTAATAGCTTTTCATGAGAGTTCCCGTAGAGCAGCTGTACATTGATTTATTTTGCATTACCTCTACATGCATTATAAGGTGGATAAAATATACAGAAAATGCACAAACACTCTGTATAAACAACAAATTGATTTTTAAAAAAATGAGAAGTTGGGGGGCGGGGCCTGACTGTCATGGAGGCTAGATGCACACAAGCCCAACAATTACAGCTTTCAACTGCACTCAAATACTCGATCTGGGACAGAATGAGAGAAGTTCACGATGCCTTACCTTTCTGAAAATCGGGGAGGAGGTTGGCGTTGCACAGAGGGTTTGTTAGCCCCACCATGGAAAATGCGGCCTAGTGCACACCATGCTGGAGATGTGCCCGATCTCCTACACACTGCTGGACTACTGAAATTCCCAAACCTAGAGGGCAGATGGCACAACGCGTCTGTCCCAACATGGAGGAGATATTAACAGAGTGTCAGAGAGGCAGTGAGCAGACTCACCTCTTCCTCACACTTACACTAAAGACGGCGGGCGATACCATGCAGTATCGCTCCAGAACAAGGACGCACAGAGGCAGGAAAATCCGTGGGGAACCCCAATCCTGACATCTACTTTGACCTGCCAGTTTACATCTGAGCCTAAGATCCTGACGTGCTTTCCCCTATTGCAGGACGGTGCTCTGCCCATCAAGGGCATAGGCTCAGACGGACCGAGTTGTAAAGGGCTCCTGGCTTCTCATCTTTTCCGTTGCAAGGTGTTATCACTTGCAATTGTGTTTCCTTTACTTCTGTGGATTATTTTGTGTTCTGAACCTTTCTCTTACTCTAACTACCATGGGGACTCTTCGGGGAATTACTCTAAGCCATGCCGTCTTGTGGGACTCGATACTCTGTCTGATACTTGCATGTTTTTTTACTTCCTGGCAGCATACACAGTGGGATATTTACTACTGAGCTTTATGGTTGTCATTCACCTGTGGGGTGGGATATTTGCTGGTCAGCAGTCATCCAGCCTGTATATTAACCTGTAAACATTATACTCTTCGCTCACCACCATGTTGCATGCATGTCTAGAATGTTTTAGCTTGATCCATAGCATTGTGCTGTCTGCATCGTAGACATGATGCTCCAACTTGTTTATTCTTACATAATATACACCTATTATGCAACATCTCCTATACGCCAGTTACGCTGCTAAAGCCTAAACTAGTTACATAGTTGAAAAGAGACTTGTATCCATCAAGTCCAGCCTTCCTCACATATATGTTTTTGCTGTTGATCCAAATGAAGGCAAAAAACCCAGTCTGAAGCATTTCCAATTTTCCAACAGACTAGGAAAAAATTCCTTCTTGACCCCAAAATAGCAGTCAGATGTCTCCTTGGATCAAGCAGCTATTACCCCACTAATTAGAAATTGTATCCCTGTATGTTATGTTTTTGAAAGTATTTATCCAATTGCAGTTTAAACATCTATATAGACTGACAAAACCACCTCTTCAGGCAGATAATTTCACATCCTTATTGCTCTTACTGTAAAAAAACCTTTTCTTTGCCTTAGATGAAATCTCCTTTCTTCCAGCCTAAATGTGTGACCTTGTGTCCTATGTATAGCCCTGTTAATGGATAGATTTCCAGATTATGGTTTGTACTGGCTCCGAATATATTTGTATAATGTTATCAAATCCCCTCTGAGGTGCCGTTTTTCCAAACTTAAGAGATTTTTTTTTTGTGCATAGCATCAATACAGACATGCTCGGGGTGCCCCAACAGCAATCCTCAAGCGTATGGTCATGCATTACATTAGGAACAACGTAGGAATCATGCATATTTTTTATACGTACTAGCAGATTATGGTACTTATCTAGGTAGGAGGCGTATGAGTGGAAGTATATGCAAGCCTGATACTACAACTACAGTATAGACTTCACTTGATAGGCAATTGTATGACAGTGCTGCAATAAACAAGGAGATTAATGCTTCAGTGGGGCTTGCTTAAAGTGTGTGCTCTGACATAAGATACGTTGCCTCTGTAGGTGAAGGAGAGTAATAGAAAATAAACATGCTTAACTGAGTTAAGAAGACTAATAGGTGTCAACAGGATTGTATACTTTATCAAAATATTCAAGAGTGCCTCTGCCTAGTGGTCTTAGATTAGGTAGTAGATTCAGGAGTTTAACATAGAGCAGTGCATGAAATGAGAAGTTAGCTAGTAAGCAAACCTACAGTTGATCAAATGTATAGTTCTCATGGCATGTACGTGGGCAAGGAATGTAAGAAGCCTGGCATGCCAGTCCACATGTTTCTAGCCGATGCCCAATCTGGAGGCCTTTATTGTAGCCCTGGGATGGACGTCTGTGATGCTTCCCCGTGGGTGACAGTCTGACCGGGGTCCAAGTAGGCAGCTGCGTGATATATGACGGTGTCTCCTGTGTTGGGATGTGCTCTGCAGTCCCTCTCTCTGTTCTCTCTTCAGCTGCTTCTCAGGATTGCGCTTGTAACGGACCGTTTCACTTACAAGAGGATAAAACCCAGTTTAGGCGATAATCCCCTTTCCAGATGCACAGGCAGCTACTGCAAACACCATTCTCCCGACTGGAACCACACGAACACTGGAACAACTGAACAAGAAAAGCAGACATCGGCTTACACTCTTGGCAGTCAGCATACAATCCCATTCCCCCAAAGACCGAGACGACACATCGCTTTGAGGGTTAAGCAAGAACTCTGGACTGGGACACCCAGTCTGGCTTTTATTACAACCAAGTACATACAGGACACTCCCAGGGGGAGGATGAATTTAACCAATCACATGGATGTACCTCCCACACATTTCCTCCCCTTAGATTAGCACTTAACATAATTATACCGTACACCTTTTTCCCAAAATCCTGGATGTACCCCAAATACATATGCTACACCTCCAAAACAGGTATCCCCTGATAGCCCTTATTCAGGGGGACAACATATTCAAGAATCAGGTCATTCGGATGAATGGTTCGGGAGATATGAGGTTCCAAAGATTTGACCGACCGCATGGGTAAAGTATCCGAAAACAGTTCCATGCATTTTGGCCCTGCGGTCGGTCACAAACAAGTGAATGAAACAGACAACTTGGGTTATAGAGACTAAGGGGGATTCGCATGAATCCCCTAGTTCGTATGTTTCTTTCTACCGAACGGCGGGTCATTCGGTAGTTTCTATACGAATTTCTGGGAGTATGGAGGTCTCAGCGGTGTTTGCCTAGTCAAGTGTCCGATTTCAGTTCCAGACACTCGACGGCAACACACCGCTGTTCGGTAGTTTAAGATGGCCGCCGCCACGTGTTTGTTTCCCGAATGGCGGCCACCCAGAGGACAAAGAATACATTACATGGATTGCCAATTACCTGTTTGCAACATTGTTGCAAACGGTAATTGGAGGCACACTTATTCCTGGGTGGTCTGGTTGTTCGGTAGTTTCACTCAATATAATGAATGGAGTGATTCTACCGAACAATCAGATGAATGCTGCATACATATCACCCAGGTTAAACTTAACACATGAATACATATACAATATACAGGCAGTACAATAGAATATGCTTCACAGTCTTAAAGGGACAGTAGTCCCAAAATGTCCATCGCTGATTTTAAAGGGCCAGTAGCAGCAATATAAATTATTACATGCCCAAATATAGTTTTTAAAGTGCAACATGTCCAGGGGCCATAGTCAGCGGGCAGGAGGCTAGCAACCAGGCCTCTCCAGTTCACAGTGGCGAAGCTGGTTTCGCCACAGCGCTTCTGTGCAGGCTTGAGTGCCGCCCGTTGTGCAGGCCTCTGTAGTGGTGCCATATTTACTCTTTGAGCTGCTAGAGTAGGTTTTCTGCCCTTTGTGCCTCTCTTCGGCCCCTGTGTAGGCTGGTTGATGGTTGAGCATGCCTGCAGCTTGTCCCAAAAGGCTTGAAATATTGCCTCCAGCCTGGAGTCAAAGTGTGTCTCATCTATTTGGCTGGGGGCTAGCGCGGTCTGTGAAGGGGCCTCCGCCATCTTGTGTGGTCTGGGCTCCGCTTCGTTGCTGCTGTGCACGATGTGCAGTTGAGGTACGGTGGGAGCTGGGCTTCCGTTAGGCACATGGATAATCCCCACCGGTCCAGAGGGGGGGATAGGAGGCCCTCAGTGTCGCTTGTTGGGTCCGGTTGCGGGGAGATCGGCCACC